>NC_135237.1:25716256-26028188 GCF_051348905.1 Ranitomeya variabilis
TGCGTCCCCGCAAGGTGTACGGACATGCTGCGATCTGAAAAGACGCGCAGCATGTCCGGAGTCGCAGGGCCGCCGCGTGCGGGTTTCCACGCATAGTGGAGACGGGATTTCATAAAATCCCCTCCACTATGCTGGAACATCTGGACGCTGCTTGTTTGACGCTGCAGCGTCAAACAAGCAGCGTTTACTTACCGTGGAAACATACCCATACTGTTCACTGCTTTGAATAGAACTATCTTTGCTGCCAATTGATATATTTTAACTGCAGCGATACATTGTAGCAAACAGGAGGATTGGAGTACAGAAATGTGACTTGTCTGGATACAATGGTACCAAACCCTCAGCTGTGAGCAGTATTAGATCTGCACAGAGTTTTCAAACATTGAATGAAATAAAAAATGTTCATATTTACAAACAACAAGCATATATTTTGCAAATAGCTGATGGGTATTATATTAATGAGGTTTGACCATATTTTATGTCATATTCCAGATCTCTGCTTGGTCAATAAATGGGAATATTTCTATTCCCACCGAGAACCTCGCAGCTGAGGGTTTGGTACAATTATGTGCAGGGTTTTTGGCCACTAAATGTAAAGAAGAAGGTTCTCATTTACTGACAGCAAGCAGAGATTTTGAGACTAGAAGTAGTCAATTATTATTTTAACGAGGTTTGACCATCATATAATGATTTTTCCTCTTGATATTCAAGATCTCTGCTTGCTGTCTATAAATGGGAATACATTTTGTTCACATGTAAGGACTTTACAGAGCTGAGGGTTTGTTACAGCTGCATCCAGTCTAAGCAGCTGATACAATGTATCAGCGCAAGTAAGGCTACTTTCACACTAGCGTTAACTGCAATACGTCGCAAATGCGTCGTTTTGCCGAAAATACGCATCCAGCAAAAGTTCTTGCTGGATACGTTTTTTCGTCATAGACTAACATTAGCGACGCATTTGCGACGCATTGCCAAACGTCGCGTCTGTTTTGCGACGCTTGGGCGTGTGGTAGCGGACCGTCGGGAGAAAAAAACGTTACATGTAACGTTTTTTGCTCCCGACGGTCCGCTTTTTCCGACCGCGCATGCGCGGCCGGAACTCCGCCCCCACCTCCCCGCACTTCCCCGCACCTCACAATGGGGCAGCGGATGCGTGGGAAAAATGCATCCGCTGCCCCCGTTGTGCGGCGGAGACCACGCTAGCGTCGGGAACCTCGGCCCGACGCACGGCGACGGGTTGTTCCCGACGCTAGTGTGAAAGTAGCCTAAGATGTAATAAATGAGCAGCCTTGTGCTGAGGATGTGCTTAGTTTAGATGCAAGTGTAGCAAATGCCCAGCTGTGAGAAGTATCAGGTCTGTACAGGCTTTTCATTAATTCACAGCAAGTCAAATTCGAGTTCTCATTAATTGACAGCAAGCAGAGATTTGGACATTGATGAGAAAGGAAAAACACAAAGTATATTAGAAAGTTTCAGAACTTTTCGTTCTACAGTGAACAGATGTGACTCCCCTGCCCTGGTCCTGCATGATGGTGGCTTATTAGTGCCCCCCTGGCACACACCTCACCAGCCTTCTCCCCATCCCCCGCTATGCTCTTGATTGACATGTGCAGAGACCCCCCTCCCCAGACCTCACATTTTCTGGTTCCTAAATTGCACAGTGCGGCAGATCCGTCTCATTCCGTTTTCCATGATAATGAGCCTTTTGTTGCGGTTTTTCCCAGGGGCTCATGATCTCCAGGGCCGGCTTGTACCTTTTTTCAAGTGGCCCTGTACTAATGAATGGCCCCATGCAGCTTTGTAGGTGAAGCACTGGATCTGACCACCAGGAAAGCGTCCCCGGGGCCCGAGCTCTGACCATTGTGTGGTGCGGAGTGCGCCTGGCCGGGGTCCAGCTCTACAGGGAGGGGGTCCAGGTTTATACAAGTGTAGACGCAGCTGGGAATGAGTGCTGGAGCTCGGAGCTGTTCTGCTTCCAAGTATGGTCAGGATGGGAGAGCGCGGCACGTTCTGGCCCGGTGTCAGGTCTCGTTTTACGTAATCGCAGACTATTGTTTGTATATATTATGGGGAATGGCACCAGGAGCTCCTGGAAATGAGCGACATGGGTAATAACACAGCGACACAGTCCGATAGAACATGAAATACTGACGTCGGTGGTGCGGGGCACACAGGTGGGCGCAACATTCTATGAGGCCCCGCCAGTGGCGAAACTTCAAGGTCGTGGGTCCCGGTGCAAAAGCTCCAACAGTGCCCCAAAATATTTCCAGTCATTACCAGCAATGGGTCTATTCGTATAGGCCAAGCGACCTATTGGGCCCCCCAGACTGAAGGGCCCGGGGGCGATTGTAATCTCTGCACCTATTATAGTTACGCCCCCGGGAACAATATGTCATAAGAAAAACGTAAAGCGCAGCAGAGTATCCCTAACCCCAAAGATCTGGGACGGGGCACAGCTGAGGTGGATGCCAAACATTACTTTATAGTTTAAGGGGCATTAATACTTTTTAAATATAGCATTATTTGTTTTAGAGGGGGGCATTATTTTTGAGTTTAGGGGTGCAATAATTGCCTTGGCGCTAGCCACCCACGGTACACCACTACTGGGTGACATGATACTTCACATGTGCAGGCTATCACCCAGGTGTAAGCCATGATCATACGCTCTTACCTGCCCGTAGGTACGGGGGTCCATTTGGCAGAATAAGGATCCCGTGTCCCCGATCCCGACCAGCCATAAGACTGTGAAGCTCGGTTATCTTCATCAGACAGGAGCATGGCGCATGCACAACTAGTGCTCTATTCAGCTCCGCATGGGCGGAGTCCTGTTCTTTGGAGGAAGGCTCAAGACTCCCATTACGACAATAGTTGGGTATCCCGTTGGTTGGAACCACACCGATTTACCAGTTCAGTTGGACAGATTATACTTTGATTAATCTGGAATACCCCTTTAAAATGATAAAGTCGATTCGCGAGAGCAACTCAATGCAAAGCAAAGAGGGGCAACTGTAGGACTCGTAAAGGGGGTCCAAAAGCAATAGTGCCACAATTGCGGTGGCTAAATACACTTCTACATTTCCTACATCAACTCATCACTAAACTATTGATAGGATGGCCTAGGGGTTAGTGATTAGCGCTTGTGGTCCAGGGGGTACAGAGGAGTGTGAGGAATGCTTCTGGTAACGTCTCTGGTGGTCTAGGGTATTTGGGGCATTCAGGAGGATGAAGGAATTAAGGATGTGATCTGTAGAGGGTCCAAATGGATCAATGGCCACAGTGGGGGAAGGCTAATGCCCCATTATACTTGCAATGTGCCATCACTCGCTGCAACACATCATTGGAGACTCCTCTCTCAAACCTATTGGGTAACTTCCAGAACCGGACTCCGAACTTCACCAGGAGGACTCCGAACTTACTCTATTCACCTGTACGGCAGGAAATACTCTAATCATCATGGCCAGGTCCATAGATAAGAGCGTAAACCCAATATCAACTGGCACCATTTAGTTACCGCAACTTCCTACATTCATCACCTGTCGATACATGGCGGCACCAATCAATGGGGGTCTTTTTTCAGTTCAGCATGGCTCATGGCAAATACAGAGCTACACTGCATCACAGACCCCCTACCCTTCTCTGTGGTCACTTCTGGAGTGGGTCAGGTGCTCCCCGGCCCTCAGCAGCTGCACAAATCTCTCTGCTGGTTTGCTACAATGTATCAGTCTGGACTCCGAGCTGCTTTTCTCATAGAAGATTTTCTGGACTGGATACACTTGTAGCGATCTCTTGTCTGGACTAAATGAGGACTAATATGACAATATGGTTTGTTTTTTGCTTCAGAAAAAGAGCTAATTTGCATACTTTTTTTCCCAGGGAGCATTGCCTGTAAGTCTCCATAAAGCAAACGGATCTCTTCAATGAGAGTTAGGATCGCCCTGAATGAGATGGATTAGAAGGTTATATAATCTCCGGAAGTAAAGTGATCGCTTCTGATTTGATATTTGACTTTGTAGATTATGATCTAGAAGTGCGGAGCAGAAGTGATGCCTGGGAGTTCAGCTCTGAGGTTTGCTAATTCTGTACTGCCAGATAACACCAGAATAGGAGAGCGAGGCGCCGTCACTTTAAATCTACACCTGGGGCCTGCTCCATTAACCACAAATGAGGCAGCACTCCAAGAACAATCTACAGATCAATGCTTATGGCCGAGGGTGGAAAAAAAAATTGAAGATCACAATCCTGTCTGGCGGCTTTTACTTTTTCTCCAGGAAAATTGCAGCTCGCCTGGGCCAAGTTCTCACAATTACCAGCGTTTACGCCTCTCGTCACACTGATCACTTGTGTCACGAGGAACGTTTCCCCGGGCGCTGAGAAAATGCTAATCCTGCACCTGTAGACCCTCCGAATGATCAGCTACCCCGATACAGGTCACATCTCTGCCGCAGTTTACACTTGTTGCTTCTTTTCCATCTTTTTAAAAAAAATAAAAAAAAAAAGTTTGAAAGTTTCAGCAACTTTCTAACTTACTTTGGGCCCCATTCATCTTTTTTTATTACTTTACCTTTCTGCTTTTGTCTTGCGGCATTCTTTACTGATTTGATGCCAACATTTTTCAAAAATGGCGCAGGCAGGTTTATGAATTTGGCGCAAAATAAAAAATGCTCTTATCTTTAGTTTTTTACGGGCTTATTTGTGTTTTTTTACTGCAAAAAGTCACAGGATCCGTTAATATTGAGCGCAACTTAACACAAAAGAGTTTGGAAGGATAGAAGTAAAACTGTCAAGTGTCGCCTAAAAAGCCGGGAAACAATGAATCATCCGCAAATATCTTGATTATAAAACCCGGAGGGAAAAAAGCAGATAAATGAGTAGAAAACAGGCGCAAAACGTAAGAAGAAGAATTTGGCGCAAACCAAGAAAAGGCCCCCCCAAAAAAACAGGAAAAACTGGAAAAAAAAAGAATAAGCGCAAATGCAATGATGAATGGATTGGACCCTCTGTATCGGAACGTTCCCATATTTTGGATCTCTGCTTGCAGTCATGGAATGGAATAATTTGTTTCCATGCAAAGGGCTTGTTACAGTCACCAGAATACATCAGAAGGCGATAGTTCAACTCCGATATTTAGATTTACAAGGGATTAAAACAGCACAGCCACTTTTTTCCAAAAACAGCGCCACCGCTGCCTTCAGGCTGCGCATGTTACTGCAGCTCACCTCCATACCCTTTAATGAAACTGAGCTGCAATACCAGACACAACCTGTGCACAGGGGTGGCGCTGTGTCTTGTAAAGGAAGAACACCTGTGTTTTCCAATCCAGTACAACCCCCTTTCAAAACTATCGTAACCAAGTATTAGCTGTGAGCAGAATTTGTTGAGGATAAGCTAAAATGTACAAGGAAGAAAAGCCCTTCTGCTCTTGTGCATTGCTCCAATCACAGGGCCCATAGAATAAACAGGAATAAATGACTGATAACGTGGACCACCCACATCTGGCGACTTATTGAGCTATGTTTGTCAATATAAACTGCATGCAAAAAAAAAAGGGGTTGTCCATAATTGAAAAAACACGGCTGTTTTTTTTCAAAAACAGTGCCCCTCCTGTCTACAGGTTGTGCATGGTACTGCACCATTTATTGTCAATGATGAACCTTCAGCCCATTGCACATTTCTGCTGCTTCCATAATCTAAGCTAAGAAGAAGGGATCAAAAAACGTTAACTACGCACCTTACATTATTAACACAATACTGGAGTTCATGCACTCACTAGTCGCAGTGCGCTGAGTCATCGTGAATGCATGCGTGTATATTGGTCACATTTTCTGCACCTGTACATTAATTTAGCTCTAAAGGGGTGCGGGCTAAAAAAAAAAGTCATTGTTATTTTCTCTTTTCTTTTTTTCATTATTTTTACTTTTGTTTCTTATTTATATTTATTTTTTATTATTATTTTTTTGTTGTTTTTTCTTTTCTCTTTATTTTCTTTTTATTCTTATTTATTTATTTTATTTTTTATTTTTATTTTGCATTTTTCTCTCTTTTTTTCTTAAATGTTATCTTTTTTTCTTTCCTTTTTTTTCTTCTTTTTTGTAGTCACTCCATTCAACTCCTCTTGGTCAGGGTCAGGAAGGATAGCCATAATAAAGTCTTCTTTTGGAGATGCAGAAATGAGCACCTATCCGATAGTGTTCGTATTTGTAGAGTGGATCCTTTAAGTTCAGTCCCAATTCCCATATCCTTTCCCCTCGGACCCCATAGTAGGGGGGTACTCAGCCTTGGTTTTTGGTAGCCCCCCGGCCACAGACACTGAGCGTAGGCACGAGTCAATATTGAATGCTCACTGTGTAACGTGATCGGTCCATCAGATGAGACGTCCATCGCCTGTGATCCGGGCTCGCCCTCCATAGTGCCCGCAGCGCCGCTGCCCCATTGTAGCACCTGACACCCTGATATTAGCACAGTCCCTGCACGTTGTAGTCATGGGGAGCGAACGCTTTGTTCCCGGACTCGCCTGTGTTTGTGTTGGCGGGGTGCGGCTCTGGACTTTGTCTAGCGTGTTACAAGCATCGTTTCCTCTTGTCCAAGAACAGAGATGTAAAAATAGGAGAGAAATCTACTCCAAGTCTCGTAAAAAAAAAAAAGACAATGAAAATGAAAACGATGGCTACAAACGGAAGAAAATTCACTATAGAAGTCATCACTCACTTTATACATGTAGCAATGATGAAGGAACGATCGCTTAAGATCCAATGAGATCCTGAGACCCTAGGAACAGAGCAGAGCAGGTGTGACTACCACTCCATCCACCTACATGGAACTCAAAAATGGAGCTAGACGTTCCTTCAGGTCCATGGAAGTCAACATATTTGATGGCAAAAGCCACTTTTCTGGGAAAGCTGGGCGACCGCTGCCACCATGGCTCCGATTTTTATATATTCCCACTACATAATTGGTCAGATTAGTAATTTAGGAGTTTGGAGAAGATGGGTCACTATATGGAAGTATTATTCAGTCACTATATGGAGGTATTATTCTGTCACTGTGTGTTGGTATTATTCAGTCACTATATGGAGGTATTATTCAGTCACTATATGGAGGTACTGTTCAGTCACTATATGGAGGTATTATTCAGTCACTATATGGAGGTATTATTCAGTCACTGTATGTTGGTATTATTCAGTCACTATATGGAGGTATTATTCAGTCACTATATGGAGGTATTATTCAGTCACTGTATGTTGGTATTATTCAGTCACTATATGGAGGTATTATTCAGTCACTGTATGTTGGTATTATTCAGTCACTATATGGAGGTATTATTCAGTCACTGTATGTTGGTATTATTCAGTCACTGTATGTTGGTATTATTCAGTCACTATATGGAGGTATTATTCAGTCACTGTATGTTGGTATTATTCAGTCATTATATGGAGGTATTATTCAGTCACTGTATGTTGGTATTATTCAGTCACTATATGGAGGTATTATTCAGTCACTCTGTGGTGGTACAGTGGGTACATTTTTCACTCTTTGTTTCATTGCAGCCATTTGGTAAATTCAAAAAAGTCCCCTCTGGGGTGATGTTATGGCAGCTGGATGGTATACCTTCCCACAGGTGAAGTATATCCCCAGGGCTCCCTGTGTGTGGATGGAAAATGGTGAATGGCGCACTAAGGAATGAGGACACAGGTTTGCAGTCTCTTTATCTTGTTTACTGTCGACTTCAGGCAGCCACAGTCCAGGGCACCGGATCACGGGGCAGGCAGGGTCTGGCCGGCTTGAAGGCAAGTCCAGAGTCCCCTTATCCAGGTGGAAATCAAAGCCTTCCTCTAGCACCGTGATGTTGTCCCTTACTGCCTATGGCTTCACATAAGGTCCTCACAGATGTTATCTCTCTCTCTGTCCCCCGGATAGGATAGGACATAACCCGTATGACTGGTGGCTTGAGCCTGTTTATAGGGACTCTAGCATGCCCCAGCCTAAGGGTGTCACCGTGCCTCCTGGGTATTAGGTCGGACAGGTAACTTGGAGTTCAGCTGTCCTGCCGGTCTCTGATGTAAGTCATAGAGGTCCTTACAACCTCGGTGTTCCGGCTACCGGTCTCTGCGCCTCAGAAGGAGGCAGCCTGCTCAGGGCTGGTCTCCCCCTGATATCCTCTCCTGTGCTTTGCTCTCCTGCACGTTCACTGCAATCGATTCGGCTTTCTGTATGTCTCTTTCCGGGAACTGCTGCACTGCGGCTACACAGCTCCGTAAACCTTCCTCTGCCTCAGACTGATCCAGTCTGTCTCCTGGCAAGAACTGACTGGACCGTCCTGGAACTGACTGACTTTCCCTACAGACTACCAGATATATACAGGTCCTTCTCAAAAAATTAGCATATAGTGTTAAATTTCATTATTTACCATAATGTAATGATTACAATTAAACTTTCATATATTATAGATTCATTATCCACCAACTGAAATTTGTCAGGTCTTTTATTGTTTTAATACTGATGATTTTGGCATACAACTCCTGATAACCCAAAAAACCTGTCTCAATAAATTAGCATATTTCACCCGTCCAATCAAATAAAAGTGTTTTTTAATAACAAACAAAAAAACCATCAAATAATAATGTTCAGTTATGCACTCAATACTTGGTCGGGAATCCTTTGGCAGAAATGACTGCTTCAATGCGGCGTGGCATGGAGGCAATCAGCCTGTGACACTGCTGAGATGTTATGGAGGCCCAGGATGCTTCAATAGCGGCCTTAAGCTCATCCAGAGCATACCTCCCAACTTTTGAAGATGGGAAAGAGGGACAAAGTTTGCGGCGCGCTTTGCGCGCCGCGGCAAATTTTAGGCCACGCCTCTGACCACACCCATTCATAATTAGTCACACCCATATCCACATCCCAACCACACCCATTTAGTACTGCCAATCACACTGTTTCATATACAATAATTATAAACAAAAAAATATGGCCACACATGATGCTCCATACTGTACGATGACCACACATGACGCTCCATAATATATAATGACCACACATGATGCTCCATAATATATAATGACCACACATGACGCTCCATACTGTATAATGAACACACATGATGCTCCATACTGTATAATGAACACACATGATGCTCCATACTGTATGACCGCACATGATGCTCCATAGTGTATAATGACCGCACATGATGCTCCAGACTGTATAATGACCGCACATGATGCTCCATACTGTATAATGACCACACATGACGCTCCATACTGTATAATGAACACACATGATGCTCCATACTGTATAATGAACACACATGATGCTCCATACTGTATGACCGCACATGATGCTCCATAGTGTATAATGACCGCACATGATGCTCCAGACTGTATAATGACCGCACATGATGCTCCATACTGTATAATGGCCGCACATGATGCTCCATACTGTATAATGGCCGCACATGATGCTCCATACTGTATAATGGCCACACATGATGCTCCATACTGTATAATGACCGCACATGATGCTCCATACTGTATAATGGCCACACATGATGCTCCATACTGTATAATGACCACACATGATGCTCCATACTGTATAATGACCGCACATGATGCTCCATACTGTATAATGACCGCACATGATGCTCCATACTGTATAATGGCCGCACATGATGCTCCATACTGTCTAATGACCGCACATGATGCTCCATACTGTATAATGACCGCACATGATGCTCCATATTGTATAATGACCACACATGATGCTCCATACTGTATAATGACCGCACATGATGCTCCATACTGTATAATGGCCACACATGATGCTCCATACTGTATAATGACCGCACATGATGCTCCATACTGTATAATGACCGCACATGATGCTCCATACCGTATAATGACCGCACATGATGCTCCATACTGTCTAATGACCGCACATGATGCTCCATACTGTATAATGACCGCACATGATGCTCCATATTGTATAATGACCACACATGATGCTCCATACTGTATAATGACATACAGGCACGCAGCTCACACACAGGCACGCAGCTCACACGCACGCAGCTCACACACGCACGCAGCTCACACACGCACGCAGCTCACAAACACATGCAGCTTTGACACAAATGCATCACACACGCAGCCATCACACACACACGCAGCCATCACACATACACACGCAGCCATCACACACACACGCAGCCATCACACACACACGCAGCCATCACACACACACGCAGCCATCACACACACACACGCAGCCATCACACACACACACGCAGCCATCACACACACACACACGCAGCCATCACACACACACACGCAGCCATCACACACACACACACACGCAGCCATCACACACACACACACACGCAGCCATCACACACACACACGCAGCCATCACACACACGCAGCCATCACACACACACAGCCATCACACACACACACACAGCCATCACACACACGCAGCCATCACACACACACACACACACGCAGCCATCACACACACACGCAGCCATCACACACACACGCAGCCATCACACACACACGCAGCCATCACACACACACACGCGCGCGCAGCCATCACACACGCAGCCATCACACACGCAGCTATCACACACGCAGCCATCACACACGCAGCCATCACACACGCAGCCATCACACACACACAGCCATCACACACACACAGCCATCACACACACACAGCCATCACACACACACAGCCATCACACACACACACGCACGCAGCCATCACACACACACGCAGCCATCACACACACACACAAGCAGCCATCACACACATCACACACACACAATCTCCTCTGTGATGCAGCGGCGGCTGATGTCCATGTGCAGCTCTCTGCTGAAGTCTTCAGTCTCCTGCTCACAGCTCTGCACTATCCCGGCACCTCCCCCGTCTCTCCTTCTCTGCCGGGATAGCAGCTAAGAGCAGAAGCCGGAGCTCCGTGCACACACAGCCAGAGGTAGTGAATCGCTGACCTTTCTTCTTGATTGCTGCAGGCTCTCTCCTTCAGCGTGGCAGCGCCGCACAGGGGGCGGCAGGGGGGGGGGGGGTGTTGCGCGGGCGGTCAGGAGGCAGCTTTTATAAAAAAAAAAAAAAAACAGGCTGGCTCTCTCTACGTCCCGGAAGTGGGCGGGGCTTCACCGGCGGCCGCAAATTCGGGATTTTAAATGCCCGAAGCGGGACAGCGGGACCCCGGTGCCAAAGCGGGACTGTCCCGCTGAAATCGGGACGGTTGGGAGGTATGATCCAGAGTGTTGGGTCTTGCGTCTCTCAACTTTCTCTTCACAATATCCCACAGATTCTCTATGGGGTTCAGGTCAGGAGAGTTGGCAGGCCAATTGAGCACAGTAATACCATGGTCAGTAAACCATTTACCAGTGGTTTTGGCACTGTGAGCAGGTGCCAGGTTGTGCTGGAAAATGAAATCTTCATCTCCATAAAGCATTTCAGCCGATGGAAGCATGAAGTGCTCCAAAATCTCCTGATAGCTAGCTGCATTGACCCTGCCCTTGATGAAACACAGTGGACCAACACCAGCAGCTGACACGGCACCCCACACCATCACTGACTGTGGGTACTTGACACTGGACTTCAGGCATTTTGGCATTTCCTTCTCCCCAGTCTTCCTCCAGACTCTGGCACCTTGATTTCCGAATGACATGCAAAATTTGCTTTCATCAGAAAAAAGTACTTGGGACCACTTAGCAACAGTCCAGTGCTGCTTCTCTGTAGCCCAGGTCAGGCGCTTCTGCCGCTGTTTACCTGGGGAATGCGGCACCTGTAGCCCATTTCCTGCACACGCCTGTGCACGGTGGCTCTGGATGTTTCCACACCAGACTCAGTCCACTGCTTCCTCAGGTTCCCCAAGGTCTGGAATCGGTCCTTCTCCACAATCTTCCTCAGGGTCCGGTCACCTCTTCTCGTTGTACAGCGTTTTCTGCCACATTGTTTCCTTCCAACAGACTTACCATTGAGGTGCCTTGATACAGCACTCTGGGAACAGCCTATTTGTTGAGAAATTTCTTTCTGGGTCTTACCCTCTTGCTTGAGGGTGTCAATGATGGCCTTCTTGACATCTGTCAGGTCGCTAGTCTTACCCATGATGGGGGTTTTGAGTAATGAACCAGGCAGGGAGTTTTTAAAAGCCTCAGGTATCTTTTGCATGTGTTTAGAGTTAATTAGTTGATTCAGAAGATTAGGGTAATAGGTCGTTTAGAGAACCTTTTCTTGATATGCTAATTTATTGAGACAGGTTTTTTGGGTTATCAGGAGTTGTATGCCAAAATCATCAGTATTAAAACAATAAAAGACCTGACAAATTTCAGTTGGTGGATAATGAATCTATAATATATGAAAGTTTAATTGTAATCATTACATTATGGTAAATAATGAAATTTAACACTATATGCTAATTTTTTGAGAAGGACCTGTATATATACAGTATATATATATATATATATATATATATATATATATATATATATATATATATAATATGGGGAGTCACCTAGTAAATAGGATCAAAAGCTCCCCCTGGTGGCCTGGAGTGTGAATGTGTTGCATGTTTGTGGTACCTGGTTACAGTTATCCCTTCTTGCCTTCAAGCGTAACATCACTCTCCCCATGAGGAAAGCAATGCTACTGTGACGACCAGGACCCTGTGGCGCCACAATTGCAGCTTTCGAGACTACTCAGGTCCCTTCCTTAGGCATAGACTAAAATAAATTCTGAAGAATCACATATTTATGCACAACACAGCACAGAAAAATGCCATAGATAAGACAGATGACGTGAAGCAGAACTACCATTATGTGAGTGATAAACAGTTATGTCCATAAATATTGGAACAGTTCATAGAAAAGAAGTGTGAATGTTTTATTGTCCTCTGATTGGGGTCAGGTTCTATGTTATGATGCCCCCACATGGTCTGAGGAATGACTCTTTGCTCAGACACTCATATTTAAGTCACATGATGTCCACTTCCTTGTGATCCTCCTTGAGATGGTTCTACTCCTTCATTGGAGTCCAGCTGTGTGTAATTAAACTGATAGGACGTGATTTGGAAAGGCGCACACCTGTCTATATAAGACCTCACAGCTCACAGTGCATGTCAGACCAAATGAGAATCATGAGGTCAAAGGAACTGGCCAAGGAGCTCAGAGACAGAATTGTGGCAAGGCACAGATCTGGCCAAGGTTACAACAGAATTTCTGCAGTACTCAAGGTTCCGAAGAGCACAGTGGCCTCCATAATCCTTACATGGAAGAAGTTTGGGGCCACCAGAAGTCTTCCTAGACCTGGCCGTCCAGCCAAACTGAGCAATCGTGGGAGAAGAGCCTTGGTGAGAGGTAAAGAAGAACCCCCAGATCACTGTGTCTGAGCTCCAGAGATGTAGTAGGGAGATGGGAGAAAGTTCCACAAAGTCAACTATCACTGCAGCCCTCCACCAGTCGGGCCTTTATGGCAGAGTGGACAGACGGAAGCTTCTTCTCAGTGCAAGACATATGAAAGCCCCCATAGAGTTTGCTAAAAAACACACGAAGGACTCCCAGACTATGAGAAATAAGATTCTCTGGTCTGATGAGATGAAGATAGAACTTTTTGGTAATAATTCTAAGCGGTATGTGTGGAGAAAACCAGGCACTGCTCATCACCTGCCCAATACAATCCCAACAGTGAAGCATGGTGGTGGCAGCATCATGCTATGGGGGTGTTTTTCAGCTGCAGGGACAGGACGACTGGTTGTCATTGAAGGAAACATGAATGTGGCCAAGTACAGATATATCCTGGATGAAAACCTCTTCCAGATTGCTCTGGACCTCAGACTTGGCCGAAGGTTCATCTTCCAACAAGACAATGACCCTAAGCACACAGCTAAAATAACAAAGGAGCGGCTTCAGAACAACTCTGAGACCATTCTTGACCGGCCCAGCCAGAGCCCTGACCTAAACCCAATGGAGCATCTCTGGAGAGACCTGAAAATGGCGTCCACCAACGTTCACCATCCAATCTGGATCCCCAAATCCAGGGGTGAAAAACCTTTGGCATCATTCCCGAGAAGACTCATGGCTGCACTAGGGGCTTCTACTCAAAATTGAGCAAAGGGTCTGAATACTCATGGCCATGTGATATTTCAGTTTTTCTTTTTTAATAAATTTGCAAAAATTTCTACATTTCTGTTTTTTTTCAGTCAAGATGGGGTGCAGAGTGTACATTAATGGGAAAAATTAACTTTATTGAATTTACCAAATGGCTGCAATGAAACAAAGATTGAAAAATATCAAGGGGTCTGAATACTTTCCGTACAAACTGTATTATTCAGTCACTCTATGGTGGTATTATTCAGTCACTATTTGGCCTTATTACTTACTCTATAGTGGTATTACTATATTTTGCTGCTCGGTTGTGGCAATATTTAGTAATTCTGATGGTATTCTTCAGTAACTGTCTTGTGCCGTTATTTAATCACTCTGTGTTGATATTATTTAGCCACTGTACGGTGTTTTTCATTCGCACAGTAATGATATTACTCAGTCACTATATTGCAGTATTATTTAGTCACTCTGTTAGTATTATCCAGTTACTAAGAGGAAATATTATTCAGCCATTATATGGCGGTATAATTCAGTCGAAATATCACAAGACTGGTTACAGGCAGCGATTTTTTTTGGTCTTCGTCATAGGTGATCATTTGACACAGTTGTATTTGATAGTTATCTTCATGATGGGGAACTCAGACAAACCTGATACATTGTAACAAAAATGAGAAGTTAGAGGAGAATCTTCTGTTTCATTCACAAGCATTTTTCACAGTAAAGAAGATACAAGACCACCCCACCCAGATAAGCTAATGGTCCATTGAGTTCTGGCGTACGAGATAAGCTCCGCGAACAGAACGTTCAGCGAGTATCAGTATTATCATGTGCCAGCATGATAGGATATCAACATGTTATTGTGCTGCTGCTTTCCAGCGAGAAGAGAAGCACAGGGAGCCCTCGTGACATCTTGCATTCTATTTTTATACTCATTTATTTACAGACTAATATGCCTTTAAGAAAAAAAAGCAAAATAATTTCCATAGTCTCAAATTAAAACGTTTTTCCAGGATAATAAAAACAGCGCCACTCCTGTCCACAGGTTGCATCCGGTACTGCAGCTCGACCACATTTATTAAAAAGAAGCTAAGAGCTAAGCTGCCTTACCAGACGTAACCTGTGGACAGGTGAGGCGCTGTTTGGAAGAAATTAACTATATTTTTCTACCCCCTTGACTAATTGAGTCAATATGTCAGTTTCAGTACCGGCTAAAATAACACAGTCTAGGTGTCAAAACGAAATGTTGGGTGAAACTGTAGTAGTTATCAAGAGTAGGCAAATCTGCAATAAATACGAATATTACATAAAGTGTTATTGGCCTGTTGCTTATACTGCATGGTGACGCTTAAGAGTTTTTACAGTTTGTTTCTTTTTTTTTTTTAATTAAAAAAAATTATAGAGGATTTCCTTTTTTTCATCCTCGCAAAAAAAAATGAATGAAGGTTAAAGGTTTATTCTTAAAAAAGCATTAATAGGGGATAACTTGCTGATATGACCGCTGATCGTACGTTCGTAGCTTTGGAATCCTGACATTGGAGCTCTGCTGTCCCAACCTGAAGAAGCAGATGTCCGCATGCTCGGCCTCCACTCCATTCATTGTCTATCAGACTGCCGGAAATAGCCGAGCGTTGTACTTGTCAGTCCCAAAGATAATGAAGGGAATAGAGGCCGAGCATGAGATCCTCCGCTCCATTCATTGTCTATCAGACTGCCGGAAATAGCCGAGCATTGTACTTGTCAGTCCCAAAGATAATGAAGGGAATAGAGGCCGAGCATGAGATCCTCCACACCATTCATTGTCTATCAGACTGCCAGAAATAGCCGAGCATTGTACTTGTCAGTCCCAAAGATAATGAAGGGAATAGAGGCCGAGCATGAGATCCTCCACTCCATTCATTGTTCACCAGACTGCCAGAAATAGCCGAGCATTGTACTTGCCAGTGCGAAAGATATTGAAGGGAGTAGAGGCCGAGCATGAGATCCTCCGCGCCATTCATTGTCTATCAGACTGCTGGAAATAGACGATCGTTGTACTTGTCAGTCCCAAAGATAATGAAGGGAATAGAGGCCGAGCATGAGATCCTCCACTCCATTCATTGTCTATCAGACTGCCGGAAATAGCCGATCATTGTACTTGCCAGTCCCAAAGCTAAGGAAGTGAGTAGAGGCCGAGCATGAGAGCCTCCACTCCATTCAGGAAAGGGAAATAGAGCCTGTTCTCAGATTTGCAATGCCATGATCTCAGGATCGCTGGGGTTCCCAGGGGTCGGACCCCCAAATATTAGTAAGGTATCCAATGGGTAGGCAACAACTTGTTTTTAAGGAATAACATTATTAGTTTCCATCATTAAAAGTTACCTACTAAAAGGATATATGGGCCCTGTGCAGTCCAACAGCTCATCACGATGCCCAATTCCACCTGCATTGGAGCTTGTAGTGGCCCCCTGACCTTGGGCCCCTGTACGGCTCCACAGGTTGCACCAATATGTCCGCCCCTGTGATAATTTGTGCATCGGTGGGAGTCTGACAGCTGTGACAGTGCAACTTAAAAATCGAGGTCTGCCTTGAAATGTCCCATAAGAACGTAGCGATAACCGCGCATGTGCAAAACCTCACTAATTCTCTATAGTACTGCAGGAGAGAGCCGAGCTTTGTGCATTGCTAGAGAATGAATATAGCGATGTCCTCACTCCCTGCCGATAGCGAAGAAAAACCGTGAGAGTTCATCAATATCCGATTATTTGGGGTCACACTTTTGGCATCTCCGCCAATTAGCTGATTTATGGAGTCCGGCGCTGCGCCCAGACTCCGGATTTCTGTTACTAGCGTTCTCTGGTATTACCATCTGATACGGACGATCTACTCAGAGGATTGGCCAACAATTGTGTGAAACATTTAAGACAGACCGCTGCATTCTTAAGGGGTTAATTATTATTCTAATATGTATTTTATCATCATTTAATGAGCATGCTCAACTTATTTTTATCGAATTCTTATAGCAATGTCCTTGGGGCATGCCCAGTAATTTTGTTACATTTTATCCCAATATTCATGGGCAAAAAAAGTTATAAAAACTTTTCTTTAGTAAAAGATTCACGAGGAAGAAAATACGATGACAAAATTGATGTAGAAACGTTTTTATAATCTGGGTCGCATGTGTTAAAGGGTCAACATCGCATCTCCGGCTGTGGCTGTAATTTTAGAATGTGCTGATACAGCAGGACGGGCTGAGAGGCGACTGTGAACTGGAGGTGAGCCAGAAAGTGACCGCGCTCTGCTGCCTTATCGGGGACCTAATTGTGGGAACCTAAATAATTAATGAATAGCGGCCCTGTGTGTCCTCTGTAGGCCAGCGAGTATGCTAATGTTGTGTGTTGAAGATGATGAGTGAGTTAATAGGACGGGTTTATCTATGTCTTCATTAAAAATCATCAGCAGTTTTGTGTATTCAGCTCCAATGCAGATCAATGTGTCTCTAAGTAAAAAAGACTACAAACAACCCCAGAAGTCATCTGTTCCAAAAGCCATTTATTACTGCTCTTCTTCTAACTAGCCTCACCCCCAAAACACTGAAGAGGTATCTGGGGACCTACAGAGGGTGATACAGCCTCTAAAACATACAGATCCAAAATCATATGTTGGCATGGCTATGTCACTAGGGGCTCGTGCACGTGACTGATTATATCGGACCAGTGCTATCTGTGGTTTTCACCCGCTATTCTAAGGGGCTGTCGGACATATCAGATTTTTTTCTCGACCAAGGGGTTGGAGGAAAAAAAAATCAATGACATCTCCAATTTTGAACCAAGTGATCCAAATTGGCATTGCAAGCCAATGGTCTCTGATAACATCAGAAAGCAGCTTATCAGATCCACCCACTGAGCTCTGAACCTGCAAGTCCACAAGTAGTGTTGGAAAAAGCAGGTCTACAAGAGAATAGAAGCTATCCAGGAATCAGCCAATATCATGGAGTCCAGGCACAAAGGTTACTATCAAATAAAAGAATCAAAACAAAAGAAAGTCAAAACCGGACCCTTTTATATATAGATTGAAGGTCTCAGCGGACACAAGGGCGCACGTCCAAAACCAGGGAGCCCATCCCGGACAGTATCAAGACCACAAAAAACAAAGAGACAGCACCACAATGGATGGTGAAAAAATAGGAGCTTACATTTATTCTGCCTCCTGTAGCAACGTTTCGGTCAACAGACCTTTATCAAGCACGTGCACGTGCAAGTGCTTGATAAAGGTCTGTTGACCGAAACGTTGCTACAGGAGGCAGAATAAATGTAAGCTCATATTTTTTCACCATCTACTATCAAATAAAACACTCGTCGTAAGCTTTAAATTCTAAAAACTTGTGACTATTCTCATTATTCGGATTGCATAGTCATGTCATTGAAAAACAGGAAGGAGAAGGAAAACAGCTTCCCAGGGAAGGCTCGCCGAGCTCTGAACCTGCAGCTGCACAAGCAGCGTGTCTGAGAAAGCAGACGTAGAAATAAAAAGAGTCAAAACTGAAATCAGCCGATAGAAAACTGTTACATAAATA
This sequence comes from Ranitomeya variabilis, assembly GCF_051348905.1. Classification (NCBI taxonomy): domain Eukaryota; kingdom Metazoa; phylum Chordata; class Amphibia; order Anura; family Dendrobatidae; genus Ranitomeya; species Ranitomeya variabilis. The sequence continues at coordinate 25,734,926 of NC_135237.1, forward strand.
CACAGATAAATGTGTGACATGTTATCCAATGGCTGCTATGCTCATATTTGTAAAATCCGGAATGCTCAGGATCAGTCACATTTCCCAGTATTTTATGTTTCCACAGAAATTGTATTTTAGAAAACATTGTTTTAAATTTGATGCAAGATTGCACAGCTGTGTAAGTGTTAGAGACAAAAGAGGCCGTATAGACGCAGATTATGGCATTAATTAAAAAGGGATAGGAAGGGATAAAGAACAGATTCATAGAGAAAACCTACTGAACCCTGAACCTGCAGTTTCACCAGCAGATATGCTAAAAAACAAACAGTTCTTGAAAATTAAAGAGAAGTATTACCCTGCAAGCTTGCACAGCCATGTATGGGTGAAAGAGAAAAGGGCCATAGGCATGCTGGCTAGAGCATTGAGAGAAGGTTGGGGAAAGGTAAACACTCACTGAGCACTGAACCTGCAGCTCCACAAGAAAGTCAGGGAATGGATGTATCTATTTTTTTCATGACAATGGTGCAAATAACTTTTAAATATTCAAACTTGGAACCACTCACATTACTCGTTGCATTCACAGCATCAACAGCCTGCAAGCTTGTACAATGTTGTGTGAGTGTGAGGGAGGAAAATGACACCCAAACAAGCAGCTTCTTAGGAATCTCCAACCGAGCTCTGAACCTTCAGGCTGCAGCTCCACTGCGCTAGCAAGTACGTAGGAAAAAACATTTCCAGAAACATAAAAGCTTTGTGTGCCAATTGACTTTACTTATTGCATTTAAAGTATCTTTAAAAGGGTGTTCTCAATGCTAGCGCAAACTTCAACTGGATGTGCCGGCCAATCAGAGGAGTGCACGTGACTGGGGGCGCATGGCAGTGACATCAAGTGCTCCCATCGCTTGCACACTGATGTCAACTGACAGATTCAGAAGAAGACGCCGTTAGGCGAGGGAGAGGAGGGAAGGTGAGTAGAATCATTTATTTTTTTCTATGAATTAAAGAACAGCGGAAGAATAAAGGATACATACAGTTATATGAAAAAGTTTGGGCACCCCTATTAATCTTAAGCTTAATGTTTTATAAAAATTGATTTTTTTTGCAACAGCTATTTCAGTTTCATATATGTAATAACTGTTGGACACAGTAATGTTTCTGCCTTGAAATGAGGTTTATTGTACAAACAGAAAATGTGCAATCTGCATTCAAACAAAATTTGACAGGTGCATAACTATGGGCACCCTTATCATTTTCTTGTTTAAAATACTCCTACCTACTTTTTACTGACTTACTAAAGCACTTTTTTTGGTTTTGTAACCTCATTGAGCTTTGAACTTCATAGCCAGGTGTATGCAATCATGAGAAAAGCTACTTAAAGTGGCCACTTGCAAGTTGTTCTCCTGTTTGAATCTCCTCTGAAGAGTGGCATCATGGGCTCCTCAAGACAACTGTCAAATGATCTGAAAACAAAGATTATTCAACATATTTGTTCAGGGGAAGGATACAAAAAGCTGTCTAAGAGATTTAACCTGTCAATTTCCACTGTGAGGAACATAGTATGGAAATGGAAGAACACAGGTACAGTTCTTGTGAAGGCCAGAAGTGGCAGGCCAAGAAAAACATCAGAAAGGCAGAGAAGAAGAATGGTGAGATCAGTCAAGGACAATCCTCAGGCCACCTCCAGAGAGCTGCAGCATCAACTTGCTGCAGATGGTGTCACTGTGCATCGGTCAACTATACAACGGACCACGGTTCTTCCAATGCGATTTTCTTGCAGAGTTCCGACTTCCATTTCTTCGTTGCGGTCGGCTCCGCAGTCGGGAGTCGGGGGCCCGGCTTCACCTCCAACAGATCCCCGGGGTCCGACCCCACCAGCAGCGTTGAGTTCTGGTTCGTCTCCGGTCGGCTGGGATGGCCCTGGGTCACTCCGTCGTCGCTCAGGTACCCGCTGGTCACCATCTCTGCTTCTGGACCTTTGGTAGCACACGCACGCTGCTCCTCCATTTTCTGGGGGTGGAGCTCCTTCTTCACCTTGTTCCCACCGTTGTAAATCAGGGGGCGGATCTCCTCTTGTTCTGGGCACGTCGTCCTCCCGCAGCAGTAGTCAGAGTGGGTGGTCGTCGCTCCTGGCGCCACTTTGGTAGTCTCTTCCCATGGCACGCCCTTCTTCTCCTGCGCTCCTCGCGGCACGGTAATGGCGTCAGTTTTGGTGGGAATTTTGGCGGCAAATGACAATACACAGTCTTTAAGCAAATCACAGTTCCAATCACAATTCTGGCACAGTTCTTAGGCACACATGACCTGATCTTCAGGTTTAAGTATATCCTGTTCGTGACACCAAGAATTGGAGCGCCCCCACGTTATGGCAGTGGGGTACTCGGTACCGGGTCTATCTTTCTCTCTCTCTAGATTCTGGGGATGTCACGGTGGCCCGACCCAGTCCGTGGCCCTTTGAGGGGCGTCCAATTAAAGGTATAGTTTGTTTGTACGGTGTTCGTGACGCCACCTGTGGTACTCAGTCAGAGTGACCGACGCTGCTTAGGGGTCCGCTGGGGTGATGGAATGGCAGCTAGATGGAATAGCTTCCCACAGGTGAAGTAGGTCCCCAGGGCTTCCCAGATATGTCAGTGGTGATGGTGGACGATGTAATGCGCAGTGAATAACGAGGACACAAAGGTTGCAGTCTCTTTACCTTTTACTGAAGACTTCGGCGTCCACAGTCCAGAGTACTGTTCACAGGGCAGGCAGAATCCGGCCGGTCCGAAGACACATCCAGAGTTCCCTTTGCAGGTGGAAATCAGTAGCCTTCCTACTAGCGCCTGTGTGTTGTAGTACCTCCCTGCTGAGCACCACGGGATAGTCCGCACAACTTTCGTGGATGTTTCTGATCTTCTCTCTCTGCCCCCAGATGATATGGATAGGACGACCCGTATGACGGGGTAGGCCTGGAGTTATTTTATAGGGACCCTAGTGTTGCCCCTCTCCCACAATTTGCCTCCATGTCTTCTTAGGTATTAAGGTTGGGCAGCCAACTTGGAATTGACTGTCCTGCCGATTTCTGAAGTAATGCGTAGAGCCTATTACTCCCTCGGTGTTCCGGCCACTGGCTACGCGCCTCAGAAGGAGGCTGCCGATCTTGGGGCAGGTCTCCTCCCGGTGTTATGGCCTTGTGCTGTGATCTCGTTTCTCACTCTCCACAATATACTTTGCTTCGTGTCCTTTCTTAAAGGGAACCTGTCACCCCGTTTTTTCGGTATGAGATAAAAATACCGTTAAATAGGGCCTGAGCTGAGCATTACAATAGTGTAGTTTGTGTACCCTAATTCCCCACCTATGCTGCCGAAATACGTTACCGAAGTAGTCGTTTTCGCCTGTCAATCAGGCTGGTCAGGTCAGATGGGTGTGGTGTCCTCCCCCAGATCTTGCGTAGTTTTCCGTTGGTGGCGTAGTGGTGTGCGCATGTCCAAGTCCCGAATCCTCTGCCAGGGGTGTAAAAACAACAGCGATGTCCGTTATTCCATTGGTGGTCGGTGGGCGCGGCCATCTTGCTTTGGCCGCAGAAGCGGCGCTCTACTGACCGCGGCTTCAGGAAAATGGCCGCGGGCATCCGCGCGTGCGCAGATGGCTATCGCGGCGGCCATTTTCGTGAAGCAGAATTCGCATCTCAGCTTCACGAAAATGGCCGCCGCGATAGCCATCTGCGCACGCGCGGATGCCCGCGGCCATTTTCCTGAAGCCGCGGTCAGTAGAGCGCCGCTTCTGCGGCCAAAGCAAGATGGCCGCGCCCACCGACCACCAATGGAATAACGGACATCGCTGTTGTTTTTACACCCCTGGCAGAGGATTCGGGACTTGGACATGCGCACACCACTACGCCACCAACGGAAAACTACGCAAGATCTGGGGGAGGACACCACACCCATCTGACCTGACCAGCCTGATTGACAGGCGAAAACGACTACTTCGGTAACGTATTTCGGCAGCATAGGTGGGGAATTAGGGTACACAAACTACACTATTGTAATGCTCAGCTCAGGCCCTATTTAACGGTATTTTTATCTCATACCGAAAAAACGGGGTGACAGGTTCCCTTTAAGATGCTGCCGCAATGAAGTGCAGGTGCAGCACCGTAACGCTGCATCTCGTGCTTGGCCTCTGTCAGGATACCACCCCTGACAGGGACCTCTGTCTGCAGCTCAGATGTTCCTCCTTCTCTCCCTGTCTGCCTGACAGGTTCTCTCTGGGTCTAACCCAGGCAGCTTCTGCCTAACTTCCCATCCAACCCACCAGTTTTACCCGTGTGTGAGGAGTGGCCTAATACATAGAACCCTTTGCTCCCCCTGGTGGACTGGAGTGTGAAATGTAGTGTGTGACTTGTGATACCTGATCAGGTGAACTCCTTTAGTACCATCAGACGTACCATCACTCCCCCTGGTGGAAGAGCGACAGTACTGCAACGACCAGGACTCTGGGGCGCTGCACTTACCTATAAGTATTTCTTTTATGAAAAAAATAGAAAATACCTTTTAAATTCTGAAAACCCATGACCATCCAGCATTCAAAGTATCCGCATCATCTCTATTTTAGGAAACATTCTGTAACATTTCCTGCGCGCTCGGAGCTGAGAAGAATATCTATTGTGTTACTGTGTTACTTCGAGTACTCGTCGTTTTATGTTATTGGATCCGCCGCTGAGTGGTAACCGGCTAATTCCCCTTTAATTGAAATTGACTAACTCTCCTGCCATAAGTGGAGACTTTCACAGACGTATCCTATTATATGACTCGCCGCTTATATTCGTGCCGCGGATGTTGACGGTAGAGTTTGCGTTCTCTACGGGCTCGTCTCTTTAATGGAACTTTGATGTTATTTTTATATTTTTTCTTTTTTTTTCCATTCAATAAAGATGAATGAGACCAAAGCTGAAAAATAGAGATTTATAATAGCGGCAAACACAGTCACTCAGGTATGGCAGGACCTGCGGAGAACATGTCTATAGCATTCCCACTACAAGGTGTTGTATAATCATGGTATACAATAGTGTCATGATAAAAACATTGTAAACGCATGCAAAGCCTGCAGAATCTCCTCTGTTCTGGGAAATTACCTATTTCATCTGGAAAATCTGGCTTTCGGGTAAATATATTTCATCCAGCACTATCTCTAAGGCCGTGTTCAGATGTGGAGGTGTTTTAAAAAACATTTAAAAAATGAAAAAGAAAATTTTAAAGAAATTTACAAGATTAAAAGAGGCAGGTGTCAGCTGTATAATACTGCCAGCGCCCCAGGCTCGCCATGTATCTTCTTCACATTTCCTGTACCATACATTTATGACCAATATCAATGAAGGAATGAGTGAATCCATCCGTAACAAATGAAATTAAATGCAAATTTCTCAAAAATTTTGGATTGTAGCAAATCTGAAATTTTGGGATTCAATTTACATGAATTTAGCCAAGTGGCAGCCAGCCTTATCTGACACCTTACGTCATCTCTGCTGCAGTCAGAGGTCTTCTTCCAACCCTCCGACCCATACGGTCATTGACATCCGTGCTGTGCCCTTTATGTAACTGTGTGGGCCTCAGCACTGGAAGAAATGTGTAGAGGGCTGGGATGTTGTGGTGGTGACATAAGGGGTCAGGTGAGGGCCTAGGACAGGTGAATATAATGTGCTTTCTTAATTCTCTAACCTCTTCCCTGCACCCTCATTTAGGGTCTGGAGACACAATGGAACATAATAAATGTCTTTTCAGGTCATTTTCAATTTGAAACTAATCTATCCTGCCCAAATGAGGTCTACCGGCCGAATTGAGCAGATGTCTAACACCAATTTCCCCACTAAGGAGTTTAAGGTGGCTCCAAAATACATAGGAGTTCCAGAGGTAACAGTTTCCTTGCCTTGGGGGCCTTGTAATTAAGAGGTCCTAAACCCCCTGCCACATTCTATGGGACCAAATTGCACTTGGCAAGTGTTACTTAATTCTTTTTGGAGCCCAGCAGTTACTCCTTTGGATGGTCCTATAAGATGCCGCCTATGACTGGTAGGAAACCCTCGGCTCATAGAACGCTGAGTTGACTTTCGAACTTCCTTGTGTTTCATCCAAGACGTTCTGGTCCTCAGAAGGATCTGGGTCCTTATACAAGGTCCAATGATAAATGTATCAAGCCACATTATCACACACTGCGTATGTCAGCTTCTCCCAGAAAAGCAATCTACTGGAGTCCATGGTACACAAGACGACAAAAACCAGTAAAGAAACTGTTAAAGAAAGTTTAAAAAATCATTAAACTCACAACACCCACACTATGTTTCCTTGACTTTGTCTTTTCTTTCACAACCTCCTCTTCCATTGGTCTCATTGTTGGCTACAAACAAAGTGTCAGCTCAATGGAGGTGTAGAAGACTTCTGTTTCCATTCACACTTCCTACAATATGAAGACCTGTAGTTGTAAGCTCACATGGTCACTCCTTGCCCCCTGTTGTCTTCTGCTTTTTCCCATAGATCGGGTCATGAATTATTCACAGCTTGTAAAGCCATCCAGCCTTGTAATGAAGCAAAACACCCAACCATTAAGATGTAAGGTTCAAACAAGCAATGCCAAGAATTCCTGACCTTCTCCTCCACTGACCCAACAATTATGCCGAGGTCCTCATCCCAGCCTGACCCTGGTTACTTGTAATTTTATGACCCTGCTTGTAACATTGCACAAGTGCTGACTCCAGGCAATGGCTGCAGGTTGTCAGGACCCATCATTGCTGAAGGTTTATTACCTGTTTAGAGATGATGATGTCTGGTGGGAGGAATGTTCTGTAAAAGAAACCAGGAACTTAATGACCTCCATGTCGTAAATCTTGGTTTTATGATTTTTTTTTTAAACACTTTTAGTATCTTAGTGAATATTACAGGAGGAGGAGCGTGCTGTGCTATGTGCCACGGACAGACATAGGACTCAATAAAGTTATATAAAATATGACACATAAAGTAAGTTAAAGGTTCTGCTCTTTGGACAATGTATTTTTACTAACCAGATCCCCACATAATAAACTCATACTGGGGTCTCTGTGATCACCTGTGGTCTGTGGGGACAACTAGCAGCAAGCGTTCATTTTCAGGGTGGCGCCACCACGTGCGGCAATACATAAGTTGTTAATATCCATCCTCTATTTATTACAGGGGAGCGTGAGGCTGAACAGGGAAATCTACATCTAATACATCAGAAATTCCTAATAACATGTTTAAAAATGTGTTTTCAAAACCAAATTATCACTTAAACATAATTTAAAGTTAATGTGTATAAAAAGTTTATCCATGTTATACATACATTTTATTACTGATCCTGAGCTACATCCTGTATTATACCCCACAGCTGCACTCACTATTCTGTTGGTGCAGTCACTGTGTACATACATTACATTACGGATCCTGAGTTACATCCTGTATTATACTCCAGAGCTGCACTCACTATTCTGCTGGTGCAGTCACTGTGTACATACAGTACATTACTGATCCTGAGTTACATCCTGTATTATACCCCAGAGCTGCACTCACTATTCTGCTGGTGCAGTCACTGTGTACATACATTACATTACTGATCCTGAGTTACGTCCTGTATTATACCCCAGAGCAGCACTCACTATTCTGCTGGTGCAGTCACTGTGTACATACATTACATTACGGATCCTGAGTTACCTCCTGTATTATACTCCAGAGCTGCACTCACTATTCTGCTGGTGCAGTCACTGTGTACATACATTACATTACTGATCCTGAGTTACATCCTGTATTATACTCCAGAGCTGTACTCATTATTCTGCTGATGCAGTCACTGTGTACATACATTACATTACTGATCCTGAGTTACAGCCTGTATTATACTCCAGAGCTGCACTCACTATTCAGCTGGTGCAGTCACTGTGTACATACATTACATTACTGATCTTGAGTTACATCCTGTATTATACCCCAGAGCTGCACTCACTATTCTGCTGGTACAGTCACTGTGTACGTACATTTTATTACAGATCCTGAGCTACAACATATATTGTACCCCAGAGCTGCACTCACTATTCTGCAGGTGCGGTCACTGTGTACATACATTACATTACTGATCCTGAGTTACATCCTGTATTATACCCCAGAGCTGCACTCACTATTCTGCTGGTGCAGTCACTGTGTACATACATTACATTACTGACCCCGAGTTACATCCTGTATTAAACCCCAGAGCTGCACTCACTATTCTGCTGGTGCAGTCACTGTGTACATACATTACATTACTGATCCTGAGTTACCTCCTGTATTATACCCCAGAGCTGCACTCACTATTCTGCTGGTGCAGTCACTGTGTATGTACATTACATTACTGATCCTGAGTTACATCCTGTATTATACCCCAGAGCTGCACTCACTATTCTGCTGGTGCAGTCACTGTGTACATACATTACATTACTGATCCTGAGTTACATCCTGTATTATACCCCAGAGCTGCACTCACTATTCTGCTGGTGCAGTCACTGTGTACATAATACATTACAGTAGTTTATACTACAATACAGTACATTACTTATCTTATACTGATCTTGCAGAAGTTATAGGTCTTGATATTTTCAGGAAATCCCAGTGTCGTACTGCCAATAGCAGCAGGACACATGGCTGCTATGGGGTTTGAGAGCCGGGGGGGGGCATGTAATGACATTCTATAGGTCAAAATCCGCAGGTGAGACTGGTGTCTCCTCTACAGAAATTGACATGCTACAGCTCGTAAACCCGCACCGTCGGTGAGCTTACGCAGCAGTAATAAAATCACAGTGTGCATAGGATTTCTCTAAATACCATCCATTGTGCATGTGATGCAGAGTGCAGAATTTTGGAAGCAGTGCTATTCCTGATCGTAGGCACGCAGCCTAAGTATACTACTGTAATTTCTATGGGGAATTTTTGGCTGGTATTATGCCAATAATGGGGGCTCTCAGTGCCCCTACTTTGGAGGTAGATGGTGAAAACAGGATCTGGATGTTACTACTCAGGGGCTATGTATATGGCTTAAGACCTTCTCTCAGAGATGAATATGGCTTTCAAGATCAGAAAAGTTGAGAACAACTGGCATAGACTATAGGGAACGCATTATACTATATTGAGGACCATGGGGAATGCAGTGTACTATATGGACTATGGAGAATGCCTTATACTGTATGGACTATGGAGGGCTATAGGGAATGCATTATACTGTATGGACTAGGGACAGTGCATAATTCTATATGGAGGACTATAGGGAGTGCACTATACTATATGGAGTACTATGGGGAGTGCATTATACTGCATGGAGGACTATAGGGGTGCATTATTCTGTATGGAGGACTATGGGGAGTGCATTATACTATATGGTGGACTATGGGGAGCACATACTGTATGGAGGACTATGAGGAGTGCATTATACTATATGGTGGACTATGGAGAGTGCATTATACTATATGGAGTACTATGGGGAGTGAATTATACTACATGGATTACTATGGGGAGTGCATTATACTATATGGAGTACTTTGGGGAGTGCATTATACTATATGGTGGACTATGGGGAGTGCAGTATGCTCTATGGAGCACTATGGGGAGTGCATTATACAATGAGGAATCCATTATAGTATGTGGAGGACTATGTGGAGCACATTATACTATGTGGAGCACATTATACTATGCGGAGGACAATCGGAAGCACATTATATTAAATAAAGGACTATGGGAAGTGCATTATTCTGTATGGAGGACTATGGGAAGCGCATTATACTATATGGTGGACTATGAGGAGCACATACTGTAGGGAAGACTATGGGGAGTGCATTATACTATATGGTGGACTATGGGAAGCACATACTATATGGAGGACTATGAGGAGTACTTTATACTGTATGGCGGACTATGCGGGGTGCATTATACGATATGGAGTATTATAGGGTGCAGTATACAATATGGAGGACTATGGTGCCCATTATACTAAATGGGGGCTATTATTTGAAGGGCTATGTGGGGTCCATTATATTTGGAAGACTATGTGGGGGCCTTTATACTTTAGGGAGAGCTATGTGGGAGCCATTATACTGTATGCAAGCATTTATACTGTGTGAAGGTTTGTGTGGGGTCCATTATGCTGTGTAGAGGGCTGTGTGGAGTTCATCATACTGTGTGGAGGGGGGGACCAAATTACAGCTTCTGCTATAGGGCCCCACGATATCTATGTACGCTCCTGGTGAATGTGTTTAATAATATGCTAGAAGTTTTTTATATACACTCACCGGCCACTTTATTAGGTACACCATGCTAGTAACGGGTTGGACCCCCTTTTGCCTTCAGAACTGCCTCAATTCTTCGTGGCATAGATTCAACAAGGTGCTGGAAGCATTCCTCAGAGATTTTGGTCCATATTGACATGATGGCATCACACAGTTGCCGCAGATTTGTCGGCTGCACATCCCAAAGATGCTCCATACAAGGCAGGATGGATCCATGCTTTCATGTTGTTTACGCCAAATTCTGACCCTACCATCCGAATGTCGCAGCAGAAATCGAGACTCATCAGACCAAGCAACGTTTTTCCAATCTTCTACTGTCCAATTTCGATGAGCTTGTGCAAATTGTAGCCTCAGTTTCCTGTTCTTAGCTGAAAGGAGTGGTACCCGGTGTGGTCTTCTGCTGCTGTAGCCCATCTGCCTCAAAGTTCGACGCACTGTGCGTTCAGAGATGCTCTTAGGCCTACCTTGGTTGTAACGGGTGGCGATTTGAGTCACTGTTGCCTTTCTATCAGCTCGAACCAGTCTGCCCATTCTCCTCTGACCTCTGGCATCAACAAGGCATTTCCGCCCACAGAACTGCCGCTCACTGGATTTTTTTTCTTTTTCGGACCATTCTCTGTAAACCCTAGAGATGGTTGTGCGTGAAAATCCCAGTAGATCAGCAGTTTCTGAAATACTCAGACCAGCCCTTCTGGCACCAACAACCATGCCACGTTCAAAGGCACTCAAATCACCTTTCTTCCCCATACTGATGCTCGGTTTGAACTGCAGGAGATTGTCTTGACCATGTGTAGCGCCCCCACTGCCGCAGGGCCGAGGGGTACCCGGTACCGGGCATGTGGGTCTCTGCTCTGGGGTTGTCACGGTGGCTAGGCCCGGTCCGTGACCCTGCTGAGGGGCGTACAGTAATAAATGTAGATGGTGGTGTTGTAACGGTGCAGTTGTGGGGTGCAGGTCGCGGTAAATAACGAGGACACCAGGTTGCAGTCTCTTTACCTCTTTACTGGAGATCTCTGAGTCCTCAGTCCAGAATACGGTTCACCAGGCTGCGCAAGTCCGGCCGGTCCAATGGCACCTCCAGAGTTCACTTCACAGGTGGAAATCGGTGCCTTCCTTCTTAGCGCTATGTGTTGTAGTCCTTCCCTGCTGTGCTTACGGAAAGTACCCCACAACCGTTGTGTCTGTTTCTTAAAAAGTTCCCTCACAACTCGATTAAATGATGTTCTTCTAATCTTCCGTCCCTTCCTGATGTTACAGTTAGAACGGCACCCGTTTGACGGGTAGGCCTGGAGTTCTTCCGGGACCCTAGAGACGCCCCTCTCCCGCAATTGCCTCCCAAGACTTCATAGGTGATTTGAGTTAGACAGCCCGCCTTAAACTGACTGTCCTGCCGCTGTTTAGAGTATTGCTTGAAGCTGAATGTTATAATACTCCCTCGGCGTTCCGGCCACCGGTAATGCGCCTCAGTAGGGTGTTGCTCCGGTCTTACAGCACGACCCCTACTGGAATTCTCCTATTGCTTGATCTCGTTTCTCACTCAGCACAATCTATCTCGCTTCTAGTCCTTTCTTGGGTCCCGCCGCTTCCCGGAGCTGGCGCGGACCCGTTACGTTCTTTTCAATGCCAAGCCTCTGTCAGGATCCCACCCCTGACAGAGACCCTACTGTCTCTTCCTCCACAACACCCTCTGCCACTAGGTGTTGCTTCGTCAAATCCAGTCAGCTTTCTCATCTAACTTCCTGTCTGACCCCCAGTTTACCCACTATGGTGGGGAGTGGCCTAATGAATAGCACCCTTAGCTCCCCCCAGAGGCCCGGCTGTGAAATGTATTGGTGTCTGTGATACCTGATCAGATGAACTCCTTCAGTGCCATCGGACGCACCATAGCTCCCCATAGTGGCGGAGCCACAGTACTGCAACGACCAGGACTCTGGGGCGCTGCACTCCCCCCTGGTTAAACATAGTACTCCGGGACTGGGAAGAAAACAACAATACAAGTTAGCAAAAAGACATACAATTTTTGTTGAGTGCAAATAACAATATGTATACTTGAACAGGCTTCCCTTTATGGGAGGTAAGGACACTTGAACGTTACAAACATGGCAAAAATATCATAGCAACATGCTATAATTAACTTTTCTTACCCAACCGGGTATTCTACTAAGTGCAAACATTATTGAACAATAATTTAACTTTGCCTTTAAGGACTCACACTCTAAATCCACTAAAGACCTTCCTATAATCACATTATAAGGCACTTTAACTTTTTCATTCTCCTACTTTGGATCTGCAGGACCGCCTGTCCTATCGGCACCAGACCTACTGCCTCTCCTTTCTGTTACAGGACCGCCCCGTTCAGCCAGGGCCTACTGCCTTTTCAACTACTATACATGGTATAGAACATAACATACTTTCAGTTTTAGAAGCACTGAGCCATTTACGTATAGCTCCTAGGACAGTGATGGGCAACCTTTTGAGCTCGGTGTGTCAAAATTCGCCAAAAAACCGAGCATAACTTGGGTGGTGTGTCACCTTGATAAAAAAACATAATTTTGCGACATGTATAGTTTAAATAACAAATATGTATAATTAGAATTAACTTACCTGCTTAGTGACTTCTTTGTTCATCTGTCAGTTGGTTTCTTTTGTTGGTCTTGCTATTATTTAACTTGTGTGGGGTGCCGTGAACTAAGATAAGTGAGGGGGAGGGGGAATTCTTCCAGTGATGGCGAACCTGTGGCACTCCAGCTGTTGCAAAACTACAATTCCCATCATGTCTTCACAGCCAAAGCCTTTGCTTTGAATGGCCAGCCATGATGGGAATTGTAGTTTTGCAACAGCTGGACTGCCACAGGTTCGCCATCACTGATGCCTCCCTCTCACTTATCTCAGTAATGGCCAATGACACCCCACAGTTCACTGGATGATGGTTGCTGTAGTAGTCACAGGGCCTGAGTCCAGACAGCTATCACAGGGCCTGAGTCCAGACAGCTATCACAGGGCCTGAGTCCAGACAGCTATCACAGGGCCTGAGTCCAGACAGCTATCACAGGGCCTGAGTCCAGACAGCTATCACAGGGCCTGAGTCCAGACAGCAATCACAGGGCCTGAGTCCAGACAGCTATCACAGGGCCTGAGTCCAGACAGCTATCACAGGGCCTGAGTCCAGACAGCTATCACAGGGCCTGAGTCCAGACAGCAATCACAGGGCCTCCAGACAGCAATCACAGGGCCTGAGTCCAGACAGCAATCACAGGGCCTCCAGACAGCAATCACAGGGCCTGAGTCCAGACAGCTATCACAGGGCCTGAGTCCAGACAGCTATCACAGGGCCTGAGTCCAGACAGCAATCACAGGGCCTGAGTCCAGACAGCAATCACAGGGCCTGAGTCCAGACAGCAATCACAGGGCCTCCAGACAGCAATCACAGGGCCTGAGTCCAGACAGCTATCACAGGGCCTGAGTCCAGACAGCAATCACAGGGCCTGAGTCCAGACAGCAATCACAGGGCCTGAGTCCAGACAGCAATCACAGGGCCTGAGTCCAGACAGCTATCACAGGGCCTGAGTCCAGACAGCTATCACAGGGCCTGAGTCCAGACAGCTATCACAGGGCCTGAGTCCAGACAGCTATCACAGGGCCTGAGTCCAGACAGCAATCACAGGGCCTGAGTCCAGACAGCAATCACAGGGCCTGAGTCCAGACAGCAATCACAGGGCCTGAGTCCAGACAGCTATCACAGGGCCTGAGTCCAGACAGCAATCACAGGGCCTGAGTCCAGACAGCAATCACAGGGCCTGAGTCCAGACAGCAATCACAGGGCCTGAGTCCAGACAGCTATCACAGGGCCTGAGTCCAGACAGCTATCACAGGGCCTGAGTCCAGACAGCTATCACAGGGCCTGAGTCCAGACAGCAATCACAGGGCCTCCAGACAGCAATCACAGGGCCTGAGTCCAGACAGCAATCACAGGGCCTCCAGACAGCAATCACAGGGCCTGAGTCCAGACAGCAATCACAGGGCCTGAGTCCAGACAGCAATCACAGGGCCTGAGTCCAGACAGCAATCACAGGGCCTCCAGACAACAATCACAGGGCCTGAGTCCAGACAGCTATCACAGGGCCTGAGTCCAGACAGCAATCACAGGGCCTGAGTCCAGACAGCTATCACAGGGCCTGAGTCCAGACAGCTATCACAGGGCCTGAGTCCAGACAGCTATCACAGGGCCTGAGTCCAGACAGCAATCACAGGGCCTGAGTCCAGACAGCAATCACAGGGCCTTAGTCCAGACAGCTATCACAGGGCCTGAGTCCAGACAGCAATCACAGGGCCTGAGTCCAGACAGCTATCACAGGGCCTGAGTCCAGACAGCTATCACAGGGCCTGAGTCCAGACAGCAATCACAGGGCCTGAGTCCAGACAGCTATCACAGGGCCTGAGTCCAGACAGCTATCACAGGGCCTGAGTCCAGACAGCAATCACAGGGCCTGAGTCCAGACAGCTATCACAGGGCCTGAGTCCAGACAGCAATCACAGGGCCTGAGTCCAGACAGCAATCACAGGGCCTGAGTCCAGACAGCAATCACAGGGCCTGAGTCCAGACAGCAATCACAGGGCCTGAGTCCAGACAGCAATCACAGGGCCTGAGTCCAGACAGCTATCACAGGGCCTGAGTCCAGACAGCTATCACAGGGCCTGAGTCCAGACAGCAATCACAGGGCCTGAGTCCAGACAGCTATCACAGGGCCTGAGTCCAGACAGCTATCACAGGGCCTGAGTCCAGACAGCTATCACAGGGCCTGAGTCCAGACAGCTATCACAGGGCCTGAGTCCAGACAGCTATCACAGGGCCTGAGTCCAGACAGCAATCACAGGGCCTGAGTCCAGACAGCTATCACAGGGCCTGAGTCCAGACAGCAATCACAGGGCCTGAGTCCAGACAGCAATCACAGGGCCTGAGTCCAGACAGCTATCACAGGGCCTGAGTCCAGACAGCAATCACAGGGCCTGAGTCCAGACAGCAATCACAGGGCCTGAGTCCAGACAGCAATCACAGGGCCTGAGTCCAGACAGCTATCACAGGGCCTGAGTCCAGACAGCAATCACAGGGCCTCCAGACAGCAATCACAGGGCCTGAGTCCAGACAGCAATCACAGGGCCTCCAGACAGCAATCACAGGGCCTGAGTCCAGACAGCAATCACAGGGCCTGAGTCCAGACAGCAATCACAGGGCCTGAGTCCAGACAGCAATCACAGGGCCTCCAGACAACAATCACAGGGCCTGAGTCCAGACAGCTATCACAGGGCCTGAGTCCAGACAGCTATCACAGGGCCTGAGTCCAGACAGCTATCACAGGGCCTGAGTCCAGACAGCTATCACAGGGCCTCCAGACAGCAATCACAGGGCCTGAGTCCAGACAGCAATCACAGGGCCTGAGTCCAGACAGCAATCACAGGGCCTGAGTCCAGACAGCTATCACAGGGCCTGAGTCCAGACAGCAATCACAGGGCCTGAGTCCAGACAGCTATCACAGGGCCTGAGTCCAGACAGCTATCACAGGGCCTGAGTCCAGACAGCAATCACAGGGCCTGAGTCCAGACAGCTATCACAGGGCCTGAGTCCAGACAGCTATCACAGGGCCTGAGTCCAGACAGCTATCACAGGGCCTGAGTCCAGACAGCTATCACAGGGCCTGAGTCCAGACAGCTATCACAGGGCCTGAGTCCAGACAGCAATCTCCTCAGGCCTCAGAAGTGCAGCCTGGGACTTCTGGTCGGCGCAGCAGGGAGCAGGGAGCAGCGCAATGCCGCCCAAACAACACAGATCCGACGCAGAGGCCTGGGACTTCCGGGAGCTGCGCCTGGCCTACCGGAAGTCCCAGGCCTAGACGCTCTGCACCGGAGCTCTGTTGTTTGGACCCACAGACCTCCTGCATGGCATCCGATCCGATAAAAAATCGGATCGGATGCCATTGTTTAGCATTCCGATACCGCAAGTATCGGGTATCGGCCGATATTTGCTGTATCGGAATTCCGATACCGAGATCCGATACTTTTGTGGTATCGGGTATCGGTATCGAAACAACATTAATGTGTGTAAAATAAAGAATTAAAATAAAAAATATTGCTATACTCACCTCTCCGACGCAGCCTGGACGTCCGCGAGGGAACCGGCAGCGTTGTTTGCTTAAAAATCGCGGTTTTCCTTCCTTACTTGAAGTCCCGGCTTGTGATTGGTTGCGTGCCGCCCATGTGACCGAGACGCGACCAATCACAGCAAGCCGTGACGTAATTTTAGGTCCTTCAGGATTTTAAAATTAAGTTCCGGCGTTGTGATTGGTTGCGTGCGGTCACATGGGCGGCACGCAACCAATCACAAGCCGGGACTTCAAGTAAGGAAGGAAAACCGCGATTTTTAAGCAAACAACGCTGCCGGTTCCCTCGCGGACGTCCAGGCTGCGTCGGAGAGGTGAGTATAGCAATATTTTTTATTTTAATTCTTTATTTTACATATTAATATGGTTCCCAGGGCCTGAAGGAGAGTTTCCTCTCCTTCAGACCCTGGGAAAGAAGCAATTTCTATGGGGCCGCGGCCGGCGTGTCACTGAAAATGACTACGCGTGTCAGCACTGACACGCGTGTCATAGGTTCGCCATCACTGTCCTAGGAGGACTCTCTACCTAACCCCTACGGGTTCACTTTCTGTCCTCTGTAACACATTACTAACTCTTTCTTAACTTTCTAGGGAGGACTCAGGGTTTACCTTCTATCCCCATTTCTTATCAACATTATCAACTATCTTCTTAGATCATCAACCTTCATTAATACTTTCTTACTTCCGACTATGCAGGACACTCTGTCTACCCCTAGGGGCCTACTGCATCTTCCTTCTGTTTCTCAATCTTTCTTCTAAGGAACATTATCAGCATTTCTTTACAGTTAACCAGTTGGGTACATATAACTTTTACATGTAAGCATCATCATTTTCTCTTATCAAACATCATTGCTATCTATCAGTCTTAAAGCAATACCATTTCTTTAAATGCAACACGTGAACATCCCCTTTAAGAGAGGACCAAGTCTCTGTGAGGTAGCACATCTTCTCAAGCTACCAGTCCATGCTCAGCAAAAGCTCCAGTGTGGTATCTTCACAAAGAGTCTCTGTTTAAGTAAAACCAGTAGGAAGCGCCTTTAAGAAGGTGCTAACTATATACAAAAAGTTCGGATCATGCAGTGTTCATGATTCAGCAGTTTTTAAAACTTGTGCAAACTTGAAGAACATAAATAAACAACAAGGATCCCGGGTCAGCAAAGGGATCCATAAGAATTAACCCTGGACGGGTTTAGCAGCAACAATCAGGAAACAAACAGTTAAGCAAAGAACTATATACATTTTTAAAGCAGTCATGCTTACTCATTCTTCGGGGAGGAAGGTGGTTTCCTCCCGGGCCTCACCAGACCAACAGATCGCACTGGTGCGCCAGGAAGCGGTTCCGGTCCCAGCAGTGATAAAATCCCTCGCCGGGACGCCCTTCTCACGGGTAGGTGCACACGTTCCTCCGGAGCACGGTGAGGACGGGCTCCTCGAGATTCCGCGGGGCCGGGCTCTGCTGCTTTCCCCTTGGGATCATCTTCTTCCGGTGTTCCGGCAGCAGCCTGGAGGGCAATGCATCGTTGCACACCTCGCGCCATCCAGCCCGACTCTCCCGCAGCCCTCCTCCATCTGGTGTAAGTCACCGCATCGCCTGGCTCCAGGTCGCGGGGAAATCTTCCGCTGCAGGGCTCCACCTCCTCCCGATCCACGTGGATCTGTAGCGGCTCCCCGATTTCTTGGATAACCCCGCGTCCATACTGAGGGTTAAAGGCCACCACTACACCCCAGTGTGATGGCGGGATCTCCGGGGTGCTAATTAAATCAACCTGCTCTGCAGGCTGGGGCCGGCTCCGCCACACTACCATCAGACGCCGTAGATGTTCGGCGTCCGGCATGATCTCCAGGCCCGGCGTCTGTAGCGTACTTTCAGCCGCGGCCAGGTGGGAGGGAGCAGGGGACACTGGGGATAAACGGATCTCCGTAGGCTGGCCCAGCCGAGTGAGCACGCGGGCATCAGCCTCCAGCCTGCAGGCTAGCTGTCGGGCCTCGGCTGCAGCCACACATTCCTCAGACAGCGGCAGAGGGGGTCGGCCCATCGGTGACCCTGTGAGGGTCAGACCCCGCAGCGTCGGCGTTTCTGGGGCTATGTCAGGTTGCGCAGCCTCAGGCCGGACCGGGTCAGCCCCGCGTGGTGCTCCTGGTGTCGCCATCTTGGCCTTTCCTCCAATGTCTTCTTCCCGCGGTCTCTTTCGTGGGCGGCCCCGTCTCCATGGTCTCCACCCTCCAAACAGGATCAGGAGGCGGACCTCAGCTGTTGACGGACACGTCCGCAGGACACAGAAATACTTAGACTGGGCGGCCATCATCTTTCGCGCTCTCCAGCTTGTCTACGCCCACTCCACGCCCCTCTTCTCTTCCTGCGCTCTCCTCAGCGCTGTAATGGCGGCGGATTTTGGCACAAACTTTTGGCGGCAAGTGGCAATCCACAGTCTTTGCAATAAAGTACAGTCCAAGCACAATAAATCACAGTTCCAAGGCACACATGACCTGATTCTTCAGGCTTAAGTAGATCCTGTTCGTGACGCCAAGTTCTGTAGCGCCCCCACTGCCGCAGGGCCGAGGGGTACCCGGTACCGGGCCTGTGGGTCTCTGCTCTGGGGTTGTCACGGTGGCTAGGCCCGGTCCGTGACCCTGCTGAGGGGCGTACAGTAATAAATGTAGATGGTGGTGTTGTAACGGTGCAGTTGTGGGGTGCAGGTCGCGGTAAATAACGAGGACACCAGGTTGCAGTCTCTTTACCTCTTTACTGGAGATCTCTGAGTCCTCAGTCCAGAATACGGTTCACCAGGCTGCGCAAGTCCGGCCGGTCCAATGGCACCTCCAGAGTTCACTTCACAGGTGGAAATCGGTGCCTTCCTTCTTAGCGCTATGTGTTGTGGTCCTCCCCTGCTGTGCTTACGGAAAGTACCCCACAACCGTTGTGTCTGTTTCTTAAGTTCCCTCACAACTCGATTAAATGATGTTCTTCTAATCTTCCGTCCCTTCCTGATGTTACAGTTAGAACGGCACCCGTTTGTCGGATAGGCCTGGAGTTCTTCCGGGACCCTAGAGACGCCCCTCTCCCGCAATTGCCTCCCAAGACTTCATAGGTGATATGTGTTAGACAGCCCGCCTTAAACTGACTGTCCTGCCGCTGTTTAGAGTATTGCTTGAAGCTGAATGTTATAATACTCCCTCGGCGTTCCGGCCACCGGTAATGCACCTCAGTAGGGTGTTGCTCCGGTCTTACAGCACGACCCCTACTGGAATTCTCCTATTGCTTGATCTCGTTTCTCACTCAGCACAATCTATCTCGCTTCTAGTCCTTTCTTGGGTCCCGCCGCTTCCCGGAGCTGGCGCGGACCCGTTACGTTCTTTTCAATGCCAAGCCTCTGTCAGGATCCCACCCCTGACAGAGACCCTACTGTCTCTTCCTCCACAACACCCTCTGCCACTAGGTGTTGCTTCGTCAAATCCAGTCAGCTTTCTCATCTAACTTCCTGCCTGACCCCCAGTTTACCCACTATGGTGGGGAGTGGCCTAATGAATAGCACCCTTAGCTCCCCCCGGAGGCCCAGCTGTGAAATGTATTGGTGTCTGTGATACCTGATCAGATGAACTCCTTCAGTGCCATCGGACGCACCATAGCTCCCCATAGTGGCGGAGCCACAGTACTGCAACAACCAGGACTCTGGGGCGCTGCACTTGTCTACATGCCTAAATGCACTGAGTTGCCGCCATGTGATTGGCTGATTAGAAATTAAGTGTTAACAAGAAGTTGGACAGGTGTACCTAATAAAGAGGCCAGTGAGTGTATATATATATATATATATATATATATATATATATATATATATATATATATTCATCATGATAGACGCACACTGTCTGAACTTGCTGGGAGTTATAGTACACTACATTTGGAGAGTCTCAAGTAGTGGATCACTGATTTACGTCATACACTTGGGTTGGGGGTGACTCAGTAACATTAAGTCTTAGGAAACCATCTGCAATAAAATCTCCACATCCTGCAGTGCAGACGATCAGCGTTGCATGTGCTGAATATTATTTCATGGTTTATGTGGGCAGTGACGTGGACGGTTTCCCATGAAGCAGGAAGTTGCGATGTTTGGTCACTGCGCCCGTGAGTCACCGCTGATGCCTATATTTGTGTACAAAGGTTTATTTAGTTATTTCCAAAGAGTGGCCATTACCTGATTGTATTAAGAGGTCAGACGGAGCTGTAATCAGCAGCCATGGGAAATACACGGAACAGCGAGTCCGGGGGCACGGCTGCACGGAGCCGTGGGAAAGAGCTCTGGCAAAGTCGCTATCACCCAATTCATCGCCAAAAAATAAGGATTATGAAAACTCTAACTGATCAATAGAGATGAGAAAATGATTTGTGACATCGAATTTGTTACAAGTATAACGAAAAATTCTTATTCGCACAAACACAGCAAAATAGTGGCCGCAAATTGTTACTTTGTTTTATTATTTTGATAATCAGAAAACATGGAAAAAAAATGACACTGACCTGTCCTAGACCTGTCCTGGCAGCGCAGCTCCCTTGTTCTCCGCATATTTCGGATTGGTCTTTGGACAGGCTCTTGATCCAGAACGTCTTAGAGCTTAGAGTGCCATACATAATTGTCACATTATTCGCTAGGAAAAGCACCAAGTCAGCACTGGACGATATGGACCGATCTGAAGAGAGCAGAGGACCATGTGGAGGGAAGCGTCAGGACAGATAAGGGGCATCCACAAAACAGACACCCAAAGGGACGGCAAAAGGGTGAACCAACAAGAAATGGCACATGGGTAAAAAAAAAATCTCCTGTATGAGTCCCAGGTCCCAGTAATTGTAATCAGAAGAAGATGAGAAGTGATCTAGAGGATCAAGAATAGATCCATGAGCTCTAGATCTCAAGAACCATGAACGCATGAGCCTGCTGTCACTGATACTGAGAATGGAGCGGCTGTCACTCATACTGAGAATGGAGCGGCTGTCACTGATACCGAAAATGGAGCGGCTGTCACTGATACCGAAAATGGAGCGGCTGTCACTGATACTGAGAATGGAGCGGCTGTCACTGATAATGAGAATGGAGCGGCTGTCACTGATATTGAGAATGGAGCGGCTGTCACTGATAATGAGAATGGAGCGGCTGTCACTGATACTGAGAATGGAGCGACTGTCACTGATACCGAAAATGGAGCGGCTGTCACTGATATTGAGAATGGAGCGGCTGTCACTGATACTGAGAATGGAGCGGCTGTCACTGATACTGAGAATGGAGCGGCTGTCACTGATACCGAAAATGGAGCGGCTGTCACTGATACCGAAAATGGAGCAGCTGTCACTGATATTGAGAATGGAGCGGCTGTCACTGATACCGAAAATGGAGCGGCTGTCACTGATATTGAGAATGGAGCAGCTGTCACTGATACTGAGAATGGAGCGGCTGTCACTGATACCGAAAATGGAGCGGCTGTCACTGATACCGAAAATGGAGCGGTTGTCACTGATACCAAAAATGGAGCGGCTGTCACTGATACTGAGAATGGAGCGGCTGTCACTGATACCGAAAATGGAGCGGCTGTCACTGATACAGAAAATGGAGCGGCTGTCACTGATACCGAAAATGGAGCGGCTGTCACTGATACCGAAAATGGAGCGGCTGTCACTGATACCGAAAATGGAGCGGCTGTCACTGATACTGAGAATGGAGCGGCTGTCACTGATACCGAAAATGGAGCGGCTGTCACTGATACCGAAAATGGAGCGGCTGTCACTGATATTGAGAATGGAGCGGCTGCCTGTCACTAATATTGAGAATGGAGCGGCTGTCACTGATACTGAGAATGGAGCGACTGTCACTGATACTGAGAATGGAGCGGCTGTCACTGATACCGAAAATGGAGCGGCTGTCACTGATACTGAAAATGGGGCGGCTGTCACTGATACTGAGAATGGAGCGACTGTCACTGATACTGAGAATGGAGCGACTGTCACTGATACTGAGAATGGAGCGGCTGTCACTGATACCGAAAATGGAGCGGCTGTCACTGATACTGAAAATGGGGCGGCTGTCACTGATATTGAGAATGGAGCGGCTGTCACTGATATTGAGAATGGAGCGGCTGTCACTGATATTGAGAATGGAGCGGCTGTCACTGATATGGAGAATGGAGCGACTGTCACTGATGTTGACAATGAAGCGACTGTCACTGATACTGAAAATGGGGCGGCTGTCACTGATACTGAGAATGGAGCGGCTGTCACTGATATTGAGAATGGAGCGGCTGTCACTGATACCGAAAATGGAGCGGCTGTCACTGATATTGAGAATGGAGCGGCTGTCACTGATACTGAAAATGGAGCGGCTGTCACTGATACCGAAAATGGAGCGGCTGTCACTGATGTTGAAACATGTCCCTAAATAATAACACATCAATATAAAGTTTTGCCCAAAAGTTTACATACCCTGGCAGTATTTTTGCTTTCTTGGCCTTTTTTTCAGAGAATATGAATGATAACACCAAAACTTTTCCTCCACTCATGGTTAGTGGTTGGGTGAAGCCATTTATTGTCAGACTACTGTGTTTTCTAATTTTTAATCATAATGACAGCCCAAAACATCCAAATGACCCTGATCAAAAGTTCACATCCCCTGGTAATTTTGGCCTGATAACATGCACAGAAGTTGACATAAATGGGTTTGAATGGCTACTAAAGGTAACCAGTGTGTGCATAAAAGCTGAGTGAGTTTCTGGGATCCAGACAGACTCTTGCATCTTTCATCCAGCCACTGACATTTCTGGATTGTGAATCATGGGGAAACAAAAGAATTGTCAACTGATCTATGCGAAAAGGTAGTTGAACCTTTGGATGTTTTGGGTTGTCATTATGATTTAAAATGAGAAAACACAGTAGTCTGACAATAAATGGCTTCACCCAACCACTAACCATGAGTGGAGAAAAAGTTTTGGTGTTATCATTCATATTCTCTGAAAAAAGGTCAAGAAAGCAAAAATTCTGCCGGGGTATGTAAACTTTTGAGTATAATCATTGTCGGTTCCATTTTCCAAGATCCACTGATAGAGCACTTTCACTGTGGCACCCAAAACAGCGACATTCATACAAGTGTGGCTGTGAGCGGTACTGCAGCATAAGACATTCGGCTCCATTGATTAGAGTGAACACAGCTGCCATTGAGTTTGGGGATCACTGGGGATCCTAGAGGAGGAATATCTAAGGATAAGTCCTGGAACATCCCTTTAAGCCTCATGCAAGGAAGGCCGTATACATCACAGTTTACGCTCAGTGTCCCTTTAAGTCCATCGCTAAAAATGTTTCGTCCATTTCTCGTTTTCTATACGCACCTCGGTGTGACATTGCCACATTCATCACCGACCTTCACAGAATATTCTGAATTTATTTATGAGCGACGCAAACTATCGAAGATCAACAACATATTTCCCACGTGAAAGATAATCAATCCTGGCAGAAGAAGAAGATATAGGTCACATGCGCCATTGTATGCGGCTTCATGCTGTCAATTAGTCAGGCAGGAGCAGGTGAAGACATTTGTATAGAAGTGCATGTAATTATGCGCATCTTCATCCAATAGCATCCTGATTAATCAGCGGCGCCCCGCGCTGCCAGCGCTCACATCACAAGGGAGGGACCTGCCGAAGCCGAGGTTCTCATCCAGGATTCAGTGTACATGGAGCAGTATAGCCGAATATAAAGACTATAAATAAACACGGAGACAATGGAGGCTGATTAGTGCTGCTCCGTAATCTACGCCCTAAGAGGCTGCCATTGTTCTAAGGGGACATATCACCAAATCCCAGCCAACTGTATCTCCTCCACACAAGGAACCCTTCTGTGCCCCCAGGCTTTGTACTTCAGAGGAGTGATTAGTGCTGATGCTGAGCCAAAATGCAGGCGAATATTAACATTTCTGTACATAAAATGGATTGTACAATATTCTGAACATAGGGGCAGTATTATAGTAGTTATATTCTTGTGTATAGGGGGCAGTATTATAGTAGTTATATTCTTATATATAGGAGCAGTATTATAGTAG
This sequence comes from Ranitomeya variabilis, assembly GCF_051348905.1. NCBI lineage: Eukaryota > Metazoa > Chordata > Amphibia > Anura > Dendrobatidae > Ranitomeya > Ranitomeya variabilis. Next base: position 25,759,425 of record NC_135237.1, read on the forward strand.
TTATATTCTTGTACATAGCAGCAGTATTATAGTAGTTATATTCTTGTACAGAGGAGCAGTATTATAGTAGTTATATTCTTGTACATAGGGGCAGTATTATAGTAGTTATATTCTTGTACAGAGGAGCAGTATTATAGTAGTTATATTCTTGTACATAGGAGCAGTATTATAGTAGCTATATTCTTGTACATAGGAGCAGTATTATAGTAGTTATATTCTTGTACATAGGGGCAGTATTATAGTAGTTATATTCTTGTACATAGGAGCAGTATTATAGTAGTTATATTCTTGTACATAGGAGCAGTATTATAGTAGTTATATTCTTGCAAATAGGGGCAGTATTATAGTAGTTATATTCTTGTACATAGGAGGCAGTATTATAGTAGTTATATTCTTGTACATAGGAGCAGCATTATAGTAGTTATATTCTTGTACATAGGAGCAGTATTATAGTAGTTATATTCTTGTACATAGGGGCAGTATTATAGTAGTTATATTCTTGTACATAGGAGCAATATTATAGTAGTTATATTCTTGTACACAGGAGCAGTATTATAGTAGTTATATTCTTGTACATAGGAGCAGTATTATAGTAGTTATATTCTTATACATAGGAGCAGTATTATAGTGGTTATATTCTTGTACATAGGAGCAGTATTATAGTAGTTATATTCTTGTACATAGGGGCAGTATTATAGTAGTTATATTCTTGTACATAGGGGCAGTATTATAGTAGTTATATTCTTGCACATAGGGGGCAGAATTATAGTAGTTATATTCTTGTATATAGGGATCAGTATTATAGTAGTTATATTCTTGTACATAGGAGCAGTATTATAGTAGTTATATTCTTGCAAATAGGGGCAGTATTATAGTAGTTATATTCTTGTACATAGGAGGCAGTATTATAGTAGTTATATTCTTGTACATAGGAGCAGTATTATAGTAGTTATATTCTTGTACATAGGGAGCAGTATTATAGTAGTTATATTCTTGTACATAGGAGCAGTATTATAGTAGTTATAATCTTGTATATAGGAGCAGTATTATAGTAGTTATATTCTTGTACATAGGGAGCAGTATTATAGTAGTTATATTCTTGTACATAGGAGCAGTATTATAGTAGTTATATTCTTGTACATAGGAGCAGTATTATAGTAGTTATATTCTTGCAAATAGGGGCAGTATTATAGTAGTTATATTCTTGTACATAGGAGGCAGTATTATAGTAGTTATATTCTTGTACATAGAAGCAGTATTATAGTAGTTATATTCTTGTACATAGGGGCAGTATTATAGTAGTTATATTCTTGTACATAGGGGGCAGTATCATAGTAGTTATATTCTTATACATAGGAGCAGTATTATAGTAGTTATATTCTTGTACATAGGGAGCAGTATTATAGTAGTTATATTCTTGTACATAGGAGCAGTATTATAGTAGTTATAATCTTGTATATAGGAGCAGTATTATAGTAGTTATATTCTTGTACATAGAGAGCAGTATTATAGTAGTTATATTCTTGTACATAGGAGCAGTATTATAGTAGTTATATTCTTGTACATAGGGGCAGTATTATAGTAGTTATATTCTTGTACATAGGAGCAGTATTATAGTAGTTATATTCTTGTACATAGGAGCAGTATTATAGTAGTTATATTCTTGCAAATAGGGGCAGTATTATAGTAGTTATATTCTTGTACATAGGAGGCAGTATTATAGTAGTTATATTCTTGTACATAGGAGCAGTATTATAGTAGTTATATTCTTGTACATAGGGATCAGTATTATAGTAGTTATATTCTTGTACATAGGAGCAGTATTATAGTAGTTATAATCTTGTATATAGGAGCAGTATTATAGTAGTTATATTCTTGTACATGGGGAGCAGTATTATAGTAGTTATATTCTTGTACATAGGAGCAGTATTATAGTAGTTATATTCTTGTACATAGGAGCAGTATTATAGTAGTTATATTCTTGCAAATAGGGGCAGTATTATAGTAGTTATATTCTTGTACATAGGAGGCAGTATTATAGTAGTTATATTCTTGTACATAGGAGCAGTATTATAGTAGTTATATTCTTGTACATAGGAGCAGTATTATAGTAGTTATATTCTTATACATAGGGGCAGTATTATAGTAGTTATATTCTTGTACATAGGAGCAATATTATAGTAGTTATATTCTTGTACATAGGAGCAGTATTATAGTAGTTATATTCTTGTACATAGGAGCAGTATTATAGTAGTTATATTCTTATACATAGGAGCAGTATTATAGTGGTTATATTCTTGTACATAGGAGCAGTATTATAGTGGTTATATTCTTGTACATAGGGGCAGTATTATAGTAGTTATATACTTGTACATAGGGGCAGTATTATAGTAGTTATATTCTTGCACATAGGGGGCAGAATTATAGTAGTTATATTCTTGTATATAGGGATCAGTATTATAGTAGTTATATTCTTGTACATAGGAGCAGTATTATAGTAGTTATATTCTTGTACATAGAAGCAGTATTATAGTAGTTATATTCTTGTACATAGGGGCAGTATTATAGTAGTTATATTCTTGTACATAGGGGGCAGTATTATAGTAGTTATATTCTTGTACATAGGAGCAGTATTATAGTAGTTATATTCTTGCAAATAGGGGCAGTATATAGTAGTTATATTCTTGTACATAGGGAGCAGAATTATAGTAGTTATATTCTTGTACATAGGAGCAGTATTATAGTAGTTATATTCTTGTACATAGGAGCAGTATTATAGTAGTTATATTCTTGCAAATAGGGGCAGTATTATAGTAGTTATATTCTTGTACATAGGAGGCAGTATTATAGTAGTTATATTCTTGTACATAGGAGCAGTATTATAGTAGTTATATTCTTGTACATAGGAGCAGTATTATAGTAGTTATATTCTTATACATAGGGGCAGTATTATAGTAGTTATATTCTTGTACATAGGAGCAATATTATAGTAGTTATATTCTTGTACATAGGAGCAGTATTATAGTAGTTATATTCTTGTACATAGGAGCAGTATTATAGTAGTTATATTCTTATACATAGGAGCAGTATTATAGTGGTTATATTCTTGTACATAGGAGCAGTATTATAGTGGTTATATTCTTGTACATAGGGGCAGTATTATAGTAGTTATATACTTGTACATAGGGGCAGTATTATAGTAGTTATATTCTTGCACATAGGAGCAGTATTATAGTAGTTATATTCTTATACATAGAGGCAGTATTATAGTAGTTATATTCTTGTACATAGGAGCAATATTATAGTAGTTATATTCTTGTACATAGGAGCAGTATTATAGTAGTTATATTCTTGTACATAGGGGCAGTATTATAGTAGTTATATTCTTGTACATAGGGGGCAGTATCATAGTAGTTATATTCTTATACATAGGAGCAGTATTATAGTAGTTATATTCTTGTACATAGGGAGCAGTATTATAGTAGTTATATTCTTGTACATAGGAGCAGTATTATAGTAGTTATAATCTTGTATATAGGAGCAGTATTATAGTAGTTATATTCTTGTACATAGGGAGCAGTATTATAGTAGTTATATTCTTGTACATAGGAGCAGTATTATAGTAGTTATATTCTTGTACATAGGAGCAGTATTATAGTAGTTATATTCTTGTACATAGGGAGCAGTATTATAGTAGTTATATTCTTGTACATAGGAGCAGTATTATAGTAGTTATAATCTTGTATATAGGAGCAGTATTATAGTAGTTATATTCTTGTACATAGGGAGCAGTATTATAGTAGTTATATTCTTGTACATAGGAGCAGTATTATAGTAGTTATATTCTTGTACATAGGGAGCAGTATTATAGTAGTTATATTCTTGTACATAGGAGCAGTATTATAGTAGTTATATTCTTGTACATAGGAGCAGTATTATAGTAGTTATATTCTTGCAAATAGGGGCAGTATTATAGTAGTTATATTCTTGTACATAGGAGGCAGTATTATAGTAGTTATATTCTTGTACATAGGAGCAGTATTATAGTAGTTATATTCTTGTACATAGGGATCAGTATTATAGTAGTTATATTCTTGTACATAGGAGCAGTATTATAGTAGTTATAATCTTGTATATAGGAGCAGTATTATAGTAGTTATATTCTTGTACATGGGGAGCAGTATTATAGTAGTTATATTCTTGTACATAGGAGCAGTATTATAGTAGTTATATTCTTGTACATAGGAGCAGTATTATAGTAGTTATATTCTTGCAAATAGGGGCAGTATTATAGTAGTTATATTCTTGTACATAGGAGGCAGTATTATAGTAGTTATATTCTTGTACATAGGAGCAGTATTATAGTAGTTATATTCTTGTACATAGGAGCAGTATTATAGTAGTTATATTCTTATACATAGGGGCAGTATTATAGTAGTTATATTCTTGTACATAGGAGCAATATTATAGTAGTTATATTCTTGTACATAGGAGCAGTATTATAGTAGTTATATTCTTGTACATAGGAGCAGTATTATAGTAGTTATATTCTTATACATAGGAGCAGTATTATAGTGGTTATATTCTTGTACATAGGAGCAGTATTATAGTGGTTATATTCTTGTACATAGGGGCAGTATTATAGTAGTTATATACTTGTACATAGGGGCAGTATTATAGTAGTTATATTCTTGCACATAGGGGGCAGAATTATAGTAGTTATATTCTTGTATATAGGGATCAGTATTATAGTAGTTATATTCTTGTACATAGGAGCAGTATTATAGTAGTTATATTCTTGTACATAGGAGCAGTATTATAGTAGTTATATTCTTGCAAATAGGGGCAGTATTATAGTAGTTATATTCTTGTACATAGGAGGCAGTATTATAGTAGTTATATTCTTGTACATAGAAGCAGTATTATAGTAGTTATATTCTTGTACATAGGGGCAGTATTATAGTAGTTATATTCTTGTACATAGGGGGCAGTATCATAGTAGTTATATTCTTATACATAGGAGCAGTATTATAGTAGTTATATTCTTGTACATAGGGAGCAGTATTATAGTAGTTATATTCTTGTACATAGGAGCAGTATTATAGTAGTTATAATCTTGTATATAGGAGCAGTATTATAGTAGTTATATTCTTGTACATAGAGAGCAGTATTATAGTAGTTATATTCTTGTACATAGGAGCAGTATTATAGTAGTTATATTCTTGTACATAGGGGCAGTATTATAGTAGTTATATTCTTGTACATAGGAGCAGTATTATAGTAGTTATATTCTTGTACATAGGAGCAGTATTATAGTAGTTATATTCTTGCAAATAGGGGCAGTATTATAGTAGTTATATTCTTGTACATAGGAGGCAGTATTATAGTAGTTATATTCTTGTACATAGGAGCAGTATTATAGTAGTTATATTCTTGTACATAGGGATCAGTATTATAGTAGTTATATTCTTGTACATAGGAGCAGTATTATAGTAGTTATAATCTTGTATATAGGAGCAGTATTATAGTAGTTATATTCTTGTACATGGGGAGCAGTATTATAGTAGTTATATTCTTGTACATAGGAGCAGTATTATAGTAGTTATATTCTTGTACATAGGAGCAGTATTATAGTAGTTATATTCTTGCAAATAGGGGCAGTATTATAGTAGTTATATTCTTGTACATAGGAGGCAGTATTATAGTAGTTATATTCTTGTACATAGGAGCAGTATTATAGTAGTTATATTCTTGTACATAGGAGCAGTATTATAGTAGTTATATTCTTATACATAGGGGCAGTATTATAGTAGTTATATTCTTGTACATAGGAGCAATATTATAGTAGTTATATTCTTGTACATAGGAGCAGTATTATAGTAGTTATATTCTTGTACATAGGAGCAGTATTATAGTAGTTATATTCTTATACATAGGAGCAGTATTATAGTGGTTATATTCTTGTACATAGGAGCAGTATTATAGTGGTTATATTCTTGTACATAGGGGCAGTATTATAGTAGTTATATACTTGTACATAGGGGCAGTATTATAGTAGTTATATTCTTGCACATAGGGGGCAGAATTATAGTAGTTATATTCTTGTATATAGGGATCAGTATTATAGTAGTTATATTCTTGTACATAGGAGCAGTATTATAGTAGTTATATTCTTGTACATAGAAGCAGTATTATAGTAGTTATATTCTTGTACATAGGGGCAGTATTATAGTAGTTATATTCTTGTACATAGGGGGCAGTATTATAGTAGTTATATTCTTGTACATAGGAGCAGTATTATAGTAGTTATATTCTTGCAAATAGGGGCAGTATATAGTAGTTATATTCTTGTACATAGGGAGCAGAATTATAGTAGTTATATTCTTGTACATAGGAGCAGTATTATAGTAGTTATATTCTTGTACATAGGAGCAGTATTATAGTAGTTATATTCTTGCAAATAGGGGCAGTATTATAGTAGTTATATTCTTGTACATAGGAGGCAGTATTATAGTAGTTATATTCTTGTACATAGGAGCAGTATTATAGTAGTTATATTCTTGTACATAGGAGCAGTATTATAGTAGTTATATTCTTATACATAGGGGCAGTATTATAGTAGTTATATTCTTGTACATAGGAGCAATATTATAGTAGTTATATTCTTGTACATAGGAGCAGTATTATAGTAGTTATATTCTTGTACATAGGAGCAGTATTATAGTAGTTATATTCTTATACATAGGAGCAGTATTATAGTGGTTATATTCTTGTACATAGGAGCAGTATTATAGTGGTTATATTCTTGTACATAGGGGCAGTATTATAGTAGTTATATACTTGTACATAGGGGCAGTATTATAGTAGTTATATTCTTGCACATAGGAGCAGTATTATAGTAGTTATATTCTTATACATAGAGGCAGTATTATAGTAGTTATATTCTTGTACATAGGAGCAATATTATAGTAGTTATATTCTTGTACATAGGAGCAGTATTATAGTAGTTATATTCTTGTACATAGGGGCAGTATTATAGTAGTTATATTCTTGTACATAGGGGGCAGTATCATAGTAGTTATATTCTTATACATAGGAGCAGTATTATAGTAGTTATATTCTTGTACATAGGGAGCAGTATTATAGTAGTTATATTCTTGTACATAGGAGCAGTATTATAGTAGTTATAATCTTGTATATAGGAGCAGTATTATAGTAGTTATATTCTTGTACATAGGGAGCAGTATTATAGTAGTTATATTCTTGTACATAGGAGCAGTATTATAGTAGTTATATTCTTGTACATAGGAGCAGTATTATAGTAGTTATATTCTTGTACATAGGGAGCAGTATTATAGTAGTTATATTCTTGTACATAGGAGCAGTATTATAGTAGTTATAATCTTGTATATAGGAGCAGTATTATAGTAGTTATATTCTTGTACATAGGGAGCAGTATTATAGTAGTTATATTCTTGTACATAGGAGCAGTATTATAGTAGTTATATTCTTGTACATAGGGAGCAGTATTATAGTAGTTATATTCTTGTACATAGGAGCAGTATTATAGTAGTTATATTCTTGTACATAGGAGCAGTATTATAGTAGTTATATTCTTGCAAATAGGGGCAGTATTATAGTAGTTATATTCTTGTACATAGGAGGCAGTATTATAGTAGTTATATTCTTGTACATAGGAGCAGTATTATAGTAGTTATATTCTTGTACATAGGGATCAGTATTATAGTAGTTATATTCTTGTACATAGGAGCAGTATTATAGTAGTTATAATCTTGTATATAGGAGCAGTATTATAGTAGTTATATTCTTGTACATGGGGAGCAGTATTATAGTAGTTATATTCTTGTACATAGGAGCAGTATTATAGTAGTTATATTCTTGTACATAGGAGCAGTATTATAGTAGTTATATTCTTGCAAATAGGGGCAGTATTATAGTAGTTATATTCTTGTACATAGGAGGCAGTATTATAGTAGTTATATTCTTGTACATAGGAGCAGTATTATAGTAGTTATATTCTTGTACATAGGAGCAGTATTATAGTAGTTATATTCTTATACATAGGGGCAGTATTATAGTAGTTATATTCTTGTACATAGGAGCAATATTATAGTAGTTATATTCTTGTACATAGGAGCAGTATTATAGTAGTTATATTCTTGTACATAGGAGCAGTATTATAGTAGTTATATTCTTATACATAGGAGCAGTATTATAGTGGTTATATTCTTGTACATAGGAGCAGTATTATAGTGGTTATATTCTTGTACATAGGGGCAGTATTATAGTAGTTATATACTTGTACATAGGGGCAGTATTATAGTAGTTATATTCTTGCACATAGGGGGCAGAATTATAGTAGTTATATTCTTGTATATAGGGATCAGTATTATAGTAGTTATATTCTTGTACATAGGAGCAGTATTATAGTAGTTATATTCTTGTACATAGAAGCAGTATTATAGTAGTTATATTCTTGTACATAGGGGCAGTATTATAGTAGTTATATTCTTGTACATAGGGGGCAGTATTATAGTAGTTATATTCTTGTACATAGGAGCAGTATTATAGTAGTTATATTCTTGTACATAGGGAGCAGTATTATAGTAGTTATATTCTTGTACATAGGAGCAGTATTATAGTAGTTATAATCTTGTATATAGGAGCAGTATTATAGTAGTTATATTCTTGTACATAGGGAGCAGTATTATAGTAGTTATATTCTTGTACATAGGAGCAGTATTATAGTAGTTATATTCTTGTACATAGGGGCAGTATTATAGTAGTTATATTCTTGTACATAGGAGCAGTATTATAGTAGTTATATTCTTGTACATAGGAGCAGTATTATAGTAGTTATATTCTTGCAAATAGGGGCAGTATTATAGTAGTTATATTCTTGTACATAGGAGGCAGTATTATAGTAGTTATATTCTTGTACATAGGAGCAGTATTATAGTTGTTATATTCTTGTACATAGGGAGCAGTATTATAGTAGTTATATTCTTGTACATAGGAGCAGTATTATAGTAGTTATAATCTTGTATATAGGAGCAGTATATAGTAGTTATATTCTTGTACATAGGGAGCAGAATTATAGTAGTTATATTCTTGTACATAGGAGCAGTATTATAGTAGTTATATTCTTGTACATAGGAGCAGTATTATAGTAGTTATATTCTTGCAAATAGGGGCAGTATTATAGTAGTTATATTCTTGTACATAGGAGGCAGTATTATAGTAGTTATATTCTTGTACATAGGAGCAGTATTATAGTAGTTATATTCTTGTACATAGGAGCAGTATTATAGTAGTTATATTCTTATACATAGGGGCAGTATTATAGTAGTTATATTCTTGTACATAGGAGCAATATTATAGTAGTTATATTCTTGTACATAGGAGCAGTATTATAGTAGTTATATTCTTGTACATAGGAGCAGTATTATAGTAGTTATATTCTTGTACATAGGGGCAGTATTATAGTAGTTATATTCTTGTACATAGGGGGCAGTATTATAGTAGTTATATTCTTGTACATAGGAGCAGTATTATAGTAGTTATATTCTTGTACATAGGGAGCAGTATTATAGTAGTTATATTCTTGTACATAGGAGCAGTATTATAGTAGTTATAATCTTGTATATAGGAGCAGTATTATAGTAGTTATATTCTTGTACATAGAAGCAGTATTATAGTAGTTATATTCTTGTACATAGGGGCAGTATTATAGTAGTTATATTCTTGTACATAGGGGGCAGTATTATAGTAGTTATATTCTTGTACATAGGAGCAGTATTATAGTAGTTATATTCTTGTACATAGGGAGCAGTATTATAGTAGTTATATTCTTGTACATAGGAGCAGTATTATAGTAGTTATAATCTTGTATATAGGAGCAGTATTATAGTAGTTATATTCTTGTACATAGGGAGCAGTATTATAGTAGTTATATTCTTGTACATAGGAGCAGTATTATAGTAGTTATATTCTTGTACATAGGGGCAGTATTATAGTAGTTATATTCTTGTACATAGGAGCAGTATTATAGTAGTTATATTCTTGTACATAGGAGCAGTATTATAGTAGTTATATTCTTGCAAATAGGGGCAGTATTATAGTAGTTATATTCTTGTACATAGGAGGCAGTATTATAGTAGTTATATTCTTGTACATAGGAGCAGTATTATAGTTGTTATATTCTTGTACATAGGGAGCAGTATTATAGTAGTTATATTCTTGTACATAGGAGCAGTATTATAGTAGTTATAATCTTGTATATAGGAGCAGTATATAGTAGTTATATTCTTGTACATAGGGAGCAGAATTATAGTAGTTATATTCTTGTACATAGGAGCAGTATTATAGTAGTTATATTCTTGTACATAGGTGCAGTATTATAGTAGTTATATTCTTGCAAATAGGGGCAGTATTATAGTAGTTATATTCTTGTACATAGGAGGCAGTATTATAGTAGTTATATTCTTGTACATAGGAGCAGTATTATAGTAGTTATATTCTTGTACATAGGAGCAGTATTATAGTAGTTATATTCTTATACATAGGGGCAGTATTATAGTAGTTATATTCTTGTACATAGGAGCAATATTATAGTAGTTATATTCTTGTACATAGGAGCAGTATTATAGTAGTTATATTCTTGTACATAGGAGCAGTATTATAGTAGTTATATTCTTATACATAGGAGCAGTATTATAGTGGTTATATTCTTGTACATAGGAGCAGTATTATAGTGGTTATATTCTTGTACATAGGGGCAGTATTATAGTAGTTATATACTTGTACATAGGGGCAGTATTATAGTAGTTATATTCTTGCACATAGGAGCAGTATTATAGTAGTTATATTCTTATACATAGAGGCAGTATTATAGTAGTTATATTCTTGTACATAGGAGCAATATTATAGTAGTTATATTCTTGTACATAGGAGCAGTATTATAGTAGTTATATTCTTGTACATAGGAGCAGTATTATAGTAGTTATATTCTTATACATAGGAGCAGTATTATAGTGGTTATATTCTTGTACATAGGAGCAGTATTATAGTGGTTATATTCTTATACATAGGGGCAGTATTATAGTAGTTATATACTTGTACATAGGGGCAGTATTATAGTAGTTATATTCTTGCACATAGGGGGCAGAATTATAGTAGTTATATTCTTGTATATAGGGATCAGTATTATAGTAGTTATATTCTTGTACATAGGAGCAGTATTATAGTAGTTATATTCTTGTACATAGAAGCAGTATTATAGTAGTTATATTCTTGTACATAGGGGCAGTATTATAGTAGTTATATTCTTGTACATAGGGGGCAGTATTATAGTAGTTATATTCTTGTACATAGGAGCAGTATTATAGTAGTTATATTCTTGTACATAGGGAGCAGTATTATAGTAGTTATATTCTTGTACATAGGAGCAGTATTATAGTAGTTATAATCTTGTATATAGGAGCAGTATTATAGTAGTTATATTCTTGTACATAGGGAGCAGTATTATAGTAGTTATATTCTTGTACATAGGAGCAGTATTATAGTAGTTATATTCTTGTACATAGGGGCAGTATTATAGTAGTTATATTCTTGTACATAGGAGCAGTATTATAGTAGTTATATTCTTGTACATAGGAGCAGTATTATAGTAGTTATATTCTTGCAAATAGGGGCAGTATTATAGTAGTTATATTCTTGTACATAGGAGGCAGTATTATAGTAGTTATATTCTTGTACATAGGAGCAGTATTATAGTTGTTATATTCTTGTACATAGGAGCAGTATTATAGTAGTTATAATCTTGTATATAGGAGCAGTATTATAGTAGTTATATTCTTGTACATAGGGAGCAGTATTATAATAGTTATATTCTTGTACATAGGAGCAGTATTATAGTAGTTATATTCTTGTACATAGGAGCAGTATTATAGTAGTTATATTCTTGCAAATAGGGGCAGTATTATAGCAGTTATATTCTTGTACATAGGAGGCAGTATTATAGTAGTTATATTCTTGTACATAGGAGCAGTATTATAGTAGTTATATTCTTGTACATAGGAGCAGTATTATAGTGGTTATATTCTTGTACATAGGAGCAGTATTATAGTGGTTATATTCTTGTACATAGGGGCAGTATTATAGTAGTTATATACTTGTACATAGGGGCAGTATTATAGTAGTTATATTCTTGCACATAGGGGGCAGAATTATAGTAGTTATATTCTTGTATATAGGGATCAGTATTATAGTAGTTATATTCTTGTACATAGGAGCAGTATTATAGTAGTTATATTCTTGTACATAGAAGCAGTATTATAGTAGTTATATTCTTGTACATAGGGGCAGTATTATAGTAGTTATATTCTTGTACATAGGAGCAGTATTATAGTAGTTATATTCTTGTACATAGGGAGCAGTATTATAGTAGTTATATTCTTGTACATAGGAGCAGTATTATAGTAGTTATAATCTTGTATATAGGAGCAGTATTATAGTAGTTATATTCTTGTACATAGGGAGCAGTATTATAGTAGTTATATTCTTGTACATAGGAGCAGTATTATAGTAGTTATATTCTTGTACATAGGGGCAGTATTATAGTAGTTATATTCTTGTACATAGGAGCAGTATTATAGTAGTTATATTCTTGTACATAGGAGCAGTATTATAGTAGTTATATTCTTGCAAATAGGGGCAGTATTATAGTAGTTATATTCTTGTACATAGGAGGCAGTATTATAGTAGTTATATTCTTGTACATAGGAGCAGTATTATAGTTGTTATATTCTTGTACATAGGGAGCAGTATTATAGTAGTTATATTCTTGTACATAGGAGCAGTATTATAGTAGTTATAATCTTGTATATAGGAGCAGTATTATAGTAGTTATATTCTTGTACATAGGGAGCAGTATTATAATAGTTATATTCTTGTACATAGGAGCAGTATTATAGTAGTTATATTCTTGTACATAGGAGCAGTATTATAGTAGTTATATTCTTGCAAATAGGGGCAGTATTATAGTAGTTATATTCTTGTACATAGGAGGCAGTATTATAGTAGTTATATTCTTGTACATAGGAGCAGTATTATAGTAGTTATATTCTTGTACATAGGAGCAGTATTATAGTAGTTATATTCTTATACATAGGGGCAGTATTATAGTAGTTATATTCTTGTACATAGGAACAATATTATAGTTGTTATATTCTTGTGCATAGGAGCAGTATTATAGTAGTTATATTCTTGTACATAGGAGCAGTATTATAGTAGTTATATTCTTATACATAGGAGGCAGTATTATAGTGGTTATATTCTTGTACATAGGAGCAGTATTATAGTGGTTATATTCTTGTACATAGGGGCAGTATTATAGTAGTTATATTCTTGTACATAGGGGCAGTATTATAGTAGTTATATTCTTGCACATAGGGGGCAGAATTATAGTAGTTATATTCTTGTATATAGGGATCAGTATTATAGTAGTTATATTCTTGTACATAGGAGCAGTATTATAGTAGTTATATTCTTGTACATAGGGGCAGTATTATAGTAGTTATATTCTTGTACATAGGGGCAGTATTATAGTAGTTATATTCTTGTACATAGGGGCAGTATTATAGTAGTTATATTCTTGTACATAGGGGCAGTATTATAGTAGTTATATTCTTGTACATAGGAGCAGTATTATAGTAGTTATATTCTTGTACATAGGGGTAGTATTATAGTAGTTATATTCTTGTACATAGGAGCAGTATTATAGTAGTTATATTGTTGTACATAGGAGCAGTATTATAGTAGTTATATTCTTGTACATAGGGGTAGTATTATAGTAGTTATATTCTTGTACATAGGAGCAGTATTATAGTAGTTATATTCTTGTACATAGGAGCAGTATTATGCAGTTATATTCTTGTACATAGGGGCAGTATTACAGTAGTTATATTCTTGTACATAGGGGCAGTATTATAGTAGTTATATTCTTGTACATAGGGGCAGTATTATAGTAGTTATATTCTTGTACATAGGGGCAGTATTATAGTAGTTATATTCTTGTACATAGGGGCAGTATTATAGTAGTTATATTCTTGCACATAGGAGCAGTATTATAGTAGTTATATTCCTGTACATAGGGGCAGTATTATAGTAGTTATATTCTTGTACATAGGAGCAGTATTATAGTAGTTATATTCTTGTACATAGGAGCAGTATTATAGTAGTTATATTCCTGTACATAGGAGCCGTATTATAGTAGTTATATTCCTGTACATAGGGGCAGTATTATAGTAGATATTCTTGTACATAGGGGCAAAGTGCTTTTTATCAGAAATTCTGATTATTGCTCTCGTCTCCTAAGGATCTCTCAGGGTACCGTCACACTCTGCAACTTTCCAACGATCACGACCAGCGATACGACCTGGCCGTGATCGTTGGAAAGTCGCTGTGTGGTCGCTGGGGAGCTGTCACACAGACCGCTCTCCAGCGACCAACGATGCCGAGGTCCCGGGTAACTAGGGTAAACATCGGGTTACTAAGCGCAGGGCCGCGCTTAGTAACCCGATGTTTACCGTGGTTACCAGCGTAAAAGTAAAAAAAACAAACCGTACATACTCACATTCCGGTGGCCGTCAGGTCCCTTGCCGTCTGCTTCCCGCTCTGACTGTCTGCCGGCCGTACAGTGAGAGCAGAGCGCAGCGGTGACGTCACTGCTGTGATCTGCTTTCACTTTCCGGCCGGCAGACAGTCAGAGCGGGAAGCAGACGGCAAGGGACCTGAAGGACACTGAAATGTGAGTATGTACGGTTTTTTTTTTTTTACTTTTACGCTGGTAACCACGGTAAACATCGGGTTACTAAGCGCGGCCCTGCGCTTAGTAACCCGATGTTTACCCTGGTTACAAGCGAACACATCGCTGGATCGGTGTCACACACAACGATCCAGCGATGACAGCGGGAGATCCAGCGACGAAAGAAAGTTCCAAACGATCTGCTACGACGTACGATTCTCAGCAGGGTCCCTGATCGCTGCTGCGTGTCAGACACAGCGATATCGTATGGATATCGCTGGAACGTCACGAATCGTACCGTCGTAGCGACAAAAGTGCCACTGTGAGACGGTACCCTTAGTTTACATCCATCTTTGGATCTGTGGATATTCCCTGATTTTGGGGCATTGTTCTTCCTGTACCTGTTTACCTGTCTGCTCTGTATGTTAATGTGTGACCTGCTGGGGTGCTTCCATATATGTGAATGGTGCTGTGTGGCTTCTGTGTGTTCTCCATCAGAAAACTCCTCCTCTGGCTGTAGATTATTGGAGTCAACAAATATTTACCTGTTTACATAACAACACACAATTAGGGATGTGGCTCCTGGTTATCAGACCCATTATGCTGACCAGTAATATGCATTATTAAACCGCGCTGCCGAGAATCCAATATACAATAGACCAGATGTGGTATGGATGTGTTTTGTGCTTGATTTGTGCTTTATCCTGATGAAGAGGTATGATCACCTCGTAACGCCTTCACAAATAAAACCGCACCTATACCGCATCTGGTCTCCTGTTGTATATTGCATTCTCGGCAGCACAGTTTTACATCTACTTTCCTCTCCAAGTTCAGTGACTATCTGGTGGATCTGCATCAGCCGTTTTTCTTACAAGCGAACAAAGAATTTGAGACTTTTATAACCCAGCTCCTTCCCCAAGGTGAGAAAATCCCATTTTACCCTCCTTTTTAATCCGGATAAGACCCTATTGCGCTTACTGTCATTCCAGTTTTTATCTACAGATGTTATATGTATTGTTGGATTTTTACATCTGTAGCGGGAAACTGGTAATGATCCTTGGACCCATAAATGTGTTCCCAAATCCTCAATAAACTCACCCCCATCAAAAAGCACAAGAATAACAATGGCATCAAAAAGTCTAACTCATTGTCTATCATTAGTCCATGCTCCTGTGCCTGCTATAGCTATTGTGATAAGAGGATGGCGATATGGGGCCACCAGACATCCCTGGTGATGCTTATCTCTGAGAAAGAAGAGATTCCATAAAAGGGAACCCTTCTCATCAAGGCAGGGCCTCTTGTTAGATAACTCTTGGCCAGGAGCAACAACAATAATAAAGTAATCATTAGTGTCAGATTAAATAGTCACTGTCATTATGTCACGCTGTGAGGGTCTTTGGTAAGGAAAGGGGGCCTCAAACTGTCCCTGGAACTGGGACCCTAACTATCCCTGCCCCGGGAGGGGATACTCTTGAAATAAGAGCGGTCCGAGTCTCTGACCTTGCTATGCTCCTATTAAACCCTCATCTTTCCCCTCCCCCACCCCATGCCATGAGGCCTGGACAGAAATGTAATATAAACAAGACACAACAACAAAACAGGGATAACAGAAAACCTCTATTTTACAAAAACACGAACCAACCACAGGGAGGTGGATAGGGACAGGGAGGAATAAACTAAATGGGAAAAGGGACCAGGAGAAAAACACTCACATACTACAGCAAACAACATAGCACTGCAACTACAACTCTACTCCAAGCTCTTAGTAAACAGCACAGGAAGACTACTCTTTCACCTGCAGGGACAATATGGTCTGACCAGTCTTTATAGAAGGAGGGAAGGACCAAATCAGAAGCAGCTGAAACGGAGCTGCATGTTTCTGACCAGCATAGAAAGGGCTGTTAATCTTTTCAGCACCAGAGGAAACTAAATTCATTTAATATGGGACACAAATCACACCATCTCTAAAGAAGACCTGCAATTCATTACCCAATGTGATTGTCTAACTCCAGGTCTTCCAGGGGGATGTGACACATTACAAATGTTTCATAAATTCAGTAGTACAAGTGAATATAATAAACTTTGTAATATATCTTATCAGAGAAATCTGCTTTATTCTACACGTATGAGCCACTTCTCCGCCTCCCAAAACTCACCATTCACTCTGAAAAGCAGCCAAAATATGTCTTGGTCAAAACAAGACAGACTGCCAGAGCACTGAGGGGTCAGATTACAGTCACCTATTAAAGCCTTTGGGGAAGGGTCAAAGACAAGGGAGCAGCAGAGTGACAGGAAGAGGCAAAGACAGAAGTAATCCCCTGCTTCTGCTTTATAGTAAGTGTTTTATCTGGCCCTAGAGCTGGATTCACAGTTACACTGCTTAGTACGGCTGAATATTGTCTTCTATGCTGCAGCTTTCAAATATTTTTTATCTGAAACTAGAGCTGGATTTACATATACACTGCACAGTACTTCTGTATAATGCTATCCATGCTGCTGCTACATAGACACATGAAAGCAGGAATCCTTCATGTTTGTGTGCAATACATAATAAATAATAATAATAATAATTTTTATTTATATAGCGCCAACATATTCCACAGCGCTTTACAACTTATAGAGGGGACTTGTACAGACAATAGACATTACAGCATAACAGAAATCACAGTTCAAAACAGATACCAGGAGGAATGAGGGCCCTGCTGCTCGCAAGCTTACAAACTATGAGGAAAAGGGGAGACACGAGAGGTGGATGGTAACAATTGCTTTAGTTATTTGGACCAGTCATAGTGTAAGGCTCGGGTGTTCATGTAAAGCTGCATGAACCAGTTCACTGCCTAAATATGTAACAGTAGAGACACAGAGGCTATTAACTGCATAAAGTGTATGAGAACATGATGCGAGGAACCTGATTGTTTTTTTTTTTTTTATACCACACAGGGATAGTTAGGTTAATGCGTTGAGGCGGTAGGCCAGTCTGAACAAATGCGTTTTTAGGGCACGCTTAAAACTGTGGGGATTGGGGATTAATCGTATTAACCTGGGTAGTGCATTCCAAAGAATCGGCGCAGCACGTGTAAAGTCTTGGAGACGGGAATGGGAGGTTCTGATTATTGAGGATGCTAACCTGAGGTCATTAGCGGAGCGGAGGGCACGGGTAGGGTGGTAGACTGAGACCAGAGAGGAGATGTAGGGTGGTGCTGAGCCATGGAGTGCTTTGTGGATGAGGGTAGTAGTTTTGTACTGGATTCTGGAGTGGATGGGTAACCAGTGTAATGACTGGCACAAGGTAGAGGCATCGGTGTAACGGTTGGTGAGGAATATGATCCTGGCTGCAGCATTCAGGACAGATTGGAGCGGGGAGAGTTTGGTAAGAGGGAGGCCGATTAGTAGAGAGTTACAATAGTCCAGACGAGAATGAATAAGTGAGACAGTAAGAGTTTTTGCAGAGTCGAAAGTAAGAAAAGGGCGAATTCTAGAAATGTTTTTGAGATGCAGATAAGAAGAGCGAGCCAGTGATCGGATGTGGGGGGTGAATGAAAGCTCGGAATCAAGGATGACCCCAAGGCAGCGGGCATGTTGCTTTGGAGTAATGGTGGAACCGCACACGGAGATGGCAATGTCAGGCAAAGGTAGGTTAGTAGAGGGAGAGAATACATGGGAGATATCATAGGTTATTCTCCACACACTAGCTCAGGGACAACTAAAAATTAATAATGCAGCCTGCAGAGTGGAAAGCTAGACAACAAAAAAATTCAAGATACCAGACATATGATGACCAAAACGGTGTTATTCCTCATGTACACACACAGCACTGCTTGTTCTCAAAAGTGAGAACTTTTTACGGCCAGACTTAGACTTCTGTTTGGTGACTCCTTGTAGGCAGAAGTTGAGATCTTCGGATATTACTTTTTCTTTCTGTTCAACCTTTTTACCTTGCATCTAAAGAAATAAGATACGTGACATATTTAGCAAAGTATCACAGTGAAAGATCTGCTCTTGGTGGGTTTAGACTTCCGCTGAGACTTCTACTTTTTCTTGTACTTTAGGACATGAAGTGAAAACCCAAATGGGCACCACCAGTTCGATCCCAGTTCCAATTGGTTTTACCCCTCAAATTTCTACTTTGTGTTGTGCCCCTTAAAAGAGCCGCTCCTATGGCAGAAGAATGATCTCATGTATCAATCAGAAAACAAGACCGATGAGCCCGAATGATGGGAGTGGTGTCCTAAATGAAACTTTATGGTAAAAGTCGCAGTCATCCAGGACATCCCATCTGCTTCCCCCTCCGACCACTTGAACTCTCCAGTCCCATTTCAGGGCTCAGCTGGTTTATTCTGCAGGAACTTCTAGGAATGGCTCCCGGAGGGATGCTTTGTCTCTTCCAATGTGAAAGCCTCCTCCCCTGATCAGGAGGACAAATGGGACCAAAAGGGCTTCACCAAAAAGCTATTTACAAGAGGCCATGAAGTCCTTCTCATTCACTCATTACAACCATCTATGGTCCTAGTAGGTGCAGATTCCACTTTTGGACCCTTCGCAATGTTGACGTTATGGATCCAATGACATAAGTTCGCCAATTTATGGCCATCACAGTTTCCATAGGGGGCTGCGTGCTGGGCCATCTCCATTGACGTTTATAGGCGTTGTGAAAAGAGCTAGCCCTCTGTTTAATCCTACGGAGACTGCGAATAACGATCACCGCACCCTAGTCTCATTAGGAGAGGGTCCCGCAGGTGGCTAGGACATAAATATTTAAGGTGGGAATACTTTCAGAAAACTTTTGTCATGTCATAGAGCTGGTGCCATCAGTGAGGGCTGTATGCTGAGGCCATTCACTATCACAAAATCGGAGGCTTAGAAGCGTCGGGTCGAGATCTGCTCTTCTCTAAAGATTTCTAATAATGCCCAGTGGTGGTCTGGGTGCTGAGACCCCCATCAAGACTTCTGACCTGTCTATAAAAGTTTCCTGAAGGTCCAGTTACAATTGGAGATCCATAAGAAAAACATTTTGCTTTATTGATTTTATAATAATTGTTCTAATATTTTTGTTACATTGTATCTTCTGCTCCAATCACATCCAAAGCAAGTGTTTCCCAAAATGTGACCCCTTATCCTTTATTGTCCACATCCTCGCATGTCTCTAATAGCATAAATTGGCATTTGTCACAAAGCGATTGCCATTCAGCAATTTAGTTCCATTCATTTTTTCATTGGGTGATTTTTTTCTTCACTTTTTTTTTCTGTTCTCAGAATGAAAACTTCTGTATCCAGCTGAGATTAAGCACAAGGATTTCTGCAGTGTGCCCGGCCAGTGACCTCTGAGCAAAGGGGGTGAGCGGAGGTGATGGAGGCGCTGTCAGCGCCCTCTCATTATCTAGATGGATGGGATGCAATGGGCTTAGGTGTCATTTCACCCCATGGTCCATGCTGGGTGGAGGATGGTGGACTTTCTTAGGATGTGGGAAATACTCACCCTTTGCTTCTGCAGGTTGATAACAATAATAATTAATAATATTGTTTATATGTCACCAACATATTCCTAAGCATCAGACCTGGCTGGTTGTTGTCTGCTCCACACTACAGACTATATTATTATTATTTATTATTATAGCGCCATTTATTCCATAGAGCTTTACATGTGAGAAGGGGTACATACATTAAATGTCCGTTCAGTCCTGGCAGTGGATCTGCTTTGGGGACGCCATCGCTTGTGGCATATTGTGGCACTAGATATACCCTGGGTGAGATCTTTAATAAATACATATTCCTGCTGGTGCTTCTGTATTGCTAGAATCTCTGTCCTAGGGATTTCCTGTTCAGGACTAACGAAAAGTTCTGCAACTTTCTAATATACTTTGCACTTCATTTTCTCACGATTGTTAGACCTCTGCTTGCAGTCACTGAACCCTTGATCAAATTTAGAGGCTGGAAGACTCTGCACAAAGCTGATTCTAGAGGATGATGTTTCCTTTTAATGTATCAGTCGATGAAAACAACCAGCCTAGATGAAGTCTTGGGTTGATACATTGTAAGGCTATGTTCACACGTGACGTTTTTGATGATTTTTTTAATGCACATTTTCAGCTGCATTTTATGGTGGCAGCAAAGTCTATGAGATTTCAGAAATCTCCTGCACACATTGTTTTTTTTTTGTCCTCAGTGTTTCGTCTTTTGCTTGATTTTTTGCAGAATAGAGCATGTCGCTTCTTTCATCGTTTTTTCAATGTTTTTTCAGAGTTTTCCACCCATTAAAAGTAATGAGTGATGAAAAAACGATGAAAATTCGCAGGTATCAGTTTTTGCTGCATTTTTTTTGTGCCAAAACCTTTATGAAGTAGAATATGATTTTTTTTTTTTTTGTCATTAAACTTTCTTGTGCTATAATAATAGGACATTGTATTTCGGGTTTGTATATACAGTAGCACAGTACGGTGAATCATCCCAGTTCTGCTCCCTCTATGTAAGTGTTCGCTGTGTGATACCAGCACATAGAAGCCATATGGCAGGATGATATGTGCACCATATGATGGTATCATTTAGAATTCTTTTGGCAATATTATTGTTGCAGTATTATGATCTTAAGGCCTCATTCAGACGTCAGACTTTTTTTCACATATGAGAAAATGGGACCAATAAATCTGATCAGAGTTTAGTCCGAGTTTCCTCTTCCAATTTTCTCATTCGTGGAAAAATTTCAAAAAAAGGAATCTCCATCTTCTCCAATCTGTCAGTCTGTAAAAATCGGACTGCGCACAGATGTTGTTCGAGAGCAGTGCAATTTTTTTTTTTTCATGGGTCCATTGACTTGCATTGATGATTTTAATACAACCCTTGGATCAAAATTGGACATGTCTCCGATTTTTTTCATCGAGCGCTCGATCACAGGAAAAATCGGTTATGTGCACGGCCCCATAGACTATTACATATACACACGTGGTCAAAATTGTTGGTCCCCCTCGTTTAATGACAGAAAACCCACAATGGTCACAGAAATAACTTGAATCTGACAAAAGTAATAATAAATAAAAGATCTATGAAAATGAACAAATGGAAGTCAGACATTGCTTTTCAGCCATGCTTCCACAGAATTTTTAAAAAAAATAAAACTCATGAAATAGGCCTGGACAGAAATGATGGAACTATTAACTTGATATTTTGTTGCACAACCTTTTGCGGCAATCACACGATTCCTGTAACTGTCAATGAGACTTCTGCGCCTCTCGACAGGTATTTTGGCCGCTCCTCAAGAGCAAACTGCTCCAGTTGTCTCGTGTGTGAAGGTTGCCTTCTCCATGTTTCAGCTCTTTCCAAAGATGCTCACTAGGATTTAGGTCAGGGCTCGTAGAAGGCCACTTCAGAATAGTCCAGTGTTTTCCTCTTAGCCATTCTCGGGTGTTTTTAGCTGCGTGTTTTGGGTCATTATCTTGTTGCAAAGACCCGCGACTGAGACCAAGCTTTCTGACGCTGTGCAGCACATTTCTCTGTAGAATCCTTTGATAGTCTTGAGATTTCATTATACCCTGCACAGATTCTAGACACCCTGTGCCAGATGCAGCAAAGCAGCCCCAGAATATAACAGAGCCTCCTCCATGTTTCACAGTAGGAACAGTGTTCTTTTCTTGATATACTGCATTTTTCTGTTTATGAACATAGAGCTGATGTGCCTTGCCAAATAGTTCCATTTTTGTCTCATCTGTCCATAGAACATTCTCCCAGAAGCTTTGTGGCTGGTCAGCATGTAGTTAGGAAAACTCCAGTCTGGCTTCTTTATGATTTTGTTTCAACAATGGTGTCCTCCTTGGTCGTCTCCCATGAAGTCCACTTTGGCTCATACAATGACGGATGGTGCGATCTGACACTGATGTTACTTGAGCTTGAAGTTCACCTTTAATCTGTTCAGAAGTTTTTCTTTTGTTACCATTCGCATTATCCGTCTCTTTGGTTTGTCACCAATGTTCCTCCTGCAGCCACATCCAGGGAGGTCGGCTACAGTCCCATGGATCTTACATTTCTGAATAATATGTGTAACGTAGTCACAGGAACATCAAGCTGCTTGGAGAAGGTCTTATAACTTTTACCTGTAACATGTTTGTCTATAATTTTCTTCCTAATCTCCTGAGACAACTCTTTCCTTCGCTTCCTCGGGTCCATGCTGAGTGTGATACACACGATGTCACCACACAGCACAGTGAGGATCTGTAGCCCTATATACCGGCCACTCACTGATTCCAGGATTGTAGACACCTGTGATGATAGTGGACACTCCGCGATTTAACATGTCCCTTTAGTCACATTATTTTCCGGGCGCCATAATTTCTGTCCAGGCCGATTTCAGGAGTTACATTTTTTTTTTAAATTCTGTGGAAGCATGGGTGCAAAGCAATGTCTGACCTTCATCTGTTCATTTTCATAGATCTTTTATTTATTATTACTTTTGTCAGATTCAAGTTATTTCTGTGACCATTGTGGGCTTATCTGTCATTAAACGAGGGGGACCAGTAATTTTGACCACATGTGTATGTGCTACCCGTGAAAATCACACATAGGAATCCGTCTATCTGCTTTATCAGTACTCTGTGTTTAATTTTGTTGTTTTTGTTTTGTTACAATGTATCCGTGCAGGTAAAATGTGTCAGTCAGGAGTCCAGCCTGTTCCCATCACTGACAGCAAGCAGAGATCTTACCTCACTATTATATAATAATACAGTTTTACTTGCAGTCAGTTATCAGAAATGTGATTTTTTTTTCCTGTTGTGGATGATGAGGGTTCTTGTGAGATAAGAAAGCCCCTTGGAATCCGCCATATCTCAGTTTCTCCATACACTCAATGTGGGATTTACTGTGATTTGCAGATTAACCCCGTTATCTCCGCAGCAGGAAGGAAACACTTTTTCTTCTCTCCCAGAATTGTTCAGAGGTGGCGGCAACCACGGACGTCTCTCTGTAACCCACCACGCGCCGGCGCGCCTTGGTTGCTCTTGAGTTTCTTTGTTTTCATGGCGCAGGCCTAGAATGATGCGGCTTCATCTGGACGTCCAGCCTGTCATATCTCATCCTATCGTTCTCAGGTTGTCTCCCAGTTATGTCGTATCATTTGCAGTAACACGAGGAACCATTGCTGTAGGAACAGACGTTTGCAACAAAGCCTCTGCGGTCACAGTCATTTCCTCTCCAGCCCAGGTAATAGGAGACACGTTCTGCCTGAGGTGTTCTTCATTGTCTCAAGTCAAAGGGATCTGTGGGATCTCCGCTCCTTAGTCACCCGACACAAAAAGTGCAATGTAACTCCTGCAGATCCTGGGTCATACAAGTTCTATTTCCGTTAAAGGGAAATTATAGTCTCCATTTAATTAAAAAATGACAAATATTAACTTTTTTTATTTCATTATGTATGAGGCTTTTTTCAATATGTAAAGTGCCAAGGAATAAATGGCGCTTTAATAATAATAATAAATAATAATAATAATTAATAATACTGATATACTTCATTACTTTATTTTACCCGCCTAGTTCAAGGTCTCTAAGAATCTGCTTTCAGCTACCAATACCAGTGATTGTCTGTCCGCCGGCTCTAATCATGTCCTCCCTCTATCTGACACTGAATCTCTCCAAACCTGAACTTCTCGTGTGTCCCTGCTAGTAACCTACCTATACCCAATATTGCAATTACCTTAGGTAGCTCAGCCATAACTTCCCAGCTGCATTCTCGCTGCCTTGGGTCATATTTGATACAGAACTTTTCTTTATTCCCTTGATCTGATTCCTCGTTCACGTCACCTGCATCCTAAAACCATCTTGTGAATCCGACCTTTTCTCACATTTGAAACTTCAAAACTTTTGACTGTCGCTCTTATTCACTCTCGTCTGGATTACTGAAACTCTCTTCTGATCGGTCTGATGATGGTGGTGGGGGCAATGATGATGGTGGTGGGGGAGGCAATGATGGTGGTGGGGACGCAATGATGATGGTGCTGGAGGCAATGATGATGGTGGTGGGGGCAATGATGATGGTGTTGGAGGCAATGATGATGGTGGTGGGGGCAATGATGATGGTGCTGGAGGCAATGATGATGGTGGTGGGGGCAATGATGATGGTGCAGGAGGCAATGATGATGGTGGTGGGGGCAATGATGATGGTGGTGGGGGAGGCAATAATGGTGGTGGGGAAGCAATGATGGTGGTGGAGGAGGCAATGATTATGGTGGTGGTGGGGGAGGCAGCGATGATGATGGTGGTGGGGAAGAAAGCAATGATGGTTGTGGCGTAAAAGACAAAGATGGTAGTGGTGGAAAGGACAATGGTGGTGGGGAGGAGGCAATGATAGAGGTGGTAATGAGTACAATGGTGGAGGAGGAGAACAATGATGATGGTGGAGGGGGCTGCATTATACCCTTTCAGGCTGCACCATACATGACAAGCACTTTTTACCTATTGTGCCCCCCTATATCCTCATAGATTGTGAGCAGCGATCAGCAGGACCCTCACTCCTCCTGTAAACACTGAACTGTGTTACTTTGTGATGTCTTTATTGTCTGTACATGTCCCCGCTTAATTGTGTTGCTTAAAGGTGCTGTGGAATATGTTGGCGCTATAGAAATAACATTATTATTTTTTCTGCTTCTGCTTGGCAATAATCCCACTTTATGTATAAACAATGTGTGTGTACAGGACTTTCCCTGTCTGGGATAAAGGAGGGAAGCAGAGAGGCTCTGACAGGGAAAGTCCTGTACTCACACTGTTTGTACATATTGTAGGATTATTGCTGGGCAGAAGCTGATAGATTCTTACGAAGCTCGAGCAAGGCAGGTAAAACAGCGCTGCAGCATGGTGCTTGGCAAAGATAGAAGCAAAGGAATGTAGAGAAGTATATCACTAAAATGTATATCTCTACAAAGGCTGAACAATAACTAAATAGAAAAAAAATAATCTTTAAAGGGATTTCCCCATCTTAGTAACTACTGACATATCACTGCAATATGTTACCATATAATGATCGCTAGGGATCTACCCTCTGAGATGCCCACCAATCATAGGAATAAAAGCCCATGTCCGCTCCGTCCAAAGTGGTATTGAATGCAGGTGATTCCGCATGTGTTCATTGAACCGTGCGGAATCACCGCACCCAATATATTGTACGGGTGAAATTTATCTTGCAGAGACTGAGCGTCTCCACAAGAGAAATTGACATGCTGCAGTCTGGAAAGACCAGCTGCAAGTCCGTCTCCACGGGTGATCCGCAGGCGTCTCAGCGTGCATAGTGGCCATGGGATTTATTGAAATCCCCTCCACTATGCTGTAACATCTGGACACTGCGGGTTGGATGCTGTGGATGTACGCAGCGTCTAACCCGCAGCGTTTACTGACCGTGGGAACATACCCTCAGCCGTGAAAAATATATGTTCTGTAAAGATTTTAAAATATATTTTAAACACAATATATTTGATAGCAAACAGAGATCTTAAAAATCGCAACATACAAATGCTCCTATTTGTCAAGCAATTTTGGCGCAATTTGTAATTAACAAAAGATTTGCAACTTTTGGTGCTTTTACACCAATCCTGGCCAATTTTGGAAAAGTGCTCGCAGGCGGAGCACAGCCGACAAATTCAGTATATGGAATTAAGACAAAAATGTACGCCGGTCCCCTGCCTGTAAAACATTTCTGGTGGCAAAAGATGCACCAAACGTATTAAGAGGCGCATACGTCTAAATGAATTTGGTGCATCTTACTATTCATTAAGACTCTGGTGCGAAATGCCAGCCTTAATAAGTCATGGGAAAAAGTATTCTGGAAAGTAGCAGAATGACTTTATACAGTGTACAAGCTGTACCAGAAGTTGCAGCAGATTCTAGATAGTCATTTATGGTCCTGTTCAGACCTGTCTGCTGTGAATACCCTGATCATACTAAGCTGTACAAGTAGTAATGAAGACTATACTTTACCTATAGCCCCAGGCAGCTGAATAGCGAGGAGTCTCCACATTGTCTGTAGCACATTATGCCACGTTCTCCAGGTAAACATGGGAGTTGCTCGATAGATGCTATGTTTAATTATTAGTTACTTGGAAAAAGAAGAAGCTTGGGCAGCGATGAACACAATGTCCCGTCCTTCTAGGAATATCAATTCATCACTTGGCATAAAGCTCATAAAAGGTGTTAAGGAGGGAACCGTAACATTGGGATTGGGACTTCTATGAAATGCAGGACACCTCAACATTATAGATGTGACCAGAGCTGACCAAAGGCATGAGACTATTGAGGAGCAAATCCATAAAATTGTAACATGGTCCATCATAATACATCTCAACTACAGAAGTATTGGTTGAATCCATCAAGACGCAAGAAATCTCAACACCAAAGATGAGGCCAACAAGAGCTGTAGGCAAAACATAGTTGTGGATTGGATAAATCTTAGAATTTAGGACACGTTGATTCCGTAGAAGTGGGCAAAGCTGACCATAGACATGAGTCCACTGAGAAATGGATCCATACCATTGTGATAAATCCACTCAATGGCTCATCAGGTTCTCAAAATCACATCTCTGGGGTCCAAGAAGGAGTCCTTAGATGTCATGGTTGCTTTATACTACAGGAGTAAACTGCAGTGATCAGAGCTGGCTCCGATCACAGCAGTTACCAGTAAGAGTCTCCAATGTAAAATAGTCGGCACCTGCTCATCTGCTGAGCCTGCTCCAACTCCTTCTGACAACGTCCGTATATATGGTTGTTGTCAGGAAAAATGGAGGGATGCCAGGCAGAGGGGTGGGCTGTCCCTCCAAACTCATGGGACTCATAGCAGATGAGTGGTCTGTCACCATTGGCAGTTCTTCTTTAGCTTAGGGTGATGAACACACAATTCCTTACTCTCCGCAACCTAATTTTATCTGTAAGGGGCCCCATGCACAATAGATAGCTGTCAGCCAGTTGTGTGGCTGACCATTGGCCTGGCAGAGTTTTTGTCAGACACGTCTGGTGGAAGCTTACAACAAAAGGTTGACAGTCCGAAATTGGACACGTCAGATGTTGATCCTGAAGTCTCCTAACATCATCTGTCGGGACAGAGTCAGGAGACAACCATGCACTTTACTCAGGTGGCTGAACCCACCGATATTGGCTGCACTAACGTGTATGACGGCCTTAAGCCAAATCTTTAAGTAACCAAGTCCATGTTTTATGATGGCCGTGTTACACGCTAATCCAAGATATCCGGACATTATAGGAGTGGCTAAAGCTGTCCATACATGTCAGCTTCACCAGCTCTTTACAACCCTGCTGGAGCCACAAGGTGATTTTTGAAACAACAGAAGTCTCATGGCCAAACATTACTCTACATTGCAGCACAATGCAGATGTGGTCACATCTTGAGCACCAAGAATACAACAAGCAAGTCTCAGAAAGTCCAACTGATGCAGAATTTTTGCAATTTTCTTGTCGGGGTCATGGTACCCTGGGGTTCTTAGTGATACAATCCCATTCATCTTTATTATGTTGTTTGGTAGCATCTGCACAGAGTGATCAGTGGCCAAACAACCTGTGTCATAGCCAAAGTCTCCAAGCCTAAAGAGGGCAAAACGCGAGAGGGGAATATGCCAACAAGGCTACAGTGAATGGAGCTTTGAAGGAGTGGAGATGTCTTGGGTCGGGTCAGAAAGGCTTATCACATTGATCCCCATCCTGGACTCTAGGATGTCATTCAGCAGCCTGGAGTAATTGAACTGATAACATGTAACTGATACGATTCTGTCAAAACATCTTTTGTATCGCTGCTTCTGTATAATGTATCACAGGCTACATTCCGCAGAAGTCCTAACACGCCGTCCATGTGTGTCTGTGAGCAGCTGTTCGCAGTGTACTCATACTGTACCCCGACATCTCGTGCGGACCCCCGTCACCGTATAGTACATGCCGCAGATTCCTCGCTGGGTTATCTCCAGGCTTTGTTTTGACAGGATATGAATGGACGTCTATTATTGACATTGAAGCAAAAACATTAGCGTAGCTGGAAGGCGGAAGTACACTTGACTAACACCAAATATGAAGCCAAAGTGGGACCCTTCCTTTAGAACCTCGTCTTAAAAATCATAGATGCTAAGGTTGATAAGTCTCAATCTGCAATCTTCATCCCTTCATTCAGTTTCAGACCTTCTGATACGCAGTTTGCAGCCTGATCCAAGTTTCTGATTTTTATCTTGTGTGAGTCTCTCTCCCAGTAATATAGGCTGGATCTGAAACCCGCGAGTCAAACAGTAATATAGGCTGGATGTAATATAGGCTGGATGTGAGGTCTGTGTGTCGCTCCAAGTAATATAGGCTGGATGTGAGCTCTGTGTGTCTCTCCCAGTAATACAGGCTGGATGTGAGGTCTGTGTGTCTCTCCCTGTAATATAGGCTGGATGTGAGGTCTGTGTATCTCTCCCAGTAATATAGGCAGGATGTGAGGTCTGTGTGTCTCTTACAGTAATATAGGCTGGATGTGAAGTCTGTGTGTCTCTCCCAGTAATATAGGCTGGATGTGAGATCTGTGTGTCTCTCCCTGTAATATAGGCTGGATGTGAGGTCTGTGTGTCACTCCCAGTAATATAGGCTGGATGTGAGCTCTGTGTCTCTCTCCCTGTAATATAGGCTGGATGTGAGGTCTGTGTGTCTCTCCCAGTACTATAGGCTGGATGTAAGGTCTGTGTCTCTCTCAGTAATATAGGCTGGATGTGAGGTCTGTGTGTCTCTCCCAGTACTATAGGCTGGATGTAAGGTCTGTGTCTCTCTCAGTAATATAGGCTGGATGTGATGTCTGTGTGTCCTCCAGTAATATAGGCTGGATGTGAGATCTGTGTCTCTCCCAGTAATATAGGCTGGATGTGAGGTCTGTGTGTCTCTCCCAGTACTATAGGCTGGATGTAAGGTCTGTGTCTCTCTCAGTAATATAGGCTGGATGTGAGGTCTGTGTGTCCTCCAGTAATATAGGCTGGATGTGAGATCTGTGTCTCTCTCAGTAATATAGGCTGGATGTGAGGTCTGTGTCTCTCCCAGTAATATAGGTTGGATGTGAGGTCTGTGTATATGTAGGGTGCTTCTGACTTTACTAGCTTATATACCAGCACAGGCACTTTCCTGTACTTATTAGTCTTGTGCTTTCCTTCTACCTCAGCATGGAGATTTGCTAAGACCCACCTCCCTGCTTCTATTACAAATGTTGATAATTTGGAGTGTAGAGCAAAGAGAGACAGCAGAACTGAGCAAGAGCCCTGAGGGATTTGTAACAAAAGCACTGAGCTAGAGAGAGGACGCACAGTCTACAGCAGTAAAATGGAAGAAAGTTTTTAGTATAACTATTTGGATAGTTGTTATATTTTGCACTTAGGAAACAAATAAACAATAAAACTAAATGAATTCTGTATGAAGGTTTCCATAGCCTTTACGTGCCTTCTGCCAGGTTCCACTACCTTATATATTCTAGGATTCAGAATGAAGAATCCACACTTTGGTGACAGATGTAGATCTCGATGTTCTTGTGTCTCCCACATCCAGATGTGGCATTCCCAGGGCTGTGCTACCATCAAAGTGGGGGCATATTTAGAGAATTTCTTGATAAATATTTTTACCGGGTGTTCTCCAGTAGGGAACAAGGGCGACTGTGAGTTCTGATATTCCCATGCTGAGTGCCACCTGCAAGTTTCAGGAGTTCCACAATCCCTACCACAACCTCATCGATCCTTACAGGAAATGGAGGCACTCCAGTGTCCAGGAATCCTCTCTCAGTCAATGACTTCCCAACATCAGATGCCAACAAACCTTACCACTTCCTTAGAGTTGGATGTCACATTGCTGGGCCGAAGACATCGCTTCACATAACAAAAGAAAAATGGGTCCAATTCCAGATCCATGCTCTAGAATCTCACCTCATTTCAAAGACCTTTAATCTATCCTTGGTATAATTGACCACTGCTTAACTTATGGATGCCCCAAATTCCCAAAGGGCAAAAAGACTAAAAGACAGATGCACATTGGTTTAGCGGCAAAACAATGGCTTACACCCTCAATTCTAAGCGGGGTGTAAGCATAGAGTGTTGCAAAAGTGACAGTCCCCCTGATACCTAGGGGGCCCAATTAGCCCTTTTTATAAGTGGCACATAGCAGGTGGAGAAACCTGGTACTGACTTTTAAGCAATGCCTCTGAAGCTGGATTCTTGCTTTCCAAGGCTTCATACCCGTGTGGTCTCTTCCCCTTATTATCATTCTAATTCCATAAATATTTATGCAAATTGATACTTTGCTGCACTGCAGATCTGGGAAAATCTCATTACTGCCAATTAACGCAGCGCCTGAGCCGTAACGAGGCGCGCACCTATTTGTTCCGTCTTATAAACTGAGAAATCTGGTGGCAGCTAAACAAAATCACTTAGCAGTTTCCACATTTCAGCAGCCGCCATGTAAACACGTAACGAAGGAGAAAGCGCCAGCGAAAGTGGCGACCCATTAGTGGAAAGACTACAAGTGACATAAGGACTAATGAGATCTGCAGAGATAAGGGCGAAGTGATGTAATAACCAAAAGACGGGTGGTGACAGATGCAAACTTCAGCCACCGAACTTCCTAATCACTAAGGAAGAAGCCAGGAGGAAAAAAAGGACACAATGTAACAGATCTCAGCACTTTGCTCTTTGCACAATGTTGTTTACATACAGTTTGTTACACTTGTATCCAATCTGGAAAATTCTCAGAAGGGAATGGTCAGAGGATTGAAAATAAAAATACACTGAGGGTCCAATTCATCATATTTTATTTGCTTTATTCATTATTTAATTTGCACTTTATAAAAGTTGATGTGTAGTCCCAACCTTAGGCTATACTCACACATCCATTTGTCGCGGTCCAAGTAATGACCGCGATGGACACAGCGGACACTGGTCTGACCCGAATTCTTTTTAGATGCTGTGAGTGCCGGCTATTGTCTGGACTGTACGTATCAGAACATCTTCTTAGTAGTTTCGGAACAAAATTCCTTAATCAGCTGTAATTGTAACAAATCCTCAGCTGTGAGAAGTATTGGGTAATGCAGTAAGATGCTGAGGATTTGAGTATTGGGTGTTGCAAATATTAAAGAACCACAGAAAATGAATGTAAGTGTTCTAAGTTAAGAGAATGTCCACGTTGGGGCGCCATCGATGACCTGGTGACACCAGGACAGTTCTACGGCCAATATGAGGCCTCTTCTCATGAACTACATGGATAAATACATATATGTCACATGGACCCATATTCTTCACAATTAGAAACCTGGACCACCCAACTCACAGAACTGCACTGGACGATCAGATTCGTTTTATGATTACCTTGCAAGGGACTCTATTATGTTACATTCCAGAATGTTTGAATTTTCTAGACCCTCAGATGCTAAATTAATGGAATTCTGACTTGTTTTTTAACTTTAGAGAGTTTGGGAATTGTTAATATATAGGCAACTTGTTAACCTAAACTCACAGAATCTCAGCACAAACCTTGAGGTCTGATGGGATAAAAGAATTTAGACTTTGTTACAAAATTCTTCATTTTCCAGCATGAAGTGTCCAAATAAACAAAACTCCTGCGTGAAATAACAGATCGGTGTGAGACAAAAGGAAAAACATTGGCAGCTTTTGTGTCTCTCCCCAGGATGTCAGACTGCTGCCGAGTTATTTTACTGTTTTGACTTTGAGGCATTAGGGTGATTTGTCTATGGGGGAGGGGGAAGTGGCCAAAAACTTACAAAAAGGGACTCCACATATGGACTTTTATTTGTCATGGATCTGAGGGCCGTGTACACCCTGAAGCTGCAGGTGCTGATGATGACGAGGATGGGCGCGCGATGCCTGCTGATGTAGAGGTGGAACAACCCTTTAAGGGTACTTTCACACATCAGGTTTTTTTTGCACAATCCGCCAAATGCTGGAAAAATGGATCCAGCGCAGATTGTGAAAGACGGATGCGACAGATCCGTTTTTTTGACGGATTCGACTAGCATATCCAGATAATTCGATAAAAAAAAAAAAAAAAGAAATCTGGCGCCAGAATCCGTCATTTTCCGGATCCGGCACCTTCCGGCTCCCATTCTAGCAAACAGCTGGAAGCGCTGGATCCGGCGCTTCCGGCTTTTTCGCTGGAGACAAAAAAAACTTTGCTCTGGATGTTTTTTCCAGAAACGGCAGATTTGCCTGATCCGGCGAAAACCAGACGAAACGCAAGGTCATCCGGCACTAATATAAGTTTATGGGGAAAAAAAAACAAAAAACACACCTGGCGACATCATTCGCCGGATCCATTATTTTTAAAATTAGCCTGATTGAGCCTGACAGGGAAAACCTGATGTGTGAAAGTAGCCTAAGGCTACGTTCACATTTGCGGTGTGCGCCGCAGCGTCGCCGCCGCAACGCACAGCGCAAATGTGAACACATGCACAACGCTGCTTTTTGCGCCGCATGCGTCCTTTTTTCCATTGATTTTGGACGCAGCAAAAATGCAACTTGCTGCGTCCTCTGCGCCCCGACGCGGGCGCCGCAGGGACGCATGCGGCGCAAAAAGCAAGTGCACCGCATGTCCATGCGCCCCCATGTTAAATATAGGGGCGCATGATGCATGCGGCGCCGCTGCGGCGCCCGACGCTGCGGCGCTAGCCGCAAATGTGAACGTAGCCTAAATCACATTTTTGTGGCCTTGTGTATAAGCAAATGCCAATAATCCAGCAGATTACCCTTTAACCCATTACTTGCCAAATTAAAATTTTTACAAGTATGGATTTTTCAGAAAAGGGCGTCCCAATATTCATTTAAAAATGACAATGACAGGATTTCCTATTTTGTAAACATTCATTTTACAAACACAACACAAAATTGGACCTAATTATAAAAATTATAAAATCTTCGTTGCTAGAAGCTAAAGATTAGGCCATTGCTAGATAATGGGTTAACAGTAGATCTGTCACTATACAGACTGATCAGTGTGGGATGGAGGGCTGCTGCTTCAGTAAAGGTACCGTCACACTAAGCGACGCTGCAGCGATAGCGACAGCAATGCCGATCGCTGCAGCGTCGCTGTTTGGTCGCTGGAGAGCTGTCACACAGACCGCTCTCCAGCGACCAGCGATGCCGAGGTCCCCGGGTAACCAGGGTAAACATCGGGTTGCTAAGCGCAGGGCCGCGCTTAGTAACCCGATGTTTACCCTGGTTACCAGCGTAAAAGTTAAAAAAACAAACAGTACATGCTCACCTGCGCGTCCCCCAGCCTCTGCATCCTGACACTGACTGAGCTCCGGCCCTAACAGCACAGCGGTGACGTCACCGCTGTTGCTTTCACTTTCAGTTTAGGGCCGGCGCTTTAGTGTCAGGAAGCAGAGGCTGGGGGACGCGCAGGTGAGTATGTACTGTTTGTTTTTTTAACTTTTACGCTGGTAACCAGGGTAAACATCGGGTTACTAAGCGCGGCCCTGCGCTTAGTAACCCGATGTTTACCCTGGTTACCAGTGTAAAATATCGCTGGTATCGTCGCTTTTGCTGTCAAACACGGCGATACACGGCGACCTAGCGACCAAATAATGTGCAGACCTTCTAGCAGCGACCAGCAATTTCACAGCGGGATCCAGATCGCTGCTGCGTGTCAAATACAGCGATATCGCTATCCAGGTCGCTGCAACGTCACGGATCGCTGGCGATATCGCCTAGTGTGACGGTACCTTTAGTTGCTTCACTGCCAGAAAGAAGTGGTGGAGGAGGAGGAGCTGATGTCCTAGGGCACCAAAAATTCTATTGAAAAGTTTTCATAGCAATATGAAAAAGGATAAGATTAACTTTTAAAAGATCCAGAACATTTATATTCTTGCACGTTCATTTTTTTTTCCTCCCCTTCCATAAACATTCAAAAGTTTGCCCCTATGTCCATAGCTATATGAATCCACTTTCATACAGAACGAGCTGTAGCTTTGAGTTACGCTAATTATTTTACTATGTAATACACTAAATAGAATTCTTCTTTTGGATGTTACATCATTCATTGTACAAGGAAACGACCCAGCAGTGGGATTCTCCAGGTCGGTACTGCAAAATTACTGCAATTACTGCAGAATTACTGCAATTCCAAACTTGTAGGTTTGTTTTTTTTTTCTTACAAACTTAAAATACATAAAAAGTTAAATAGTTTGAGTTTTTATTTTCTAATAATTTTCTAATCATTTTCCAATTCATTTTTTTCAGAAATTGGCAATTTGACTTTTTTCTTTATGGCATTTACCTTATGGGTCAGGTTCACATTTAGAAAAATTTGAATTTTACAAGCAGCAATACCAATTTTTTTATTTTTTTAAACAGCAGCATGGGTGGAGAGGGTGATTCTAATGTCTGTTTATTTACTTTAATATTGTTAAAAATGTTAATATTGTAAAACTCTGCACCAAGGTAAAAAGCTTCACTTTATACTGTATTTTTAAGAGCCCTCTGTCTGGAATCTACAATCGTCTGATCACTTGTACTAGATAGTGTAAATGCAGTTTATAGTGAAAATCAGGGCTGTGGAGTCGGAGCCCATTTTGGTGGGGTCTGTATCATGGAAATTGAGGAGTCGGAGGTTTGGCTTACCGATTCCACAGCCCTGGTGAAAATCACGGTATCCTACGTATGAGGGAAGCGCCAAAATGGCTCCCCTCCTCAGGCTGCTCCGTACACATGTACTAGTACACCATGGAGCAGGAAGTGAGAGAAAGTAGAGGTTTGTTATGAGAAATTGCTGCTCTGGAGGAAAAACACAAACTGTAAATATCACCCCATTTTTTTTTTTTTGGCTGTCACCATAAGCGCTCGTGCAGACAACTGTTTCAGGCTAAGTTCACATTAGCGTCTCTGTGCGCAGCGTGTCTGCATACACATGCCAAAACACATGCAAACACATTTACGCAGCTTTTTTTTTTTTTTTTTTAATATGCATCAGCTTACGCATGACTGCAAAAAAAAAAAAAAAACAACCTGCGTGTGCATGCGTTTATGCACATGCATTTGATATTTCCAGCAGGGCGTCTTCATCAGTTCCTGGACATGCACATGCATGCGTTCCCATAGACAGTAATGGTTTTTTTTTTGTTTATTTTTAACACTCATCCGAATGCCTGCGCATATTTGATGCCTCCAAAAATGCAACATGTTGCGTTCACTGGACCCCACCGCATGCAAACACATGACCATGCATACATCATGTTAAAGATAGGTATGCATGCGGATGAAACGCAGGGCGCACAGATGTAAATGTGAAACCAGCCTTAGTCAGATGAGCGCTACCCATTGTTTTCAATGGATTGTACTGGTTGCCATGTTATTCTATGGGGTTGTGCACGTTTGATTTTTTTTTTTTTCTCTCAGTGGTCCGAGGATTGAACAATTTACCCCTGAAAAAAAAAAAAAAAAAAAAAAAAAAAATCAGATGTCGCTCATTTATATCTGTGGGTGGGGTCTAAAAAAAAAATAAATTCACTGACAACCAAATGTGGTCTGATTTTCACACTGACATAATCGAGAAGTCGGAGACCTTTTTTCCTCTGCAACACTGAGGGGGAAAAAAATAAAAAAAATATATATCAGACCCCACTCTGATCAGTGTCATTAATCGGACCAATTTTTTCTTACAGTAAAGTAACCCTAGTAACTGAAAATGATCTGGATTGTACACACTGACATAGCAGAGCTGAACATGTCACAGGGCTCACATCAGACCGCCATTTGTCAGCGAGACAACATTGCAGGGACCCAGGAGACACCTCCTGAGGAGAGCAATTTACAGAAAGTCCATGATAGCTATGCCGGTCAGCTCTGCTACATCTGAGTATTATAAACACACACGTTACACATGTATTGCAGGTCTATATGCTTATGTGTGCACGTGGTGTGAAACGCCTACAGCACCTGAGACGTGATGTACTGACCCGGCCGCTGGCGTCCATTTTGTTTTTCATTATAAACACAGAAGTTACCGGTAAAAAAAACAAACAAAAAACAAACATGTGCAGGCCGTCGCATCAGTCCGACAATGGTCACAGCTTCCTGGCAGCTGCAATAGTGTAAATACATAGATCAAAATAAAACTGAAGTGCAAGTTAATATTTATCTTAAACAGATCACATCTTAAAGGGCATCTCCATTTCTATAATCTGCATACAGTCATTCCTACCAAGTGCCCTGCAATGATTCCCCACTGTCTCGTCATCCCCCCAACCCCCTGAAAAAAATAAAAATATGAGCCTGTATGGCATCTGTTTCAATAGACTTGATTTATAAACACTTTAAGAGATCACCTGCAGAAAAAATTGGGATATTAAAAAAACCTATTGTATATAGGAGCTTATAAGTTGTTCAGCAGGAAGGTTATGAATAAAGTTTATTAAAAAGATCCCATAGCAACCACATTTTCATGGCTGGCCAGCAGACTTTAGGCCATGAAAGCAGCGATTAGATGGGTTGTTGTACAGTCTTTAATACACGAGACTCAGGGGCTGCAGGATTGATTTACACATTGAATTCATAATATAATGATCCATTTTGTCATACAAACAAGAAAAATGGCTGTTGCCCATAGCAACCATGTCAATCAAAACAAGAAATAATGTGAAACCAAACCACTGATTGGTTGTTGCTAACACTAGCTCTAATTAAAATAGGGTTGCTATGGACACAGTTTAGTCATTAGTAACAACCAGTATCCATAGCAACCATATTTCAATCAGAACTAGTGTCAAAAACAAGCCTCAAACACTGATTGGTTGTTGGTAAGGTATGAACAGTTGACGTGAGGCCTAGTACATGTTGGCCTGTTCTACACCTTCAATAAGCTTTATTTATACAATCTTGGAGAACAATTAAAAAACCATCAGATCCAAAAATCAAAGTTGTGAAGATGTAGAACTTTATTCATAGGTGTCAAATAAATATATTTAAAAAAAGTTCAGATTTTTACACTTGTCTTTTTAATGACTTAGGACAGAGAAATTGTGCACAATCATCATAAGATTGACTTTGACAAGTTGTTAAAAACATGACATATATAGGCTATTGTTCTCTAGTATCAGCCAAGTCAATAGGCAATACCCTGTCATTGGCAGGAAGGCTGGAGTACAATGTAAAACGCCTACACCGCAATATAAATTTATCACAGATCGACCTCAACACCAGGAAACAAGCAAATTAGTCAGGTAGAAAGAACAAACATGGCTGCTTTCTTCCAAAAAGTCACCACACTACTCCACAGGTCATGTGTGATAATGTACCTCAGCCCCATTTACTAAAAAAAAAAAGTTAGGGTCACACTTTGCCAGTTCTCCACTCAGCTCCAGTGCGGTCTCATCAGCGCACCATGGCAACGCGCACCATGGCAACGCGCACCATGGCAACGCGCACCATGGCAACGCGCACCATGGCAACGCGCACCATGGCAACGCGCACCATGGCAACGCGCACCATGGCAACGCGCACCATGGCAACGCGCACCATGGCAACGCGCACCATGGCAACGCGCACCATGGCAACGCGCACCATGGCAACGCGCACCATGGCAACGCGCACCATGGCAACGCGCACCATGGCAACGCCGGAGACTGACAGCAATGGCTTCAGAGGAACTGAAAAGATAATAATTTTATCGACCTCCCAACCCTAGAACTAATCCAGAACAGAGTCAACCGGCAGCCATTTTGAACCTCTGAATTGTAAAGCACTGTGGAATATGTTGACACTATATAAATAAAAAAAATTATTAGTTTCAGTGAGATAACAAAAAGTGGTAACTTTTGGTCAAATGTTAAAGTAATGTGATTCACTTCAAAAGATAAAAGAAGCTATTTCAGGAAGAAAGCAGTAAGTTGTTTTTTTTTTTTTTTTCCTTTAATCCTGCAGGGAAAGATCCAACACTAATTAATGGCGGATCATGGGGTGGGGAGTTGATAAAGGTGGTCAAACTAATCTGCACATCTAAGGGCGTTGTTTCCCTCCGATAGCTTCTACATACAATGCAGCCCCACGACAGCGGTGATGGGCGATTGCTCTGTAAGTAACATGGACGACCAAGGAAAAAATGATCAGCACCATTCGTTTTCTTGTAGGCTTGGCCGCCCCTTTAATAGAGTTTAGGCAAAAAGGAAAATTCCACACTGTCAGAAGAAACTACAACAATGTACGCAAAATCCAAAACTTCTGTCGCATTTCCTACATTTAGAGGTGTTGTTTTTTTTTTGTTTTTGTTTTTTTTTTTTTAAGAACGACATTCAGAATTCTCCCACCTGTGAAGATTTTCACTACCTGTTGCAACCATTTGAGGGTGATCTTTATTAAAAGGGGTATAACATAAGGAGGTGACCAAAAAAAGGGGACTACCGTGGGTGGGACAACTGTACCATGACAATTATACCCGCTACTTTCATCTTACCCCCTCCCCAAAATATACAAGTAAAAAAAAAACACAAAAAACTGTTACCATCCACATTGTGCTTCTGTACCAAAGTTTCAGAACTTCTAAAAATTGCACCCAAACAATGAGAAGATCATTTTAAAGAGTGGCTTTAAGTTAGTTAAACTTACGTCAAGCAGCAATATTGACTTATACCATGACCTTGTACTCCAGTCACAGCCAAAGCTGCATTCACGAAACTGAAGAACTACAAAATTCTGGATGCAGCTTTGGCTGCAATTAAGAGTATAAAATGAGTGTGCGAGAAAAGTGAAGGAAGCCATATTGTAACAGGACATGGAATTCCAGTCCCCCCCATCCATAGACATTTCATTGATATTTAATAACGCACAGCATTGTGAGGTCACAAAAAAAATTTACACCTAAAACAAAAATGGGAAATCATTCATGCACTGCATGGACGAGTCCTAAAAGTAAAGATCTGCGTGGATTATTTACGCCGCCCCTACGCCATTACAGTTGGAATGTTGGATATTGTATAAAATGAGGGAGGGCGCGAGGAACGTCTGGTGACCCATTTTATCTCCACTGCGTCTCGGGAGCACTCTCTCCCCTGAAAAGGCATCGCACAAAAGTCAGCACCTTGCAAACATTCACGAGGCCGCGCGCACCCGCTGACGTACACGGTCGGGTCTCCTGGTGTTCACACGACTAACACACGAATTAAGATGGAATGTAGCTTTAACACCAGCCGGTCCAGGTATCCCGACCTCACCCCGGGTAACGTCAACATACTGACGGGCAGAACTACGCCATTTTGCCGCGCTCCACAGACCCCCGCATCAAGCTTTCATCTCTTTTTCTTCTGCTGTCGGAGCATTTTCCTTCGTTTTATGATCATTTCGTAGAGTTTCTCAATGCCCTCCCTCAGACCGTCGCCGATAATGGCACAGGTGGGCTGGAGGTGCCACGGGGTGGAGGAACCGAGATCGTTTAGTGCCAGCAGCTTCTCGATTTCTGCCAAAGATAATGAGTTCCTGAGGTCCTGCTTGTTGGCCACAACGAGAACCGGGACTCCTTGGTTCTCGGAGATTTTGGTAATTTTGTACAGTTCCGTTTTGGCTTCCTCCATGCGTTCTGCATCCACAGAGTCCACCACAAACACAATCCCATCCGTGCAGCGGGTGTAAGACTTCCACAACGGCCTCAGTTTCTCCTGGCCACCAACGTCCCAGAAGTGAATGGTAACAGATTTGGAATAGCCCAAGGGAACTTTAATCTTCTCCGTGTTAAATCCTTTGGTGGGGACGGTGTTGACAAATTCGTTAAACTGTAACCGGTACAACACCGTCGTCTTACCGGCGCAGTCCAGACCCAAAATGACAATGTGCAGCGCCTGAAACGGAGAGATCCCCGAAAGGATAGGAGTCTGCTCGGAAAGGCCATTTCCCATTTTGTAGAATACTATAAAACCAGTTCGAAATCCAATTCTATTCCAATAAGTTGTCTAAAATAAAAAAGACAAAATATACTGTTAAAAAAAAAAATAAATCAAATAATTGAATCAGGTTAAATTTTATGAAAACAAAATTATTTTGTATTGTGCAACATTGGAGCAGCAACAGGTGTCACCGTATGGCCCTAGCCTAAGGCGGTGATCACATTGTGGCGGCATTATGCATGTATAAAAATTCACAACATGTGAAATGAGCCACAAAACATTGAAAATATAAATTTTATAATTGACATATGGATTTGACTTAACTGATGCAGCAGAAAAAGAACAAAAAATTAAGTGCAAATTTATATTAATAGAATAGAATATGAAAAAGTCTACAATTAGTACGAAGTTATTTTAATGAAGGGTGCTATTAAATATACTGCATATTTATATTAATGAAGTACGGATTTAACCCATCACTAAGATGAACACTGTATACTTGGGAAAAAAAAAAAAAAGCAAAAATTAAAGATAAGAAAGAAAATAAGTGTTTATGGCAAATACTGAAGGTGTGATTATTTTGATAGGGTGCAGATTTAAAGTGTTAGTTCTTTAAAATAAGAGTGAGTAAGGTCTATGGACCTAAGGCGATGCAGGAGCGTGTGAGGCTGCGCGGTGCGTGATGGCAGCACTACATTATGCATGTAGGCACTAGACCGTAGACCCGGCAGATCAATACATGGATTATGACTGACAGCCCAGACCTACTGGATAATCCCACCACCCAGTATCCCCCTCCTGCTGATAATGGTAGCTCCTGGTGCAAGTGACAGTGTGCAGAGAGGAAAAACAAATCCTGCAGGAAAAGGGGTGTTGGCTCATTTTAAGGACTCGGTGCTACATCACATGTTACGATGCCTGTCGAGGGGGGGTGGG
This sequence comes from Ranitomeya variabilis, assembly GCF_051348905.1. Classification (NCBI taxonomy): domain Eukaryota; kingdom Metazoa; phylum Chordata; class Amphibia; order Anura; family Dendrobatidae; genus Ranitomeya; species Ranitomeya variabilis. The sequence continues at coordinate 25,801,040 of NC_135237.1, forward strand.
GGGGATGTTTGGGGCACTGGGAATGGGCCCAGCGGTACCAGTCAGGAATAGTTATACTGGGCCAACTGTATATACAGGGCACAGAGACACTGCGGTATACTCCATGGGGGGCACACGGCTCATTAAGACCGCCATACTGCAAAGCTGTCAGGTCGTGTCGGAGTTAAATAGACAAGGATTAACCATAATTACACCCCCTACCATCCCAAGGCACTTTACAAGGGGGATGGAAGACTATTGCCACTATCTAAAAATCAGAAAGTGCAACAGTTTGTGCACCCCCTCTACTAGTCTGTAAAACAGATCATGCACTTATCTAGGCCAGTGACAGGATATTAAAGGGAACCTGTCACCCCCAAAATCGATGGTGAGGTAAGCCCACCAGCATCAGGGGCTTATCTACAGCATTCTGTAATGCTGTAGATAAGCCCCCAATGTATCCTGAAAGAGGAGAAAAAGAGGTTATAATATACTCACCCAGGGGCGGTCCCGCTGTGGTCCGGTCAAATGGGCGTCTCAGGTCCGCTCCGGCGCCTCCTATCTTCATTCGATGACGTCCTCTTCAGGTCTTTACGCCGCGGCTCCGGCGCAGGCGTACTGTGTCTGTCCTGTTGAGGGCAGAGCAAAGTACTGCAGTGCGCAGGCGCTGGGCCTCTCTGACCTTTCCGGCGCCTGCGCACTGCAGTACTTTGCTCTGTCCTCAACAGGACAAAGTACGGCTGCGCCGGAGCGTGAAGACCAGAAGAGGACGCCATGGAATGAAGATGGGAGGCCCCGGACCGGACCTGAGGCGCCTATCGGAGCGGGACCGCCCCTGGGTGAGTATTATCTAATGTCTTTTTCTCCTCTTTCAGGTAACATTGGCGGCTTATCTACAGCATTACAGAATGCATTACAGAATGCTGGAGATAAGCCCCTGATGACGGGGAGCTTACCTCACCATCGATTTTGGGGGTGACAGGTTCCCTTTAAATGGTTATGTATAAACGAAACAAGACTGCAAAAGTATGTACACCCTCCAAAACTGACCCCGTTATTGCACAATATACATACACAGCTCTACATACATAGATCAATGCATTTACAAGACCACTCAAAAGTCAAGAAGTGTGATTGCAAAAGTATGTACACCCCTCTAGTAGTCTAACACAGGCACAATCCACGTCAGCCATATTGTAACGTATGGATCGATGCAAGACTTGTCACTACGCAACCGTAAAGTCTGTGCACCCACAACACCAGCCCTCGTCTGTGAGAACAAGCCAGGTGGACAAGTATGTGCACCCCCAACACGATCCCTTTTGGTCTGCACTATAAATACAATTCACTGATCTGTCTCACTGTGTAGGTCTGATAGAACTGTCTACAAGCAGGGAACAGCTAGATGCAAAAGTATGTGCACCCCAAACACCTGGTACAATGCAACAGGTGACATCAGCCAATATTTAGACAAGAGGGTAAAGGGTGCACAGAGGTAGAAGCACCCATCGCTAGATCAGACCAGCCAAGATAAAAGCAAAATCTTATCAAATAAAAGCAATGCAGTTGTAATAAGTATGTGCACCCCAGTGCTAGATGAGAGGCGATCCTATTGCAGAAGTATACGCACCCTAGTGCTAGATTACAGCTGACTTCTTCCCAGGATAACAGCAGGTGATCCCAACAAATACCATAGAAGTATGTGCACCCCAGTGCTAGATCTGCCCTCCCCTACTAGACTGGGGATAGAAATCCAACCAGGTACAAAGGAAAAACGAACGCAGTTGCAAAAGTGAGTACACTCCCTCCTTCTATGCATAGCAGAAGACGCTGGGAAGATCATATGGCAGGTACACCGGCCTCAGCCACCTTAAAGGGACAACGTAGCCCCAGAGGCGATGCAAAAGTATTCACATCCATGAGCAAAACGCCCTGTCAGCTGGTAACCGGTGGGGTATGAAGAGTATCCGGAGCCGTACCTGTGCTGCAACGGCGGCCGCGGTGCTGCAGTGTCCGCACAATGACCAACAGCCGACCTCTCCCGGCGGCGGCAGCGAGCAGACTGACAGCAGCGCAGCACCAGCCGAGAGACACAGCGCCCAGACACGCCCCCTCAGGGAACGCACGTGCGGATTGGCTGCCGAAGCACTGCCCCCTTCATGGCCTTGTCTCGCCTTCTCATTGGTCCAGACTCCTGTCCGTCATGTTTATTGTCCAGTTTCACCTGTTGGCGCCAAATAATGGTCGTGACTGAGGGTACCGTCACACAGTGCAATTTTGATCGCTACAACGGCACGATTCGTGACGTTCCAGCGATGCATTTACGATATCGCTGTGTCTGACACGCTACTGCGATCCGGATCCCCGCTGAGAATCGTACGTCGTAGCAGATCGTTTGAAACTTTCTTTCGTCGTCTAGTGTCCCGCTGTGGCGGCATGATTGCATTGTGTGACACAGGTTGTATACGATGTGCGCACAGTAACCAACGGCTTCTACATCGCAAATACGTCATGAAATTATCGCTCCAGCGCCGTGTATTGCAACGTGTGACCGCAGTATACGACGCTGGAGCGATACTTATACGACACTGCAACGTCACGAATCGTGCCGTCGTAGCGATGAAAATGGCACTGTGTGACGGTACCTTGAGACAACAATGTGCAACAGATGGCGATACCGGCGGCCTGGAGCAACCGGGGGACCTGACTGAGGCCGCAAGCCACACCGAGGAAGCAGGAGGCTGTGAATGATGTGCCATACAGACCCCGAAACAAATACAGACCTCACAGCCTCCCCTGAAACATGTGCAGACCCCATACTGGACCGGACCCAAAACTAATACCGACCTTACACCCTCCCCCGAAACCCTTACAGACCCCAGACTGGACCCTGAACCTAATACAGACCTTACACCCTCCCCTGAAAGCTATATGGACCCCAAAACAAACACAGACCTCACACTCTCCTCTGAAACCTGTATCGACCCCGGACTGGACCCCAAAACAAACACAGACCTTACACGCTTCCCCGAAACCTGTATGGACCCCAGACTGGACAATGAACCTAATACAGACCCCAAACTGGACCCTGAAACCTAATACAGACCTTACACCCTCCCCCGAAAACTACACAGACCCCAGACTGGACCCTGAACCTAATACAGACCTCAAACTGGACCCTGAAACCTATACAGACCTTACACCCTCCCCTGAAAGCTATATGGACCCCAAAACACAGACCTTACACTCTCCTCTGAAACCTGTATCGACACCGGACTGGACCCAAAACAAACACAGACCTTACACCCTCCCCCGAAACCTGTATGGACCCCAGACTGGACAGTGAACCTAATACAGACCCCAAACTGGACCCTGAAACCTAATACAGACCTTACACCCTCCCCCGAAAACTACACAGACCCCAGACTGGACCCTGAACCTAATACAGACCTCAAACTGGACCCTGAAACCTATACAGACCTTACACCCTCCCTCGAAACCTGTATGGACCCCAGACTGGACAATGAACCTAATACAGACCTTAGATCCTCCCCCGAAATCTACACAGACCCCAGACTGGACCCCGAAATGAATACAGACCTTACACCTTCCCCCGAAACCTATACAGACCCCAGACTGGATTCTGAAACTAATACAGATCTTACATCCTCCCCCGAAACCTATGCAGACCCCAAAACAAACACAGAGCTTACACCTTCCCCCGAAACCTATACAGACCTCAGACTAGACCTCAATACTAATACAGACCCCAGACTGGACCCTAAACATAATACAGACCTTCCACCATCCCCTGAAACCTGTACAGACCCCATACTGGACCCAAAAACGAATACAGACCTTACAGCCTCCTCTGAAACCTATACAGACCCCAGACTGGACCCAAAACTAATACAGACCCCAGACTGGATCCTGAAACTAATACAGACCTTACATCAGCCCACAAAACTAATACCACAGAACAGGCACCGAAAATTATTCAGACCCCCAGACTAGACCCAGAAACTAATACAGATCTCACACCAAACCCTAAACTAATAGCCCCATACTAGCTCCCTAAACTAATACTGACCCTCAGACCAGCCCTCAAAACTAATACCGATCCCAGACAGTCCACCTAAACTATTTCAGGCCTCACAACAGCCCGAAACAAATACAGACCCCCAGACTAGACCCCGAAAACTACTACAGACCACAACCAGACCCCCTAAACTAATACAGATTTCACCCCAGCCCCCTTTAAGTAATACAGATCCCAGACCAGTCCCCCAAAACAAATACAGACCTCACATCAGCCCATTAAAGTAATTCAGACCTAACACCTGCACCTGAAACATATACATATCTCTAGACGAGCCCCCAAAACTAATACAGACCCCAGTCCAGACCTAAAAACTACTACACACCCCAGATCAGGCATCCTAAAATTGCAGACCCCAAAATTAATACAGATCCCAGACCAGTCCACCAAAACTCCTACAGACGCCAGACCAGACCTATAAATTACTACAGACCCCAGACTGGATCCGGAAACTCTTATAGGCCCTAGACTAGACACCAAAATTACTACAGACCCCAGACCAGGCACCAAAACTCCCACAGATACCCGACCAGACCCTTAAATTATTACAGACCCCAGATCAGTCCACCAAAACTCCTACAGACTCTAGACTAGACCCTGACACTCCAACAAACCCTAAACTAGACCATGAAACCCTTACAGACTCCAGACCAGACGGAAACTCGTACAGACCCCAGACCAGTTCCCAAAACTACTGCAGACCCCAGACCTCCCACAGGTCCAAGACCAGACCCCTAAACTACCTACTGTAGACCCAGATAAGACCCTTTACACTCCCACAGACCCCAGACCATTACCCTAAACTAATAAAGAGCCCAGACCAAACCCCCAAAACTACTACAGACCCCATGCATGGACTGGGAAAGTGTGTACTTAGCATCTCGCTCTTGGAGATTTGCCTTCTGCTCCAGGAGGTTTTGCCTTTTCCGGGGACAGATCAGGAGTTATTGCGCTTGTTGGCGGTGATGGTCGCACCAAACATGCATGGGTTGGACAAGGGCAGAGGAATTAGTCATTTCTCCTGGTATTTTCCACTTCTTTGAAACGTTTATTTTGTACTTGCCCCCTGATGTTTTTGTGGTTTTCCTCTCGGATAGTAATGACAATCCTAATGATACGTCACTTCAAGCATCTGCTTATGTGACGTGCAACTAAAAACAGAATGGGGTAGAAAGTGGCACGTGGTGGAACTTCCCTCCTCCGTGTCGCTTTTTTCGCTATGTGAGGAATTTCACATGGACGTGGCGATATCTGCAACCATACAGATAAGAAGTATGGTTCTATCCAGTAATAAGATCGGTGCGGCCATACAAACCCCTGAAAAAGTATTCATACCCCGTGAACTATTAACGTTAGACCCACAAACTTAAATGTATTTTATTTGGATTTTATGTGATACCAACACAAAGTAGCAAGTGCATTTGTATTCATCCCTTCTACAGTCTGATACCCCTAAATAAAATCCTGAGTGACCAATTATCTCCATAAGGCACATAATTAGTAAATTGTGTCCACCAGTGTGTGATTTCTTCTCAGTAAAACTATAGCTGTTCTGTGAAGACCTCAGAGGTTTGTGTGGGAACATTAAGGATTGAATGGCATCATAAAAACCAAGGAGCACACCAGACAGGTCAGGGATAAAGTTGTGGAGAAGAATAAAGCAGGGTTAGGTTATGGAAAAATAGCCCAAGCTCTGAATATCTGAGCACTGTTCGATCGATCCTCCAAATAATGGAAGGAGCATTGCACAACTGCAAACATAACAAGACATGGCCGTCCACCTAAACTTACATCCCAGGCAAGGAGACCACTAATTAGAGAAGAAGGCAAGAGCCATGATGACTGTGTTGGAGCTGCAGAGATCCACAGCTCAGGGGGGATAATCTGTCCACAGGACAACTATTGTATGCTCCACATTTCTGGCCTTCATGGAAAAGTGGCAAGAAGAGAGACATTTTTTAAAACAAGTCATAAGAAGTCCTGTTTGCAGTTTGCAAAAAAGCCAAGTATGAGACACAGCGAGTATGTGGAAGAAGGTGATCTAGTCAGATGAGACCAAAGGAGAACATTTTGGGCTAAATGTAAAATGAAATGTGTGATGGAAAACTTAACACTGCACATCACCCTGAAAACAACATCCCCACCATCACACGTGGTGGAAGCATCCCGCTGTGGGGAGACTTTTCTTCAGTAGAGGCAGGGAAGCTGGTCAGAGCCTCTATCAGGTTTTCCTGTAGGAAAACCTGTTAGAGGCTGCAAAAGACTTGAGACTGGGGTGTATGTTCACCTTCAAGGAGGACATTGATCTGAAATGTCCTGCTAGAGCTACAATAGAGGGTTGAGATCAGAGCATATTCATGTGTGTGAACGGCCCAAATCCCAGATAATCTGTGGCAAGACGTGATAATTACTGATCACAGACGTCTCCATCCAGCCTCATTGAGCGAGTGTGGAAGGAAGAAGGGTCAGAAATGTCACCTATAGATGTGCAAAGCTGGAGAGTCAGACCCCAAAAGACTGCAGCGGTGATTACAGCGAAAGGTGGTCCTAAAAGTACTGACTCGGGGCTGAATACAAATGCACATCACAATGTTCAGATTTTTAAAATAAGTAGAAAATCTCGTATCATTTCCTTTATACTTCACAAATACTTGCTGCTTAGTGTTGGTGTCACATAAAATACATTTATTTGGAAAAAATGTGCAAAAATTCACGGGGTATGAATACTTTTTAAAGGCACTTTATATAATGCGTTATCAGGGGTGCACAAATCTGTGCAATAGAGGCAGACAGTATTGTGCCCATAAGGCTGGGTTCACATTGCGTTAATGTGTGCACGCTAACGGACAGCGTTGCACGGCGAAAATGTCGCAATTAACGCCGTGCAACGGGGCCGTTAGCGTGCCCATTGACAGCAATGTCAATTTCTCCTGCAGCGCATCACTAGCGCGTGCCTTTTTCGGCTCGCGCTAGTGATGTGCCGTTCTTCTGTGACGCGCCTCGGACGCTGCTTGCAGCGTCCGCGGCACGCCCGAGGTCCGTTCCCCGCTCTCGCAGATCGGGGATCTGCGAGAGTGGGGACGTTAACGCGACCCCAAACACGGCCCCTAAATAAACATTGCGTTAGCTATCGCAATGTGAACCTAGCCTAAGGGAAAGGTCATATTAACCCTTTTTATTATGGGGCGTGTGAACCATTCGAGAGCTCGCCCTATAGCAGCTAGTGTGAGAAGTATTGCAAGTCCTTTCTATAGTCACAAAGATGGTTCCCAATCACTGACAGCAAGCAGAGACTTTAAGAATGAGGACAAATTTCAAAGTACAATAAATTAGAAATCTAACAAACCTACTGTAGGTGTGTGAGAAGTAGGTGAGAACACGGCCTTGGGTAAACCATGTTTTCATTCACTGATAGTAAGCAGTAAACTTGAAAAAGGTGATAAATCGCAACATACAGGGTATTAAAAAAAGCAAAGCTTGCAAAGGTAGACACGTTTCCATTCACTGAAAGCAAGCGGAGATCTTGAAAAGGGTTATTTTAGAGCATCTATTAGAAAGTTGCAGAAGTTTTCTGTGTTTATTAGACTGGGGAGCCCGCTGCTGTCTGTGCGCCCCTGGCTCCTTGAGAAGGGAGGTAGTAGATATCGTTCCCGTCTGTGATACGATCCATTGCTGACTGTTTCCCTTCTTGTCCTCGCCCACTTTTCCTTTGTGTCAGTTTCCAATTAATATTAATGATTTTTTTTGTAAGCTTACAATTAGCGTATAACCAGACTGACAACCACACCTGCCGCGCCCGTGTGTTTGGTACAGTACATGACGTGTCGGCCTCTTCCCGTACTCGCTGTGCTATGCTTTGCTCATATCAGCCGGGGCTGTTACATAAAAAGTTTATTTTCTACTTTCTTATCAATTGAGGTTTTTGTTTTCTGTAGATGAACCTTGATCAGTGCATGATGTAAAGATCTGCAAGTTTCCAATAGACTTTTGGCCCCAGTTCATCGTAATTTTTTAAAGTTACTTTTCACTTTTGTCTTGCGGTATTCATTGCAGTTTTTTTTTTTGTTTTGCTCCAAATTCTTCAGAAGATGTGCAATTGGGTTCATACATTTCGTGCAACAATCAAATGTTCCATTTTATTTTTGTCTTTTATATTTCTTGCAGCGTTTAGAAAAAAGTCGAACGACCCAGTAAAATGTCATCGGACACGTTAACATTTGCGGCAAAAATTCTACCGTGCAAAAGAAACACTCCGGGAGGACTGGAGTAACATTTTGCGCAAAAATTTAGCGACTTTTTACAAAATCATAAATAATAACTCGGCTGCAATACATCTGGGTTACAAAACCGTTCCCACAATGGCGAACAGAAAAAAAACAACAACACAGGCAAAGAAGGAGAAAATAAGATTCAATATAGGTGCAAGCCGAAAGAAGAGTATGGCTCAAATTAAAAAGAGACGTAAAGCACCAAAACCTAGATAAAAAGGCACAAATCCAACAATAAATTGGGCCCTTTGTGTTTCAGCTCCTAATTCTTTCTGTCACTGAACGGGGTTATTCTTTTTACACTGGGAAACTCCTGACTAAAAGTAACCACAGGGCTGACAGGTTTTATCTTTTGCCTTGGGCTCTAGATTAAAAGCGTGTATTGCTTTATGCACACAGTAGGGCTATGTGCACACGTCAGGATTTCTGGCAGAAATTTTCCTTACAAAAACCGGACATTTCTGCCGGAAATCCGCATGCTTTTTTACCACGATTTTACCACGTTTTTGACGCGTTTTTTGTGCGTGTTTTGTGCGTTTTTTCCCAATGGATAGAATAGCGGGAAAAACGCGAAAAAAATGCAAAATTAATGAACATGCTGCTTTTTTTACCGCGATGCATTTTTTTCGCGGAAAAAAACGCACCATGTGCACAAAACATGCAGAATGCATTCTAAATGATAGGATGCATAATGTATGCGTTTTTAATGAGTTTTTATAGCGTTTTTATCACAAAAAAACGTGAAAAAACCTGAACGTGTGCACATACCCTAAAGGCGAGTGCACAGGGCCGTAAAGGAGGAGCAGTGCCATCCTATCAACCAGGAGAACCCAGTCCATATGCATGGCCCTGTGCCGCTGCCATTCATGGGCCTTCCTATACAGCACAGCTTCCATCCACTGCTGTACAACTTATGTTTTGTGATATACATGCTCCGTGCTCTGCCATACATGCTCTTTGCCGTGCTGTATAGGCTCTGTGTACTGCTGGGCATGCTCCTTGCTTTGCCTTTTAGGCTCTCTGCATTCTCATTGTGGCGATGTATAGGCTGTGTGCATGCTCCTTGCTGTGCCGTATAGGCTGTGTGCATGCTCCTTGCTGTGCCGTATAGGCTGTGTGCATGCTCCTTGCTGTGCCGTATAGGCTGTGTGCATGCTCATTACTCTGCTGTATAGGCTTTGTGCATGCTCTTTGCTGTGCCATATAGCATCCACGCACTGTCGTTCATGCTCATTGTTTTGCTGTATAGGCTCCGTGCACTGCTGTACATACTTCTTGCTGTGCTAAATGGGCTCTGTGCATGCTTCTTGCTGTGCCATATAGGCTCTGTGCGCTGTCATATAACTCTCATGTTGTGCCATACATGCCCAGTGCACTGCTGTACATGCTCATTGCTGTGCCGTACAGCCTGCTCTGTGCATTGCCGTAGGTGGTCCTTGCTGTGCTTTTTAGGCGCTCTGCATTCTCATTGCGGTGCCGTATAGGCTCTGTGCATGCTCCTTGCTGTGCTGTATAGGCTGTGTGCATGCTCTTTGCTGTGCCATATAGCATCCACACACTGCCGTTCATGCTCATTGTTTTGCTGTATAGACTCTGCACTGTTGTGCATGCTCTTTGCTGTGCATTTTAGGCTCTGTGCACTGCCGTACAACTGTCATGCTGTGCCATACATACCCAGTGCACTGCTGTACATGCTTATTGCTGTGCTGTACAGCCTCTGTACTGTTATGTACCTGCTCTGTGCATTGCCGTAGGTGCTCTTCGCTGTGCCAAACATGCTCTGTGCACTACTGCACAGCTTCTGCGCAGTGATGTATATGCTCTGTTGTGATTATGGTGAGGGTGGGAAGGGGTCCGGCCATTAAAAACCGAAGTTCTTTGGACATTTAGATGAAGTGGAGGTAGTCCAGAACTCAGGATAAAAAGTAATTTCTTTATTTTATCAAAATATACATGATGGAAAAAGTAAATCCAATACAATCATCTTTGGCCGTTGGCTGAAGAAAAAGGTAATCGGCTAGTGATGGCGTATTAAAAAGGGGCCATGGCGGGTCACAGGGGAGAAGGATGCCTGCCTTCGGGACAGGTGATCGGATGGATAGTTTCTTAAAGGGTAAGTCTACCTACAGATCTCACCCCTGCATACAGTATGCAGATTTGCCCTCTGATACAAGTAGGTCAATAGCGACTCCACTATAAAGATGTAAGACCATCACGATTTCCAGCATAATCCGGTGTCATCGCTTTATCTCAAAACCAAATCTTCTTACGTTCCCAATCGTGGAGGACAGATGTGGCGGGAAGAAAAAAGAGCTGAGTGTCAGAGCCCTCTTTCCTGCATGAATACAAGGGGTGACGTGGGGGTAAGGCCATCGCAGCTTCCTATTATGTACAAATATGGACCGCGTGGGTTACTGAAAAGCTTTATAGAGCCCAAACACATCAGCGGTAAGTTGGCTGAACCCCTCAAATTTTGGTGAGAATTGGCCCAAAATGTAACGTGCATGGGGACGTCTTGGCTTCTCCAATGGCACATGGGTACATGTTGGAGTGGGAAGAAGATTTATGCATTGTGAATTTCCAGATACTCAACCCTTTGTTCTCAGAGAAGACAAGCCGCTGCCAAATGTCAGTACAGGACTGAGCTAGGTGTACTCCCTTCTCCCCACCCTTGGCGCACTTGTCAGCTCATTTGCATATTGGATCATAATTATTTTTCTCTACAATGCAAAGTGAGTGGATGTGATTTACTACTCAACCCACCATTATAATTTCTTTAGAGTCCTTCTTTGGTTACCATCCTTTATCTAATTTTCTTTATATGTGTGTTTTTTTGTACCAACCTGCGCCCGTCTTCTCCTTGTCCATGTTCTTGGTAGACGAGAAGAATTGGCATCGGCTGAAAGGGTAGAATATAAAAGTTGTGTTTCATGCAGTAAATTTTAAAAAAACTGACCGTCACATGCAAGCATAGACTATGTGTGAACAGGGGCTAACCTAGAGTCACCAACTCATATACAATCAAATAAATAAGGCAGCACTCTGTAGCGCCAAAATTTCCAAATGTGAAATATGAAAATTGAATTGCATTGCTGCACTAGAAATATGAAAAATTGAGAAAGTTTAGCGCATAAATTGGCCAATTCATGTGTACCTGGTAGCCACGATAAGGCATTTCTTGTTTACAAGGACCTAACAATGCATTTCCTCGCTTAGAATAAAGTCTTCATCTGTATGGGAACCTGTGAATCCTCTCTTAGACTAAAATCTATACCTCTGCGGAGGGGTAGGGTTCTGCCTTGATTAAAAACACCTGTGGCTAAAAGACGGAGTGCTCAGTCAGAAGGCTAATGAATACAAATTTTAAAAAAACTGACCGTCACATCCAAACATAGACTAAGTGTGAACAGATGCTGAACCTAGGGTCACCAACTCATATACAATCAAATAAATTTGTATTCATTAGCCTGACTGAGCACTCCGCCTCTTAGCTACAGGCGTTTTTAATCAAGGCAGGACCCTATCCCTCCACAGAGGTATAGATTTTAGTCTAAGAGAGGATTTATAGGTTCCCATACAGATGAAGACTTTATTCTAAGCAAGGATTGGCATTGTTAGGTCTTGGTAAACGAGAAATGCCTTATCGTGGCTACCAGGTACGCATGAATCGGCCAATTTATGCAATAAATTCTCATATTTCTAGTGCAGTAATGCAATTCAATTTTCAGATTTCATGTTTGCAAGTTTTGGTGCTACAGAGCTGCCTTATTTGAGTGTCTCATGCAGTAGACCGGGATCAGGCCTCTGATCATTGATCTGTACCTGGTGACTTTTCTCTCACGTACGTTTGTAGAACGCAATCCCATAATCCCGCATCCCATAATCCAAAAAGTCCAGTAGCATTTTACTTTGTGACTTACTTTTCTATAATCGTCTTATTACTCAGAGATTTTTAACAATTTGGCCATTTTTATTTTTTAGTTCTATTCGATGACCTAAAAGTAGAATGTAAGTAATTTAAATCATCCAGAATAATAAATTATAAAATATATATATAAGACTTTGATCGGAAGACCTGCGGCCATTCTGACCATCACTATCTGTCTTTAGATGCTTGACTCCTGCCAAACCTACACCCTGTGTTTTATCAGCGGCCCGGCGAGGTGAACGACGCAACTTCGAACAGGCGTTTTCTCCGTCATCGTCTGAGGGTCAATGCACATTCACCTAAAAATGAGGCATATTGTGATATCTATAGCCGTTCCATAATGGGTTTCTCACATTTTCCTTGCGGACTTACTTCACCTGACTTACGCTTGTAAAATGTCCACTGATCGGCTACATTTTTTTGGTGGTTTAATAGACTGTTTAGAAAAACAATGTCTACTCAATGCTGTAGATAAGCCCGATGCCGGTGGGCTTAGCTCACCTTCGGGGGTGACATTTTGAGGGTGACAGGTTCCCTTTAACTATCAATCTACTAATTTCAAAAACTTCAACAAACTTTTCACAAGCTAACGAAAAGTTAAAATAACAAGTCGCGGAGAGAATCCCCGCATGTAGACCGACCATGTGGTTACTGTTGTGAAATTGGATTTTGGGCTCCCCCGGTGGCCACTGGTGGAATTGAACTTGTGTGCATCATCCCCTCTGTTCACCTGTTCCCATCAGGATGTGGGAGTCGCTATTTAACCTTGCTCCTCTGTCACTTCCATGCCGGTCAACATTGTAATCAGAAGCCTTTCTGTGCATGTTCCTGCTACCAGACAACTTCCAGCTAAGTCGGACTTTTGTCCTTGTTTGTTTTTTGCATTTTGTTCCAGTTCACAGCTGCAGTTTCGTTTCTGTGTCTGGAAAGCTCTTGTGATCTGAAATTGCCACTCTGATGTTATGAGTTAATACTAGAGTCTTAAAGTAATTTCAGGATGGTGTATTGATAGGGTTTTCAGCTGACCATGAAAGTACCCTTTCTGTCTTCCTGCTATCTAGTAAGCGGACCTCGATTTTGCTAAACCTATTTTCATACTACGTTTGTCATTTTCATCTTAAATCACCGCCAATATATGTGGGGGCCTCTGTCTGCCTTTCGGGGAAATTTCTCTAGAGGTGAGCCAGGACTATATTTTCCTCTGCCAGGATTAGTTAGTCCTCCGGCCGGCGCTGGGCGTCTAGGGATAAAACGCAGGCTACGCTACCCGGCTACTGTTAGTTGTGCGGCAGGTTTAGTTCATGGTCAGTTTAAGTTTCCATCCTTCCAAGAGCTAGTTCCTATGTATGCTGGGCTATGTTCTCTTGCCATTGAGAACCATAACAGTTTGACCGGACCACAAAGGGTTAAATTGATTGGCAGAGAAAGGAGAGAAAAAAGAAGTCTGCTGAAAAAATTTTTTTTTTTTTTTTTTTTTTTTTTCCTCCAGTTCTGAGTGTGCTTTCAATTGAATCACTTGCAAGTCTGCCTATATTGCAGCCTTCCTCTCTCTCTCTCCTTCTAATCCTGGAATGGCTCTGTGTTCACCTGTTTAAAATGGATATTCAGAGTTTAGCTGCAGGTTTGAATAATCTCACCACGAAAGTTCAAAATTTACAAGATTTTGTTGTTCATGTTCCTATATCTGAACCTAGAATTCCTTTGCCTGAATTTTTCTCGGGGAATAGATCTTGCTTTCAAAATTTCAAAAATAATTGCAAGTTGTTTTTGTCCCTGAAATCTCGCTCTGCTGGAGATCCTGCTCAGCAGGTCAGGATTGTGATTTCCTTGCTCCGGGGCGACCCTCAAGATTGGGCTTTTGCATTGGCTCCAGGGGATCCTGCGTTGCTCAATGTGGATGCGTTTTTTCTGGCCTTGGGGTTGCTTTATGAGGAACCTCATTTAGAGCTTCAGGCGGAAAAAGCCTTGATGTCCCTATCTCAGGGGCAAGATGAAGTTGAAATATACTGCCAAAAATTCCGTAAATGGTCTGTGCTTACTCAGTGGAATGAGTGCGCCCTGGCGGCGAATTTCAGAGAGGGTCTCTCTGATGCCGTTAAGGATGTTATGGTGGGGTTCCCTGTGCCTGCGGGTCTGAATGAGTCCATGACAATGGCTATCCAGATCGATAGACGTCTGCGGGAGCGCAAACCTGTGCACCATTTGGCGGTGTCTACTGAGAAGACGCCAGAGAATATGCAATGTGATAGAATTCTGTCCAGAAGCGAACGGCAGAATTTTAGACGAAAAAATGGGTTGTGCTTTTATTGTGGTGATTCAACTCATGTTATATCAGCATGCTCTAAGCGTACTAAGAAGCTTGATAAGTCAGTTTCAATTGGCACTTTTCAGTCTAAGTTTATTCTATCTGTGACCCTGATTTGTTCTTTATCATCTATTACCGCGGATGCCTATGTCGACTCTGGCGCCGCTTTGAGTCTTATGGATTGGTCCTTTGCCAAACGCTGTGGGTATGATTTAGAGCCTCTTGAAACTCCTATACCTCTGAAGGGGATTGACTCCACCCCATTGGCTAGTAAAAACCACAATACTGGACACAAGTAACTATGCGAATTAATCCGGATCATCAGGAGATTATTCGCTTTCTTGTGCTGTATAATCTACATGATGTGTTGGTGCTTGGATTGCCATGGCTGCAATCTCATAACCCAGTCCTCGACTGGAACGCTATGTCTGTGTTAAGCTGGGGATGTAAGGGGATGCATGGGGACGTACCTTTGGTTTCCATTTCGTCATCTATTCCCTCTGAGATTCCTGAATTCTTGTCTGACTATCGTGACGTTTTTGAAGAACCTAAGCTTGGTTCATTACCTCCGCACCGGGAGTGCGATTGTGCCATAGATTTGATTCCGGGTAGTAAATACCCTAAGGGTCGTTTATTTAATCTGTCTGTGCCTGAACATGCTGCTATGCGAGAATATATAAAGGAGTCCTTGGAAAAGGGACATATTCGTCCTTCGTCATCTCCCTTAGGAGCCGGTTTTTTCTTTGTGTCTAAGAAAGATGGCTCTTTGAGGCCGTGTATTGATTATCGGCTTTTGAATAAAATCACGGTTAAATATCAATATCCGTTGCCACTGCTGACTGATTTGTTTGCTCGCATAAAGGGGGCCAAGTGGTTCTCTAAGATAGATCTCCGTGGGGCGTATAATTTGGTGCGAATTAAGCAGGGGGATGAGTGGAAAACCGCATTTAATACGCCCGAGGGCCACTTTGAGTATTTGGTGATGCCTTTTGGCCTTTCAAATGCCCCTTCAGTCTTTCAGTCCTTTATGCATGACATTTTCCGTGATTATTTGGATAAATTTATGATCGTGTATCTGGATGATATTCTGATTTTTTCGGATGACTGGGACTCTCATGTCCAGCAGGTCAGGAGGGTTTTTCAGGTTTTGCGGTCTAATTCCTTGTGTGTGAAGGGTTCTAAGTGCGTTTTTGGGGTTCAAAAGATTTCCTTCTTGGGATACATTTTTTCCCCCTCTTCCATCGATATGGATCCTGTCAAGGTTCGGGCTATTTGTGATTGGACGCAACCCTCTTCTCTTAAGAGTCTTCAGAAATTTTTGGGCTTTGCTAACTTTTATCGTCGATTTATTGCTGGTTTTTCTGATGTTGTTAAACCATTGACTGATTTGACTAAGAAGGGTGCTGATGTTGCTGATTGGTCCCCTGCTGCTGTGGAGGCCTTTCGGGAGCTTAAGCGCCGCTTTTCTTCCGCCCCTGTGTTGCGTCAGCCTGATGTTGCTCTTCCTTTTCAGGTTGAGGTCGACGCTTCTGAAATCGGAGCTGGGGCGGTTTTGTCGCAAAGAAGTTCCGACTGCTCCGTGATGAAACCTTGTGCTTTTTTTTCTCGTAAATTTTCGCCCGCCGAGCGGAATTATGATATTGGGAATCGGGAGCTTTTGGCCATGAAGTGGGCTTTTGAGGAGTGGCGTCATTGGCTTGAGGGGGCTAGACATCAGGTGGTGGTATTGACCGACCACAAAAATTTAATTTATCTTGAGTCCGCCAGACGCCTGAATCCTAGACAGGCGCGCTGGTCGTTGTTTTTCTCTCGGTTTAATTTTGTGGTGTCATACCTACCGGGTTCTAAGAATGTTAAGGCGGATGCCCTTTCTAGGAGTTTTGAGCCTGACTCCCCTGGTAATTCTGAACCTACAGGTATCCTTAAGGATGGAGTGATATTGTCTGCCGTTTCTCCAGACCTGCGGCGGGCCTTGCAGGATTTTCAGGCGGATAGACCTGATCGTTGCCCACCTGGTAGACTGTTTGTTCCTGATGATTGGACCAGTAAAGTCATTTCTGAGGTTCATTCTTCTGCGTTGGCAGGTCATCCTGGAATCTTTGGTACCAGGGATTTGGTGGCAAGGTCCTTCTGGTGGCCTTCCCTGTCACGAGATGTACGAGGCTTTGTGCAGTCTTGTGACGTTTGTGCTCGGGCCAAGCCTTGTTGTTCTCGGGCTAGTGGATTGTTGTTGCCCTTGCCTATCCCGAAGAGGCCTTGGACGCACATCTCGATGGATTTTATTTCGGATCTTCCTGTTTCTCAGAAGATGTCTGTCATCTGGGTGGTGTGTGACCGTTTCTCTAAGATGGTCCATTTGGTTCCCCTGCCTAAGTTGCCTTCTTCTTCCGAGTTGGTTCCTCTGTTTTTTCAAAATGTGGTTCGTTTGCATGGTATTCCGGAGAATATCGTTTCTGACAGAGGAACCCAATTCGTGTCTAGATTTTGGCGGGCATTCTGTGCTAGGATGGGCATAGATTTGTCTTTCTCGTCTGCTTTCCATCCTCAGACTAATGGCCAGACCGAGCGGACGAATCAGACTTTGGAGACATATTTGAGGTGTTTTGTGTCTGCAGATCAGGATGATTGGGTTGCTTTTTTGCCTTTAGCGGAGTTTGCCCTCAATAATCGGGCCAGCTCTGCCACCTTGGTGTCTCCTTTTTTCTGTAATTCGGGGTTTCATCCTCGATTTTCCTCCGGTCAGGTGGAATCTTCGGATTGTCCTGGAGTGGATGCTGTGGTGGAGAGGTTGCATCAGATTTGGGGGCAGGTGGTGGACAATTTGAAGTTGTCCCAGGAGAAGACTCAGCTTTTTGCCAACCGCCGGCGTCGGGTTGGTCCTCGGCTTTGTGTCGGGGACTTGGTGTGGTTGTCTTCTCGTTTTGTCCCTATGAGGGTTTCTTCTCCTAAGTTTAAGCCTCGGTTCATCGGCCCGTACAAGATATTGGAGATTCTTAACCCTGTGTCCTTCCGTTTGGACCTCCCTGCATCTTTTTCTATTCATAATGTTTTTCATCGGTCATTGTTGCGCAGGTATGAGGTACCGGTTGTGCCTTCCGTTGAGCCTCCTGCTCCGGTGTTGGTTGAGGGCGAGTTGGAGTACGTTGTGGAAAAAATCTTGGACTCCCGTGTTTCCAGACGGAAACTCCAGTATCTGGTCAAATGGAAGGGATACGGTCAGGAGGATAATTCTTGGGTGACTGCCTCTGATGTTCATGCCTCCGATCTGGTCCGTGCCTTTCATAGGGCTCATCCTGATCGCCCTGGTGGTTCTGGTGAGGGTTCGGTGCCCCCTCCTTGAGGGGGGGGTACTGTTGTGAAATTGGATTTTGGGCTCCCCCGGTGGCCACTGGTGGAATTGAACTTGTGTGCATCATCCCCTCTGTTCACCTGTTCCCATCAGGATGTGGGAGTCGCTATTTAACCTTGCTCCTCTGTCACTTCCATGCCGGTCAACATTGTAATCAGAAGCCTTTCTGTGCATGTTCCTGCTACCAGACAACTTCCAGCTAAGTCGGACTTTTGTCCTTGTTTGTTTTTTGCATTTTGTTCCAGTTCACAGCTGCAGTTTCGTTTCTGTGTCTGGAAAGCTCTTGTGATCTGAAATTGCCACTCTGATGTTATGAGTTAATACTAGAGTCTTAAAGTAATTTCAGGATGGTGTATTGATAGGGTTTTCAGCTGACCATGAAAGTACCCTTTCTGTCTTCCTGCTATCTAGTAAGCGGACCTCGATTTTGCTAAACCTATTTTCATACTACGTTTGTCATTTTCATCTTAAATCACCGCCAATATATGTGGGGGCCTCTGTCTGCCTTTCGGGGAAATTTCTCTAGAGGTGAGCCAGGACTATATTTTCCTCTGCCAGGATTAGTTAGTCCTCCGGCCGGCGCTGGGCGTCTAGGGATAAAACGCAGGCTACGCTACCCGGCTACTGTTAGTTGTGCGGCAGGTTTAGTTCATGGTCAGTTTAAGTTTCCATCCTTCCAAGAGCTAGTTCCTATGTATGCTGGGCTATGTTCTCTTGCCATTGAGAACCATAACAGGTTACTAAGAGGATTATTGCAGGGCTCAGGCTTCTAGGTGGTAGGATGGTGCAGTTCTGGTTTGGAGGATGGGGGTGGGGGTCCTCATATACATTGCACCCTCTTTACTTTCCCCTCTCCCCTTAGGCTTTGTTTTGACACAATGGCCCGGGAGTAGAGGAGCTTCACCCATGTGCTCTGCTGTCCTTGTGACATACAGCGCTTTACATCACTACTCTGCACAAATGAGTTATTAAACATCACAAGGTGAAAAACTCCTCATCCCATTGGTCACGTAGAGCGCGGCGTCCCTGAGACAGCATGACGGGAGGTGTTTGAGCTCGTTTGTGGCCCGGGGTTGTTTTTGTATTGTGTTCTAAGGTCACGTGGAGCAAAGTTAGGCACGTTGTTACTTTTAATATATTTATGTATTTTTTTTTCCATGTTTTTTTGGAAGCTATGCCAAATCCGTGTGCTGCAAATAATCCAAAAATGGGCACTTTCTGGAACAAGTAGGAGCAGTCTTTAATAGCAGCAAATAAGGAATAAATTAAGTGATGATTTACAATGTAGATCTGTTTTCTCTTCTGACCGGTCAACAGATAGGGATGTTCTCCGCCCTGTGAGCGGACAGGACAGGCGGAAATTTTGATTGACATATGAACTATGTTTACACAAATTTTTGGAGCGTAAACTCTCAAATTCTCCTCCAAAAACTACTTTGAAAACTCTTCCAATTCAATTCTATGGCAAATCCATTATGTTGTTTATATGAGTTTTTTTTATTTTAGCCGGTTTTGAAATACTCCTGGGGGAGGACAGAAAGGCATGTAATTTCTTTGAAGCTGATCCTGATGGAAACCTCTCCAAACCTAGGCATTATCCAGTCAAAAGGCTGCAAAAATAATGCTGTAGTAAAAGAAAATCTCTTCCAAACCACATCAAGAAAAGAAAAAGTCCTCCAAAATATCACCAGGTTTCCTGGAGAGCTTTTTGCTTAAATACGTACGTTTTTTGAACTTCCGAAAAATAAATGAGTGTGAACACGGCCTAAGGTGCCCCAAACGCTGCATCGCCCCTCCTGTGTATTTTACACTTTATTTTTAGCTGAGATACTCAGAATATAGGGAGGGAGCTGCCGTCCTGTGCGGCTAATGATGGGACAAAAGGAAAACAGATTTGCAGCAGATGGGATGTAGCAAGTAAATCCCTAGGGAGGGACCCGCTGCACGGATCTCAAAATTGACTGCCAAAGACAATCTTCTGTAGATCTTTACACCGAGGATTACACTGATTAAAGAAAAGGATCAGGAGCAGCGGAGGGACCACGTTACATACAGTTGTGGCCAAAAGTATTGACACCCCTGCAATTCTGTCAGATAATACTCCGTTTCTTCCTGAAAATGATTGCAAACACAAATTCTTTGGTATTATTATCTTCATTTAATTTGTCTTAAATGAAAAAACACAAAAGAGAATGAAGCAAAAAGCAAAACATTGATCATTTCACACAAAACTCCAAAAATGGGCCAGACAAAAGTATTGGCACCCTCAGCCTAATACTTGGTTGCACAACCTTTAGCCAAAATAACTGCGACCAACCGCTTCCGGTAACCATCATTGAGTTTCTTACAATGCTCTGCTGGAATTTTAGAGCATTCTTCTTTGGCAAACTGCTCCAGGTCCCTGATATTTGAAGGGTGCCTTCTCCAAACTGCCATTTTTAGATCTCTCCACAGGTGTTCTATGGGATTTAGGTCTGGACTCATTGCTGGCCACCTTAGTAGTCTCCAGTGCTTTCTCTCAAACCATTTTCTAGTGCTTTTTGAAGTGTGTTTTGGGTCATTGTCCTGCTGGAAGACCCATGACCTCTGAGGAGACCCAGCTTTCTCACACTGGGCCCTACATTATGCTGCAAAATTTGTTGGTAGTCTTCAGACTTCATAATGCCATGCACACGGTCAAGCAGTCCAGTGCCAGAGGCAGCAAAGCAACCCCAAAACATCAGGGAACCTCCGCCATGTTTGACTTTAGTGACCATGTTCTTTTCTTTGAATGCCTCTTTTATTCTCCTGTAAACTCTATGTTGATGCCTTTGCCCAAAAAGCTCTACTTTTGTCTCATCTGCCCAGAGAACATTCTTCCAAAACTTTTTAGGCTTTTTCAGGTAAGTTTTGGCAAACTCCAGCCTGGCTTTTTTATGTTTCAGGGTAAGAAGTGGGGTCTTCCTGGGTCTCCTACCATACAGTCCCTTTTCATTCAGACGCCGACGGATAGTACGGGTTGACACTGTTGTACCCTCGGACTGCAGGGCAGCTTGAACTTGTTTGGATGTTAGTCGAGGTTCTTTATCCAACATCCGCACAATCTTGCGTTGAAATCTCTTGTCAATTTTTCTTTTCCGTCCACAACTAGGGAGGTTAGCCACAGTGCCATGGGCCTTAAACTTCTTGATGACACTGCGCACGGTAGACACAGGAACATTCAGGTCTTTGGAGATGGACTTGTAGCCTTGAGATTGCTCTTGCTTCCTCACAATTTGGTTTCTCAAGTCCTCAGACAGTTCTTTGGTCTTCTTTCTTTCCTACATGCTCAATGTGGTACACACAAGGACACAGGACAGAGGTTGAGTCAACTGTAATCCATGTCAACTGGCTGCAAGTGTGATTTAGTTATTGCCAACACCTGTTAGGTGCCACAGGTAAGTTACAGGTGCTGTTAATTACACTAATTAGAGAAGCATCACATGATTTTTCCAACAGTGCCAATACTTTTTTTATGTTTGGTGTGGAATTATATCCAGTTTGGCTTTAGGACAATTCTTTTTGTGTTTTTTCATTTAAGACAAATTAAAGGAAGATAATAATAACAAAGAATTTGTGTTTGCAATCATTTTCAAGAAGAAACTGAGTATTTTTTGACAGAATTGCAGGGGTGTCAATACTTTTGGCCACAACTGTATTTGCTGCAATGCGTGAGGATGAGACGAGGCAGCTCTCGCCACCTGTCCGATTACGTATTTGGGCCCCTTTATATAGTGTTCAGGGGTCAATTAACATTTCCCTTTGTGCCATCAGCTCGAGGGGCGAAGACCGCTGTAAGGGAAAAAAGTATAAAAATCTCTTATTCAAGGTCTATTTGGGAGTAACGACCCATGAGGTTGCAACGGACTTGGCAGGACAAACTAAGGGACGGGACGTTATTGTAGCCAGCGTTGGCAACCGCTGAATTGGTGTTATCCAAGACGATCTGGACAGATAACACATTTTTGGTGAGCACCTTAGCACCATGACTGTGGAGTCAGTAAGCCGAGCCTCCGACTCCACAGCCCTGCGTAGCACGAAGTGTAACTGCAAAAACCTTGTTGCTTAGGTGAGGCGTGATAGGGAACGGCGGTCCTCCTAAGACTACCTGGTTAGCTGGGAATTGGATGGGGAAGATGCACATAGATGAATGCCTTCTAGGGACGATGTAGCCGGTGGACACGAGAATTCAATAGGTGGCCTGGCAGAAAGGTAGAGGGAAACGACCTGCTCACGGATCAAGGACCATCAGTGAGTGAGATCAACATTGTCTTGAAATGGATAACACCGCAAACCTGGCAATGGATAATGTGGCCAATATTTGTTATAAATAACATCAGTCTGTGCTAAAAACTTCTGATCACGTTGTGTTTTTATCTGCACTTGCTTCTCCAGGCAAAACCTACTCTCTTGGCAGTAAAGAAGCTGCTTAAAAACGCAAGTTTAGCTACATTTTTGCAGCATTTTTTGCTGCTTTTCTCAGGTACATTCGGCTCTTGCGCACACTGATACAGTTAAAGGGAACCTGTCACCTCAAATTGGCGGGATATTTAAATGAGTTTTTACCGGTCCGATGGGCGGCGTTTCCTCTTCGTCGCCCATTGGACCGGTAAAAACTCATTTAAATATCCCGCCAATTTGAGGTGACAGGTTCCCTTTAAGTATCTTGCACCAAAAATGCAGCAAAGTCTGATACCTGCATTTTGGCACTTAACCATACTCATTGTTTTCTATGGGTGAAAAACACTGAAAGAAGTGACATCCTGCAGTTTTCCAATTCGGTCAGGATAAAAAACAATGTGTGCATGAAATCTCTGAAATCTCATAGCTTTTGCTGGTGCGGTAAAAAACAGTTTTTCATTTGCATAAAAAAAAACCGCAACGTGTGAACATAGCCTAAAATTTGACCCTGTTTTTGTTATGTATCGGCCAAGAATTTCACGTAAGTTGTTAATCCTACAAAGTGGTTCGGAAACTAAGGAAGGATTCCCCATTCACTTAAAGAGGTTGGCCCACGGGGATGAAAAATGCTCTTTATGGAAACTTGAATAGGTCGGTCAGCTGATTTCCCCGGGGGAATATTCGGGTGACTACACACTTTCCCTGCAGCTGTTCCTCAATGGAGTGTATATGCTTTGTTAGACAAACCAAGTTTTTTTTTTCTTTTGGTTGATCTCTCTTTGCCGCTGAAAAATCCGATGAGTGTTTCAAGTTGAAACTTCTTCATGAAAAGCTCATTTTTTGAGGAGTTTTCTTAAAAATTTTTCTTTCCCTGAAGCGCTCTTGCAGACCCTTTTAATTAGACAGAGCCGAGTTTGGAGAAGTTCCTTTCAGGATCTGTTTCAAAGACGTAACATCATGCACTTCTGATAAGTGCCTGGTAAAAAGAAGCTTCTTCAGGAAAAAAAATTCTCGTATGAACAGAAAAGTTGATTTCCCATAGAAATAAATAGGAATTGTTTTTTGAAACAGATTTTGATTTTAAAGCGCATCAGCTCGAACAACAATAAAAAAGCTATAAAACCCCTGTAAACGTAGCCTACAGGTTGCCTTATGGTACGGCAATGGCATCATTTAAAATGACAATTCGCTGATCAATTTCTACAGGGATCTCAGGTCACATCTTGGCTTCTAATTGATGGGATGTAGATCTCTTGCTTCACATGAAGTTCCAATGACGGTAGCTTACAATCACCAAAACAAAAAATCCAATAAGGCACCAAAAATGTCCATTTCAGTTTGGGTTTGTCCATGATGGAATAAATCTTTAAAAGTTTGTTCTCAAATCTTTAAAAGTTTGTTCTCAAATGTTAGAAAAAAAAATGTGGGTTATGGTAACAATACGTAAAGTGCACAGTTAAGTTTTCTGGACAATCAAACCTCAAAGGCAAGAGAAACATCTGCCTATGGACCTTCCCAGTATCTTCCACTAAAGTGATCCAACCAGATGGACCGCTTGTGATGGATGAAACCTCTTTTCATATCCTCTTTTGTATCTTAAAAAAGCCATACCTTGATGATACCACTTATTTTATGGCCTTTGTTTTGGAGACTGATGACACCATTAATGAGCAGATGCCTCCACAACATTTATATTGCCTATCATTAGGTTCTTTACCAATGGGGAAAAAAACCATCAAAAGTGTCATTGTGCAGATACTTTTGAACAACACATTGTAGGTTTTTCAACATTCTGTTCATTCAAAAATTCTGTTTCCAAAGTTTTTTTTTTTTTTTGAGGAATTTTTTTTGGAGCTAGTTTATTCCAAAAATGTCTGAAAAAAAACCCAAGTAAAAATCACTTGAAAGATTTCTTTCTCTTCATTCTGTTGTAAAGCCACTTTGCTGTTGATATGGTAATTCTTTTTTCCCTTCCTTCACCCAAGCCTGTTTTCACCTTCATGACCAGGACAAAATTTACTTTTCTGACCAGTGTCACTTTACATTTGGTAATAGCTCTGAAGTTCTTCAACACATCTCGGTGATTTTGAGATTTTTTTTCGTGACATATTGTACTTTATGATAGTCTTAAATTTGTTCTATATGAATCGCATTTATTTGTAACAAGATCAGAAGTCTGGCAAAAGTGTTGCAATTTTCAAATTTTTCATTTTTATGCCCTTAAACCAGGGAGTTCTGTCACACAAAATAGTGAATAAATAACATTTCCCACATGTCTGCTTTACATCTGCATCTTTCTAGAAACATTTTTTTTTTGTTAGGAAGTTAGAAGGGTTAAATGTTAAACAGCAATTTTTCATTTTCCCAATAAAATTTACAAAACCATTTTTTGAGAGACCATATCAAATTTGAAGCAATGTTGAAGGGCTTGTATGACAGGAAATGCCCCAAGGTGACACCATTCTAAAAACTGCACCCCTGAAAGTGCTCAAAACCACATTAAAGATGTTTATTAACTCTTCAGGTGCCTCACAGGAAAAAAAATACATTTTTCAAAAATTAACATTTAAGTTTTTTGCACAAAAATGTTACTTTAGTCCCAATTTTTTTGTTTTCACAAAGGTAAGAGGAGAAAATGGACCCTAAAAATTGTTGTGCAATTTCTCCTGAGTATGCCGATACATATGTGGGGGAAAACTACTGATTGAGCGCACGTCAGGGCTCGGAAGGGAGGGAGCACCATTTGACTTTTTGAATGCAAAATGACCTGGAATTGATAGCGGACGCCATGTTACGTTTGCAGAGCCCCTGATGTGCCTAAACAGTGAAACCCCCCACAAAAGTGACCCAATTTTCAAAACTAGATCCCCTCAAGGAATTTAACTCGATGTGTGGTGAGCACCTTGAACCCCCAAGGGCTTCACAGAAGTTTATAACATTCAGCCATGAAAACAAAAAATTACATTTTGCCCACAAAAATGTTTTAGTCCCAATTTTTCTTATTTTTGCAAGGGTAATGGGAGAAAATGGACCCCAAGATTTCTCTTACAAGTTCTCCTGAGTACGCTGATACACCACATGTAGGAGAAAACTACTGTTTAGGTGCACGGCAGGGATTCAAAAGTAAGGAGTGACATTTGGAATGCAGACTGTGACGGAATAGTCTGGAGGGTGTCATGTCGCATTTGGAGATACCCTGATGTGCCTAAATAGTTGAGCAATGGAGACTCCCCATAAGTGACCCTATATTGGAATTGATCTAGTGTGTTCCTGATATGTGAATTTTATAATGTGGGATATGCAAGTTGTGTAGAGTGCATCAGGTTGGCATGTTCACTGGGAATTATTGCTCGGGTATATGGGCAACTTCAGTTCTAGAAATACTGTGGCCTGCTCCTTCCAGAGTTTTAAATATTACAGCCTTGACTACCTCCTGGAACAAAAAGAATGGCTGCTTGGCCTGCACATGGTGATAGCAAGAAAGAGTTATACAATGCCATCTGTACTGCATGCACAGCTAGCTTCTTGTACCACACCTTAGTTCTCCGCATAGCGCTGGAGGACTTAATCAGAGATAGCAACTTTCCTCCCATATTTTTATTGTACCCCAGGACACAGTCTGGTTTGTGGACCTGTGTAGAGGTACCTCGTACAGCGGTGAGGGTGCTGCCATCACCATGTAACCATGTATGGTGGTCAAGAAAAGGACATCCCTTTTGTACTTGACCAACAGCATGTTGTCGCTACATTTGTGTTCTGCTCTCACCTTTTCTGAACAGCTGCCCAATTAGTGACCTAGGGAGGCCTCTCTGGTTTTTGCAAGTAATATTGCAGGCTGCGATAGTTTGCCCTGAGAGGGACTTGAAGAGTGGGATGCTGGTATAAAAGTTTTCTACGTAGAGGTGATAACCTTGATCCAGCAGTTGGTTCACCAAATCCCGCACAGTTTTCCCACTCGCTTTGAGGATAGGGGGCATTCAGGGTGTTGAATCTGGGTGTCCTCTCCATAAATCCTAAATCTGTGGATGTACCCTAAGGTGCTTTCGCGCAGTCTGCACAGCTTAATTCTGTAGCGAGCCCCCTTACTGGGCAGGTATTGTCAGAATTTGAGCCCCCCCTCCCTTGAAATGGATTAGAGACTCATCCATGCAGATTTTTGTTTCGGGAACATACACTTCAGCAAACCTGTTGCTGAAGTCATCAGTGACCGACTGAACTTTGAAAAATCGGGGCAAAGTTGGGGTCATCTCGGGGAGATTACCATGCATTATTGTTGTAATGCAAAAGTTTGTAGATGACCTCAAAGCACTTACTGATCATAGCCATGCAGAACAGTGGAGTGTATTATAAAACATGAACACTCCAATGAAGTTGTGGCTTCTTCACTACTATATTCCCATGTGAAGGAATAAGACCCCAAAACTTTATTATTTTTACTGCATCTATGGGAATCCAGTTATAAAATTCTAAAGTGGGGTTTTCGGTCAAAAATTGCTAGGGATACAAATTTGTCTCTGGCTGCCATGAGGTTCAGAAAATCTTTGAGAAAAAGACTTAGAAAAAGTTGATTTCTGTGAGGCCGGTGGTGTCAAATTGGATTCCTGTTTGCGCCACAAAACCAGGAATCTTTGGCTCATAATCTTCGGGAGGTGAGGTCCATAGGGGTCACAAACGGTGGGCACCGGCTCATTTGCTATCCTGGGATGTCTGCTTGGTGGTTCAGTATCACTTGAGGAAAAGGAGTAGGAAAAATAAAGGAAAATGGCATCCTCTCCCTCACTATCCCTGTCGGAGGCAAGAAAAGCATATCCCTCCTCAGCTGGATACCGTGATTGGGACGAGCGGGACATTTATTCGTGTGTGTGTGTAAAATAACCAAATTTAATTCAGGTGTGTATGTGTTTAGTGTAAACTTTTTTATTTATTAGAATAGAAGAATCAGAAAAAAAAGAATCTAGAAAGAAAAAGCTAAAATTAAAATAAAGATATCAGTAAAATAAAATCTGACACTAATACTGACTATAGTAAAAAAAAATACTGTAGTAGACGCCGATTACTACAGTATATGTTTACTGTCCCTAATATAGCCTTATCAACTAATTCATATTTTTTTAATTCTTTTTTTTAATACTTTTACTGACACTAATCTTGACTGTATTCAGTAAAAATATACTGTAGTAGACACTGATTACTGTCACTAATCTAGCCCTGTAAACTAATCTAATAATTTTTTTTATTGTTTTGTTTTCCTTTTTTGTGGAAAAAAGACTCAAACAACCAGATGCTGATCAGTGATGTATATCACTGATCTTCGCTCTGCGGCTGTAGGATGCAAAAGGGTGAAAAAATGGTCTGGGGAAAAAAAGTCCTGCCCAAAGGCAAGCAGGATGCTTATCAGTGATGTCCATCACTAATCAGTGCTCAGTGGTTGCAGAACCCATAAAAAAAAGCTGCCAAAAAGCAAGTGATCAAGTACTAACCGGCGCTCGGTGGCAGAAGTGATGGGGAAGTGGTTAGGAAGAGTGGGAAAGAGTGGGAATGGGGTGTATTAGGGAAAAATGGAACAGGAACAGATCAGTAACGTCTTTGTGTCATGATACAGTTATCCCATCAAGGCCTGTAATTACTCTGTATGCTTTATCACCTTGATACCTTCTAGAGTATAATTGTGACTATCTGTGACCTGTGAAGGTCTCACTGGTTTGCAGCTCATATTACCCAAGGCGCATCATCTACTGACTCCAGCTTCATTTAAGGACACCTCTGGTTAA
Source organism: Ranitomeya variabilis (assembly GCF_051348905.1). Lineage (NCBI taxonomy): Eukaryota > Metazoa > Chordata > Amphibia > Anura > Dendrobatidae > Ranitomeya > Ranitomeya variabilis. The sequence continues at coordinate 25,829,158 of NC_135237.1, forward strand.
GACGATATGCAACATAAGTACATTTCCCAGGATTCTGGTGCCAATCAGTGCTGCGGCTGGTGACACTTGCTGTTGCCTAGCTCCAGCCTATGATCGGTGCTGTTATAGCACCGATGACAGCTGGACTTCAGTTTTTCAGGTGTTTTCATTCAATGTTTCAGGTGTTTAATTGAACCACCAATCACAGCGATCAGAGTTGTGGGGGCGCAACAAAACCCTCCCGTGGCGACAAGTCCCGGTGCCCTGCTGTCAGAATCATCAGACACCTTAATTCGATCACCGTGCATTTGGTCACGGTGATGCAGTTTAGCCAGGTGGCATCCATGCGTTCAAGGTAGGGAACCCCTTCCCAGGCAGGAAATATGGATATGTCCAAGGTCATGAACGGGTTAAAAAACGCCTGGTGTGAAAAAAAAGAAGCTCATGTCACTGATGGAATCCACTCCCAAATAGGCACTGTCAATTACAGGGCTACAGAAAAAAAATCCAAAATGCTTCACTAACTCTTCAAAAAACTTCCCAAAGAAGGAGAATTTCCTGAAACAGCTTACTCTTGAAAATCTCGTCATTTTTAAATACCTCTAAAAACTGCATCTTTACATTAGTTTTAATGGTCAAAAAAAAATAAAAAAATTGTTTAGTTTTGAGAAGAGATGTGTAAGAAGGAACATAATTTACAAGAACAGAAATGACCCATAGAAATAGTAAAGCGTTCTTTACCATAAGAACTAATAATCTGTGGAATCGTCTACCTCAGAAGCCGGAACTGCCGACTGTTTGTTTAAAAAAGAAAAAGGCTTAGGTACTTTTCTAGAACAAAATAACAAATTATCATGTAAATATTTAGTCCAGTGGATTGACAATTGGGATCAGGAGACAAAAATTAGCTCTTCTGGGGCGGATCATAGCATGCATTGTGGTTATACATATAACCCTTCCTTTTACCGTTTCCTATCTCTTGGTTGACCTTTTATCTTTCTTCAACCGTAATTAACTATGTAAATCTCATCTTGGAGGCTCTTTTCCTTACAAGTAAGTTTTATACTCCTTTCTATATCTCCAGATAATCCAGATGGTCAAAAAAAGTGATCTCTGGCCAATTAGTAGAAAAAAAAAACCTGGGGTGTTGTGTAACCCCATGGCGGTTTCCTAAGAGCACCTAAAATTAAATGGATATTTTAAATTTACTATAATTTTAAGCAATGTGGCACAAACATTTTAATTGTTTACTTTTGCTCTGGAATTTTCTTGTGGATTAAAAATGTATGCAGCACTTTAAGAGCACTGGAGGTGATGACCAATATATCTTCCATTAGGCAACAACTATAATTAGTGACTTCAACTTGTCTGTGTTATGGAATGAGAATTAAAAAAAAAACCCATAAAATCAGATTTAACATTTTTAATTCTCCAAGCTCTACACGGCTCCCTTTTAGAATGGATGTTACACGTAGTTTAGTTTACTATTTACTCTCTCACATGCATTTCCCATCCAGTGAAAAATAGCTTATTAGGCAGTGACATAGAGTGATAAGCTTTGAAGAGTGGGGTGGAAGAGAGGGCTTCTTCTAAATGAATCTTCAGGATATTTTCTGGCAATCTAGATACAAACAGGACTAATCATATTTCCATGATGGCAATCTATATATATATATATACACTCACCGGCCACTTTATTAGGTACACCATGCCAGTAACGGGTTGGACCCCCTTTTGCCTTCAGAACTGCCTCAATTCTTCGTGGCATAGATTCAACAAGGTGCTGGAAGCATTCCTCAGAGATTTTGGTCCATATTGACATGATGGCATCACACAGTTGCCGCAGATTTGTCGGCTGCACATCCCAAAGATGCTCCATACAAGGCAGGATGGATCCATGCTTTCATGTTGTTTACGCCAAATTCTGACCCTACCATCCGAATGTCGCAGCAGAAATCGAGACTCATCAGACCAAGCAACGTTTTTCCAATCTTCTACTGTCCAATTTCGATGAGCTTGTACAAATTGTAGCCTCAGTTTCCTGTTCTTAGCTGAAAGGAGTGGTACCCGGTGTGGTCTTCTGCTGCTGTAGCCCATCTGCCTCAAAGTTCGATGCACTGTGCGTTCAGAGATGCTCTTAGGCCTACCTTGGTTGTAACGGGTGGCGATTTGAGTCACTGTTGCCTTTCTATCAGCTCGAACCAGTCTGCCCATTCTCCTCTGACCTCTGGCATCAACAAGGCATTTCCGCCCACAGAACTGCCGCTCACTGGATTTTTTTTCTTTTTCGGACCATTCTCTGTAAACCCTAGAGATGGTTGTGCGTGAAAATCCCAGTAGATCAGCAGTTTCTGAAATACTCAGACCAGCCCTTCTGGCACCAACAACCATGCCACGTTCAAAGGCACTCAAATCACCTTTCTTCCCCATACTGATGCTCGGTTTGAACTGCAGGAGATTGTCTTGACCATGTCTACATGCCTAAATGCACTGAGTTGCCGCCATGTGATTGGCTGATTAGAAATTAAGTGTTAACAAGAAGTTGGACAGGTGTACCTAATAAAGTGGCCAGTGAGTGTATATATATATATATATATATATATAAAGCTTTATTTAATAAGTGTGCAGTAGATTATAGGTGACCTCCTGCACGTGGGTGCATTTATTTATTTTATTGTATTCAAAAATAGCAGCAGCAAAGGAAACTGATTAGCTTCTTCCTTGCATAATGTAATCAGTATAAGACTCTGTAACAGTGATTTCTCCCCAGAGCAAACAATTGACACCAGGAATCTGCTCAGATCCTCTGATGTGGATACCGTTTGTTGGAAAACGTTAATTTCAATCATCAAATCTTCTATTCCGTTCCATACATATTTCCAGCGCCTTCAATTACTATTCTGTGTTTTAGTCAGGGCTGTGGAGTCAGTAAGCCAAAGCATCTAACTCCTCAATTTTCCTGACTCCCGACTCCACAGCTCTGCCTCACTACTGAGCATATACATAAAGTGCAGGATAGATTCATCCCAACTAAAAGCCGAGATCATTAGATCAGGAACAGAACAGACATTTATAGGACATTTCATAACTTTACAGCACATCCTGTATTGTACTACTGACCTCAGTTTATTATATATTTTCGGAGTCGGTCCATTTTATACCGACTCCACCAAAATGGAAACCGACTCCACAACTCTGACTCCTCAGCCCTGGTTTCGATCTAAGCTTTACTTAAAAGAGACAGTTACAAAAGTTTACAGAATGCGCATATATATGTATACTGAAAAAAACTCTCAATGAAAAGCCCCGAGGCCACAATGTAAGGGGAAACCAAAATGTTGTGTAAACAGACCAATAGACAACAGATTAGAATTCTTGTACAGCAGTATTATAGTAGTTATAGTCTTGTACATAGGAGCAGTATTATAGTAGTTATATTCTTGTACATAGGGGCAGTATTATAGTAGTTATATTCTTGTACATAGGAGCAGTATTATAGTAGTTATATTCTTGTGCATAGGGGCAGTATTATAGTAGTTATATTCTTGTACATAGGAGCAGTATTATAGTAGTTATATTCTTGTAGGTAGGAGCAGCATTATAGTAGTTATATTCTTTTACATAGGACCAGTATTATAGCAGTTATATTCTTGTATATAGGGGCAGTATTATAGTAGATATATTCTTGTACATAGGAGCAGTATTATAGTAGTTATATTCTTGTACATAGGAACAGTATTATAGTAGTTATATTCTTGTACATAAGGGCAGTATTATAGTAGTTATATTCTTGTACATAGAAGCAGTATTATAGTAGTTATATTCTTGTACATAGGGGCAGTATTATAGTAGTTATATTCTTGTACATAGGTCCAGTATTATAGTAGTTATATTCTTGTACATAGGGGCAGTATTAGAGTAGTTATATTCTTGTACATAGGAGCAGTATTATAGCAGTTATATTCTTGTACATAGGGGCAGTATTATAGTAGTTATATTCTTGTACATAGGGAGCAGTATTATAGTAGTTATATTTTTGCACATAGGGGCAGTATTATAGTAGTTATATTCTTGTACATAGGGGCAGTATTATAGTAGTTATATTCTTGTACATAGGAGGCAGTATTATAGTAGTTATATTCTTGTACATAGGAGCAGTATTATAGTAGTTATATTCTTGTACATAGGAGCAGTATTATAGTAGTTATATTCTTGTACATAGGGGCAGTATTATAGTAGTTATATTCTTGTACATAGGGGCAGTATTATAGTAGTTATATTCTTGTACATAGGAGCAGTATTATAGTAGTTATATTCTTGTACATAGGGGCAGTATTATAGTAGTTATATTCTTGTACATGGGGCAGTATTATAGTAGTTATATTCTTGTACATAGGAGCAGTATTATAGTAGTTATATTCTTGTACATAGGAGCAGTATTATAGTACTTATTTTCTTGTACATAGGGAGCAGTATTATAGTAGTTATATTTTTGCACATAGGGAGCAGTATTATAGTAGTTATATTCTTGTACATAGGGGTAGTATTATAGTAGTTATATTCTTGTACATAGGGGCAGTATTATAGTAGTTATATTCTTGTACATAGGGGCAGTATTATAGTAGTTATATTCTTGTATATAGGGGCAGTATTATAGTAGTTATATTCTTGTACATAGGAGCAGTATTATAGTAGTTATATTCTTGTACATAGGAGCAGTATTATAGTAGTTATATTCTTGTCCATAGGGGCAGTATTATAGTAGTTATATTCTTGTACATAGGAGCAGTATATAGTAGTTATATTCTTGCACATAGGGGGCAGTATTGATAGTTATTTTTTCGGCTAGTATTATAATTTTTTTATCTTTTTATAACTGTTCACCAAACCCCTCTAGACACAATATGACTGGAGAGGTTGACATTAGTGATGAGGGAACGTGCTTGGATGACGTATTATCATGCTCGGGTGTTATACTAGTATCTTTGGCGTGCTCTAATTATATGCTCGAGTACCTGCAGCTACATGCTTTGTGGCTATTAGACAGCTGCAACACTTCTGGAGATTGTGTAACAGCCGTGAGACATGCAGCTGCAGGGACTGAATCATACTATCCGAGCACGCCCAAGATACTCGGATAACACCCGATCACGATAACCCGTTATCCGAGCACGGTCGCTCATCACTATTTGACATACAGTCATCATAGATGTGCCATAGTTGTGTCTGCTGTAACTCTTCTTCATGAATATGTTTCACTCTGTGAAGAGTCAGGATGGACAGGTCACTCAGCGTTTCCTGCTTTTTACGCTGGAATATCAGCATTTACAGGAATGTTTGTGTATTGACCCTTTTTGCTTCATGCTACATTTCCTTCTATCAGTCTCTCACCCTTCTCTTCAGCGGACCAGGCAGGGAGCAGGGGAGGACAATAACACTCATGACCCCACTGAACAGATTATCCTGCCCCTGCTGACAGTGATTTACACCAGATACTGGCGACAAGTGCTGCCATTATCACATGACTGCCAGATCTGGAAAGAAAGAGGATTTCAAAGCTTTGACCAATGCAAATACTTAATCAGGGCTACATTTGTGATCCCGGGGTAATTAGCATTTTCCTAAGACAATGGTGTTGTGTTATTTCAAGAGGTTTTTTTTTGTAATTCCTAGTATTGCATAATGGGCTGGTGTCAGCTTTCAGCTCCTGTAATAACCCTACATGCTCAGGAATTACACGGTTATATAACTTCTTGTAGGTATTTATAGATTCCGCTACACGGAGGTAAACGCTACTACTTTTACTGCTAATTAGTAAGTGGCCTCACAAGTCGTTACTTATTCATGCAATTGTGTATAAAATACTTGATAACAGATAAACCAAATTAATAAAGATAAAAAAAAGTCTGAGTGTTTTATATTTATATAATGTATGGGAGAACCCTGAAGAAGCTCTGTGCGAAACCGCTGCAAATTTTCCAAAGGAAGGCTGACACGTCCCATGTGGGCATAGTAGATACTTCGTTATTTTCTCTGGACCTGATAGTTGGTAATGCTGCTGTTTTATGGACTGTATTGTAAAGGTTTTTTGGTAAGAAACGTGGAGGCCTGCACCCACCATCTATAGGGAGCGGAGCTGCTTTTACTTTCTGTCTATTTATCTAACATCTTTCTGTCTGGTAGCTATAGTGTTACATTGTGTTCTTCTGTCCTCATCTCATTAGGTGATTTGTTACCATTTAGCGCTATTGTGTATTATTGTCTCATCATGACTGTATTATTGTGGCGTCATATGTAGCACATGGGTGAATGTCAGTCTGCCATCCTGTACACACAGTGTTAGCCGGGGTGATACTCCTGGTTTCTGCACAAAGTTTCCTGTGTACTACAGGGCGCAGTCTTTCACATGAAAATTACTTTGAGTTTCTTTGCAATTAGCATCTCATTGCCTTTTAATTTTCTCCTGAGAATTGCTGGCAAGGTCATCTCCATATGGGCAATGCTGTGCGCAGAATGTGGGTTGAATCTGGGGCAAACTGACCGATCTATGGTCCTTCTGTTGGGAATAAGATGAATCAAAGACATCTGCAAATTGTCTCTTCAGGGAGGAAGAGGACTAGAACTCTAGAGCCACCTATTGGAATTAGCAATCCTAACAGTCAATGTCGACCCTTTAACGAGCCTTGTCACATGTCCAAGGATAAGAGCCAAACCAGAATCTCAATTTGCAGACATTGTGTTTCGGGGAACTGCCCCTCGTCAGTGCAACTACATCTGAACTATGGAGAAAAATATCAAATGCTCTCCAGCCTCCCAAATTCCTGCTTGCCTGGGGGGGCGCTGTGGTCCTAGGATTGACCGCTCAGTACTCCGGCATGGTCTCACTGCTTTCCCGGATTGTGAGATCTCCGGCGCTGCTTTATTAGGCAGCTTTGTCTCGGCAACATCGGAGTGGTACAAGGACACTGAATATGGCCGGCTCCAGAACTCCGGTGTCAATAATATAGTAAACATCTTCCAAGCCCGCCGCTTCGTACCTCATACACAGACAACTCTTATAGACTGAATACCATATTTTTCACATTATAAGACGCACTTTTATGATCCCCAAAATTAGGGGGAAAATGGGGGTGCATCTTATAAACCGAACACCGTTCTTACCGAGGGGTCAATGCTGCAGGCTCCAGAGCTGGGGGTGTTGCAGTGGTGGTACGGGGGTCCTGTGGTGTGCGGTGGTCATACGGTGAAAAAAGGTGGTCTTGTGATGGTGGTACGGCGACGAGCAATGGTGGTATGGTGGTCAGTGGTAGACTTGCGGCGGAGGCATATGGCAGCCGCCATTCTTCTTCCAGGATCTGGCTTCTCACTTGGCGCAGGCACAGATGGAGGAAAGCCAAGATCTAAGGCTGTACAGGCACCTTTTCCCCAATAAAAATGATTTTTTTTCTTTAGAAACCACATGCAAATCAGGCTGGAAGTGCACTGAGGGCGTGTCGGTGCACATAGAGGAAGCAGGGTTTGTCCGTTGACACGCCCCCAGTGCACTTTCAGCCTAATTTGCATGTGATTCCTACTCTACATTTCTCATGACTGGCACATCAGATGTGCAGAAATAAGGTATTCTTTGTATTGGGAGAATGGCCTTTATACAACCGCACTTCTACATCCATATATAATAATGTATTAGAAACCAACCCAGCTGCATATCAAATGCTAAGAGAATGGGGCACCTATGGTGGCCCACCCTAAAACAGCTACACCAACTCCAAAAAACATGGCAAATAGGAGAAAAAGGAGTACCAGGCGATAATTTTACTAAAAAACAGTATACATCTTTAATAAATATCAAAAAGAATAAATAAACCACATTAAATAAAGTAACCCATTCTCCATGGAGGTACAGACAGGAAGAGAGGTAACCGCCTCAGCAGTGCAAGGTATCAGGCATTATATTATAGGCATGATGTAAAAACAAGACCACGGAAAAAGGATGCCCCCATATTAATATACATGGACTATTGTGATATATCTGATACTTTTTCCATTTTATTCCTACTTTTTGGTGGCTCTAGATATGTTTCTTCCATTTGTTGATGTTTTGTATTGTGGGTAATTAACTGAGCATTATTTTTTTTCGATTTGTTTTTTTTATTATTTTTCTTGTATTTCTTTTTGCAATTATTTATACATTTTTTTATTTATATATTTTTTCCTTACAAAAATGATTGCGGTGCTCATGGTCAGGTATGATCATTTGGACTTATGAGGAGTACTTCACAGTCTCTTTTGTATACTCCATCTTAGATGTGTGCATGCGCGGTGCCGTTCATCGGCTCCCTATGCTGCTGCAGGACCTGGGGTACGCACTGAGCATGCGCCGCTGACGCCATTCTGATTGGTCTATTTGGACCATGTGACTGATCACAAGGGCTATTTGAAGGTCCTATTTGCACATTGTAACCACCCCCTTCAGAAAGCTGCGTTTGTGCCAGCGAAACGTGCGTCGGGGCTGACATCCGTCTTTGGGGTGACCACTTCTCTATCTCACAGTCCTGGGTAAGCTTGTCCCTTTGCACTTTTTAGGTATTGTCCTGTGTGATGTGTGTTTATTTAATTAATATGGGGTCATCCTTTTTCCGTGGTCTTGTTTTTGCATCGTGACTATAATATAATGCCTGATAACTTGCACTGCTGAGGTTGTTTAGTAAAATTATCGCCTGGTACTCCTTTTTCTCCTATTTGCCATCCATATATAATAATGTGCAGATAGGTTCTTCTTTTGCAAAAGATAAGTAGATTGGTGCATTTGTTTTAGAATTTGTTTACTTATTAGAATTTTTTCTCCAAATACTGCAACTTATGTATAAACCAAAGGTAGTAAAAATGTCATATGTACAGTATTCCCTAGACCTCCCAGCACAATGGAGCACCCAAACACCAGAAAATGCCCCCAGACCCTGTAAAGTTACCCTCCACCTGGTAGCGGCCTCCTTTCCATGGCAGCACCCCTGAAGTTTACTGTTCACATGGCCGTCCCTGCTGTCTCTGTGAATTTAAGAAAAGCCATAAATCCGGGTGTCATGGTAATAAAGACACTTTTATTTAGACCCCGCCATTTTTAGCTGCATCTCTATTGGAAGTTTATAAAATAGAAATTTGGAATCCTTTAGAAAGGATCCAGATTTCTTGGTGAAGGTTTCGGTGGTGAGGTGTCGGGACGCCGTGCTCCCCTGTGACTGCTCCTTTCCCTTACACCGTGATATTCAGGAAATGGTGACACATTAATTAGGAGCTTATTACGTGATCGCTGATTCCTTAATGGAACATGGTCTCGTTAACCTCACAAAGGAAGAAGCGGAATGTAAAAAGTGCCATCATGCAGAGTACGATGCTATTACAGGGGCTTTATCATTTTAGTGCAAAGGTCAAAAATAAGCAGTAAATGGAATCTGAGGATGTGAAGGCCACGTGTCCCCTCTCCTATGCGTCACCCTGCGGATGTGCTTCATCTAATTAGTCTCTAGAATAAGTAATTGAAGTAAGAATAAGCTTACCAGAAAGTCACTGTATAAGGAGCCGACATCCATTACAGTGTAAGGAAGATTATCAGATAAACCTCCCCACCCCCACATAAGATCAGCAGCACTCATTCCTGAATTTGGGTTTAGCACCATATCCTTCTCTTTTTGGTATTGCTAACACTTCCTTCTCTTAGGGTTGGCATCACCCCTTCTTCCTCTGGGATCCGGAGCACATCTTTCTTTTGGGAAGGATAACACATCTTCCATCTCTTTGGTTGGCTGCACACCTTTCTCTTGGGGTCTGATGACACGTACCTCTTCATAGGGTCTGCTGCACATCTTCTTGGAGTTTGCCGCACATTCTCTTGAAATCAGCAGCACATCTTCCTCATTTTGTGATAAGCACCAAATCTTTTTTGCATAGACCGTACATGTTTTTCTTCTTGCCATTGGTTGCACATCTTTCTCTTGGAGTCAGCTGGCATCTAGTGTACTTCTCCATAGTGTCAGATCTTATTAAAATTGGCTTAATTTCTTCTTGCTCTTGGGATCAGCAGCACATTATTATTTTTTTGTTTGGCATAGTTATCACACATTACTCTTGGATCGGTTGCACAAAATCTATCACTTGGTATGGAACGCACAACAACCTTGTTTCTGTATCTGTAGCACACCTTTCTCCTGTTGGGATTGGCTGCACACTTCTTTCTCTCAAGTTGAGCTGCACATCTTTTTTTTGTTGTTGAGGGCAACTGCAATGCTTTTTTCCTTATAGTCTTGGAAAGATGCCATCTATTTCTTTGTGTCTGCAGCACAACTTCTTCCTCTTGGGATCCGCAGCACACCTTCCTCTTGAGGTCAGCACACCTCTTTCTCTTGGCGTCTATAAAACAGTTCTTTTGAAGTCAGCGGCACATCTTATTCCTATTGAGATCAGCTGCACATCTCTTCCAGGGGTCGACTGCACATCTACTTCCTCTTGGGGTCAGCTGCACACCTTCCTCTTGGGGTCAGCTGCACATCTTTCTTTTGGGGTCAGCTGCACGCCTTCCTCTTGGGGTCAGCTGCACGCCTTCCTCTTGGGGGCAGCTGCACACCTTCCTCTTGGGGGCAGCTGCACACCTTCCTCTTGGGGTCAGCTGCACGCCTTCCTCTTGGGGTCAGCTGCACGCCTTCCTCTTGGGGGCAGCTGCACACCTTCCTCTTGGGGGCAGCTGCACACCTTCCTCTTGGGGGCAGCTGCACGCCTTCCTCTTGGGGTCGGCTGCACGCCTTCCTCTTGGGGTCGGCTGCACGCCTTCCTCTTGGGGTCGGCTGCATGCCTTCCTCTTGGGGTCGGCTGCACGCCTTCCTCTTGGGGTCGGCTGCATGCCTTCCTCTTGGGGTCGGCTGCACATCTTCTTCTTGTGGTCGGCTGCACAACTTCCCCTTGGGAATGCTGCACATATTCCTGTTGGGGTCGGGTGCACACCTTCCTCCTCTTGGCAACACCGTTATGTCCTCTTTGATGGTGTTTTCTTTTAGTGTCAAAGTCATGCCCTTCCTCCTAAGATTTGCACATAGTCTTCCTCTTGAGATTGGCTGCACATCTTACTTTTGGGAATATATACCTTATTTATATACCTTAATAACCTCGGGACAGGTAGCACACCATTTTCCTTTTGCTGTGGGAGTTAATAGTTTAGTTAGTTGATTTAGCAGCACCCTTCCTCCTCCTGAGGTCAGCGACACAACTTCCTTTTCTTGGGATTGTCACCCTCCTGTTTCTGTATATTTGCTACATCACATTTTTACCTAGAGTGGGTTAGAGGTTAATCATTGAATTTATGTCATAGTCCTGGTGGTCTTGTAGTATAGCAGGTGCCGCCTAGATAAATATTGATATGTTGTTCATGGTGGTCCTCTGTTATTGTGGACTAATTATGGGTTTATTAATATCCTATCAGGATGGTGGCTGGATAAGACCAAGAATTTGTTTAGAGGGCAAGATTTACATCCTCTGCTTCTTTTTATAGTTTAAAAAAATGCTGTCAATCACCACTAGGGGGAGCTCACTACATTGAGTGCAGTGAGAACTGCATAAACCTTAATCATGAATCCGTATGCAGTGAGCGCCCCCTAGTGGTGATAGAAATATTTTATTACAATGCAATAACATTTTTCTCCTAAACTGTGGGCACAAAACTGGGACATAAAACTCTTGTTCTGAAATTTGTACTTTTATTAAACATTCCAAATGCATAAAGAGAATTTTCTGATATTAAAAAAAAAACCATGAACATAATGAAATGATATTAAATGGTAAAGATCGTAGAAATGTAATGTAATATATGTAACATGTTTATCCAAAACAGCCACAAAAAGCAGCGCCGGGGAATCGCATCAGGGAATATGGTTATATGGCTGGAGACAAGTGGATATAACTGGATCTTTGGATGTTGGCGTCCTCATGTTTCCAGGTTCTTGCACATCATCTTACTGCTGCCACCTGCTGAAATCCCAGCCCAGGAACCATCCGGTGAATGTTGGGGGTTCATGTCCCTGTTTCACGGTAGTAACGGGGATTCGTTTATCTCTTCCAGATGGATCAGTGTTAATGTATTGCTTGGCTGGAAGGAAAGAGGAGACATTTCTGGTAAATGTCTACTGTAAGATGCCATCAGAGTGCACAGTAAAGGCGCAGTATAGGGTACAGAGTCAACAGTGACATCTTTAGGCTAAAAGTAGGTACTGCACTTGATCAAAATGAAAACATTAAGTAAAGGCGAAAAAAGAATTACATGTCAGGACGGTGTCATCACCAGCAGAAATGGAGAAATGCCATGGCCCAGTGGGTACAGGGGAAGGCACAGCAATCTGGGTAATATTATTAATGTAGAGTGCTACCCACTGGTAGTGTGTAGACCAAGCGCCTACATACACCTGGATCGGGCCCTAACTAAGGATACCATTATATGGCGATATACAGTATGCACTGCATAGCAGACCTCTCCCTACGTCAGTCCGGCCTCAGGTTACTCGTTATACAATGACACCAGCACAATCCTCATAGAACTGGGGTCAGAGTCTTACCTGACTTCATCGATTCTTTCTTCTCTACTTCATTAGCATCTTTCCCGATCCATAAGAAAATCTGGGAATAAAGAAAAAGCCGGTGAGAAACAAGAAGACCCAGCCCGATACTGGTGAAAGCTATTAATACACTGTATATGTAATAAAGGGATATAAATAATAACACACGTGACTGTGTGCCGGAGGGGATTATCATAAAGCTGCACCGAGACATAAGGGGCCGGAAAGAAACTGGCTGATGATAATGGCAATATGAGAAAGTCAGCAACCAAGATCATACATAAAAACTGCACTGTAATTGCTACAATTGTGATACATTGTACATAGGAGCAGTATTATAGTAGTTGTATTCTTGCACATAGGGGCAGTATTATAGTAGTTATATTCTTGTACATAGGGGGCAGTATTATAGTAGTTATATTCTTGTACATAGGGGCAGTATTATAGTAGTTATATTCTTGTATATAGGAGCAGTATTATAGTAGTTATATTCTTGTACATAGGGAGCAGTATTATAGTAGTTATATTCTTGTATATAGGAGCAGTATTATAGTAGTTATATTCTTGTACATAGGAGCAGTATTATAGTAGTTATATTCTTGTACATAGGGGCAGTATTATAGTAGTTATATTCTTGTACATAGGAGCAGTATTATAGTAGTTATATTCTTGTACATAGGAGCAGTATTATAGTAGTTATATTCTTGTACATAGGAGCAATATTATAGTAGTTATATTCTTGTACATAGGGGCAGTATTATAGTAGTTATATTCTTGTATATAGGAGCAGTATTATAGTAGTTATATTCTTGTATATAGGAGCAGTATTATAGTAGTTATATTCTTGTACATAGGAGCAGTATTATAGTAGTTATATTCTTGTACATAGGGGCAGTATTATAGTAGTTATATTCTTGTACATAGGAGCAGTATTATAGTAGTTATATTCTTGTACATAGGAGCAGTATTATAGTAGTTATATTCTTGTACATAGGGGCAGTATTATAGTAGTTATATTCTTGTACATAGGGGCAGTATTATAGTAGTTATATTCTTGTACATAGGAGCAATATTATAGTAGTTATATTCTTGTACATAGGGCAGTATTATAGTAGTTATATTCTTGTACATAGGAGCAGTATTATAGTAGTTATATTCTTGTACATAGGGGGCAGTATTATGGTAGTTATATTCTTATACATAGGGGCAGTATTATAGTAGTTATATTCTTGTACATAGGAGCAGTATTATAGTAGTTATATTCAGTACATAGGAGCAGTATTATAGTAGTTATATTCTTGAACATAGGAGCAGTATTATAGTAGTTATATTCTTGTACATAGGGGGCAGTATTATAGTAGTTATATTCTTGTACATAGGGGTAGTATTATAGTAGTTATATTCTTGTACATAGGAGCAGTATTATAGTAGTTATATTCTTGTACATAGGGGCAGTATTATAGTAGTTATATTCTTGTACATAGAAGCAGTATTATAGTAGTTATATTCTTGTAAATAGGGCAGTATTATAGTAGTTATATTCTTGTGCATAGGGGGGTAGTATTATAGTAGTTATATTCTTGTACATAGGGGCAGTATTATAGTAGTTATATTCTTGTACATAGGGGTAGTATTATAGTAGTTATATTCTTGTACATAGGAGCAGTATTATAGTAGTTATATTCTTGTAAATAGGGCAGTATTATAGTAGTTATATTCTTGTATATAGGGGCAGTATTATAGTAGTTATATTTTTGTACATAGGGGCAGTATTATAGTAGTTATATTCTTGTACATAGGGGTAGTATTATAGTAGTTATATTCTTGTACATAGGAGCAGTATTATAGTAGTTATATTCTTGTACATAGGGGCAGTATTATAGTAGTTATATTCTTGTACATAGGGGTAGTATTATAGTAGTTATATTCTTGTACATAGGGGCAGTATTATAGTAGTTATATTCTTGCACATAGGGGCAGTATTATAGTAGTTATACTCTTGTACATAGGGACAGTATTATAGTAGTTTTATTCTTGTACATAGGGACAGTATTATAGTAGTTATATTCTTGTACATAGGGACAGTATTATAGTACCGTATATACTAGAGTATAAGCCGACCCCCCCTAATTTTGCCACAAAAAACTGGGAAAACGTATTGACTCGAGTATAAGCCTAGGGTGGGAAATGCAGCAGCTGCCAGTAAATGTCAAAAGTAAAAATAGATACCAATAAAAGTAAAATTAATTGAGACATCAGTAGGTTAAGTGTTTTTGAATATCCATATTGAATCAGGAGCCCCATATAATGTTTCATACAGTTTATGATGGGCCCCATAAGATGCTCCATAAAGACACTTGCCCCATATAGTGCTGCACAAACGTTATGGCCCCATATAGTGCTGCACAAACGTTATGGCCCCCATATAGTGCTGCACAAACGTTATGGCCCCATATACTGCTGCACAAACGTTATGGCCCCATATAGTGCTGCACAAACGTTATAGCCCCCATATAGCGCTGCAAAAATGTTATGGCCCCCATATAGCGCTGCACAAACGTTATGGCCCCATAGATGATCCATATAGACACTTGCCCCATTAGCTGTTGATGAGATAAAAAAATAGAAAATCACATACTCACCTCTCCGTCACTCAGACCCCCGGCACTTTCAATATTCACCTTTCCCCATTCCGGCGCCGCTCCATCTTCAGCGTCTCCTGTGCACTGACGTTCAGGCAGAGGGCGCACACTAACCACGTCACCGCACCCTCTGACCTGATCGTCACTGTAGAAGACGCTGAAGATGGAGTGGCAGTATTATAGTAGATATATTCTTGTACATAGGGAGCAGTATTATAGTAGTTATATTCTTGTACATAGGGGCAGTATTATAGTAGTTATATTCTTTTACATAGGGGCAGTATTATAGTAGATATTTTCTTGTACATAGGGGCAGTATTATAGTAGTTATATTCTTGTACATAGGAGTGGTATTATAGTAGTTCTATTCTTGTAGATAGGAGCAGTATTATAGTAGTTATATTCTTGTACATAGGGAGCAGTATTATAGTAGTTATATTCTTGTACATAGGGTAGTATTATAATAGTTATATTCTTGTACATAGGAGCAGTATTATAGTAGTTATATTCTTGTACATAGGGGCAGTATTATAGTAGTTATATTCTTGTACATAGAGGCAGTATTATAGTAGTTATATTCTTGTACATAGGAGCAGTATTGTAATAGTTATATTCTTGTACATAGGGGCGGTATTATAGTAGTTATATTCTTGTACATAGGGGACAGTATTATAGTAGTTATATTCTTGTACATAGGAGCAGTATTATAGTAGTTATATTCTTGTAAATAGGAGCAGTATTATAGTAGTTATATTCTTGTACATAGGGAGCAGTTTATAGTAGTTATATTTTTGTACATAGGGGGCAGTATTATAGTAGTTATATTCTTGTACATAGGAGCGGTATTATAGTAGTTATATTCTTGTAGATAGGAGCAGTATTATAGTAGTTATATTCTTGTACATAGGGAGCAGTATTATAGTAGTTATATTCATGTACATAGGGTAGTATTATAATAGTTATATTCTTGTACATAGGAGCAGTATTATAGTAGTTATATTCTTGTACATAGGGAGCAGTATTATAGTAGTTATATTCTTGTACATAGGGAGCAGTTTATAGTAGTTATATTTTTGTACATAGGGGGCAGTATTATAGTAGTTATATTCTTGTACATAGGAGCGGTATTATAGTAGTTATATTCTTGTACATAGGAGTGGTATTATAGTAGTTCTATTCTTGTAGATAGGAGCAGTATTATAGTAGTTATATTCTTGTACATAGGGAGCAGTATTATAGTAGTTATATTCATGTACATAGGGTAGTATTATAATAGTTATATTCTTGTACATAGGAGCAGTATTATAGTAGTTATATTCTTGTACATAGAGGCAGTATTATAGTAGTTATATTCTTGTACATAGGAGCAGTATTATAATAGTTATATTCTTGTACATAGGAGCAGTATTATAGTAGTTATATTCTTGTACATAGGAGCAGTATTATAGTAGTTATATTCTTGTAGATAGGGGCAGTATTATAGTAGTTATATTCTTGTACATAGGGAGCAGTATTATAGTAGTTATATTCTTGTACATAGGGTAGTATTATAATAGTTATATTCTTGTACATAGGAGCAGTATTATAGTAGTTATATTCTTGTACATAGGGGCAGTATTATAGTAGTTATATTCTTGTACATAGAGGCAGTATTATAGTAGTTATATTCTTGTACATAGGA
Organism: Ranitomeya variabilis; assembly: GCF_051348905.1. Classification (NCBI taxonomy): domain Eukaryota; kingdom Metazoa; phylum Chordata; class Amphibia; order Anura; family Dendrobatidae; genus Ranitomeya; species Ranitomeya variabilis. Next base: position 25,846,053 of record NC_135237.1, read on the forward strand.
GCAGTATTGTAATAGTTATATTCTTGTACATAGGGGCGGTATTATAGTAGTTATATTCTTGTACATAGGGGACAGTATTATAGTAGTTATATTCTTGTACATAGGAGCAGTATTATAGTAGTTATATTCTTGTAAATAGGAGCAGTATTATAGTAGTTATATTCTTGTACATAGGGAGCAGTTTATAGTAGTTATATTTTTGTACATAGGGGGCAGTATTATAGTAGTTATATTCTTGTACATAGGGACAGTATTATAGTAGTTATATTCTTGTACATAGGAGCGGTATTATAGTAGTTATATTCTTGTACATAGGGAGCAGTTTATAGTAGTTATATTCTTGTACATAGGGGCTTTATTATAGTAGTTATATTCTTGTACATAGGAACAGTATTATAGTAGTTATATTCTTGTACATAGGAGCAGTATTATAGTAGTTATATTCTTGTACATAGGAGCAGTATTATAGTAGTTATATTCTTGTATATAAGGAGCAGTATTATAGTATTTATATTCTTGTACATAGGGGGCAGTATTATAGTAGTTATATTCCTGTACATAGGAGCAGTATTATAGTAGTTATATTCTTGTACATAGGAGCAGTATTATAGTAGTTATATTCTTGTACATAGGAGCAGTATTATAGTGGTTATATTCTTGTACATAGGGGCAGTATTATAGTAGTTATATTCTTGTACATAGGAGCAGTAATATAGTAGTTATATTCTTGTACATAGGAGCAGTATTATAGTAGTTATATTCTTGTACATAGGAGCAGTATTATAGTAGTTATATTCTTGTATATAAGGAGCAGTATTATAGTATTTATATTCTTGTACATAGGGGGCAGTATTATAGTAGTTATATTCTTGTACATAGGAGCAGTATTATAGTAGTAATATTCTTGTACATAGGGTAGTATTATAGTAGTTATATTCTTGTATATAAGGAGCAGTATTATAGTAATTATATTCTTGTACATAGGGGCAGTATTATAGTAGCTATATTCTTGTACATAGGAGCAGTATTATAGTAGTTATATTCTTGTACATAGGAGCAGTATTATAGTAGTTATATTCTTGTACATAGGAGCAGTATTATAGTGGTTATATTCTTGTACATAGGGGCAGTATTATAGTAGTTATATTCTTGTACATAGGAGCAGTAATATAGTAGTTATATTCTTGTATATCCAGAACCGAACCCTGCAGCCTTATAATACCTGTTCCCATGTATCCAGTAACATGACGTCATCTTCTGCCAAATCTTCTTGTGTAAATTCTCCTGGGACCTCTTCGATCTAAGTTTAGATAATACATGTCAAGGATAAGTATTTTATAGGAATGAAGATGTTACACTCTTCCAATGATATTACATATTTTTACCTGATTTTCTGCATTATGATGGTAATGATAATAATAGATACACTTTATATTGTATTGTTTTTCTGTTAAAAGCTTCAGACTTACCACAAATCTCCCAGACTTGTTTGAGCAGCCATAAAGCCGTGGTGGATGATTTGCCACCTGGGATCCGAGGAGCTCAGACGTCTGATACGATTTTTTACCTCCCAGGGAGCTCCAGAAGTCATCTACAGCCAGAAAAAGTTTCCAAGAATTGCTTGTTACTAGACTGTGTTTAAAAGTTATTTTCTTTAAGTTTAGGCCCGATCATCATAAACTTGAAGCAGCTCAGTTTTCCGTATTATATACTTTTGATACAAGTATCTCGGAAAGTAAAAACCTGTTTAATTTTTAATGGACCCCTTGGGGATGGTTCAATATGAAATTGTGGCTTTTTTGGGATAAGAAAGGGTGGCCCCTTCTTCCTAGGCTATGCTCCATTTCTGCCACTGGAATGTTAGTTTAGACCCTAGGGCTGAGTCTGATGTGGTCATTTTGTGGATGGGCGCATTTTCTATCAAGTATAGAGTATTTGTTACATATAGAATAAGACAGGTGCAACTTCATATTCCAATAGTTCAGCCTTCACTGACTTAAAAGGGTTTTCCCAAAGTTACACCCTATCAACATGACAGGAGAAAAGTATCTGATCATTGGGAATTCCAACAGTCTCCAAGAACTGAGGTCCGGTGTTGGCCATCTAAATCGAGCTGCCGTTGTGCATGCCCGTTACCTCTAATTAAAGGTCATGGGCCTGAGAAGAAAGCCAAGAGCCACATCCTTCATCCAAAGCCAATTTCCAAAGATTCACTTATTAGAATGCAAATAAAAGAACCTTCAGACCTGGCTCCTGTCCTTCTTTTATCCTTGTTATCTTGCATTTGAGGATATTGATGACATATCCTGCTCCCTTCTCTTCTTCTCCGCTCGCGCCTCTTCCTATCCACTCATAGCCAGAATTATTCTTCAGCTTCAATACAAACACATCATTGGAATTGAGCGAGGTAGCGGATGCATCTACCTGAAAATATAGAAAGAAAAGTATAAAAATTAAGAAATAATTATTCCACGTTTCTTGTCTTCCATTGTACTCACTTGTTGAAGGATATTTGTAAAGTTATTATCTCAATTGTAACTTCAAATTAACATTACGTTGTGTGTTACACACCACAAAATAAAGGAGGAAAAAGAAGAAAGGGAAGAATGGTTTGTGAGCGGTAAGGGGATGTGAGCAGAAGGGGGAAGTAAGGAGAAGAAAGGGAAGAATGAGATGTGAGCAGGAAGAGAATATAAAGAGAAGAAAGGGAAGGATGAGATGTGAGCGGGAAGGGGATGTAAGTAGAAGAAAAGGAAGGATGAGATGTGAGCGGGAAGAGGATGTAAGGAGAAGAAAGGGAAGGATGAGATGTGAGCAGGAAGAGGATGTAAGGGGAAGAAAGGGAAGGATGAGATGTGAGCGGGAAGGGGATGTAAGTAGAAGAAAAGGAAGGATGAGATGTGAGCGGGAAGAGGATGTAAGGAGAAGAAAGGGAAGGATGAGATGTGAGCAGGAAGAGGATGTAAGGGGAAGAAAGGGAAGGATGAGATGTGAGCGGGAAGGGGATGTAAGTAGAAGAAAAGGAAGGATGAGATGTGAGCGGGAAGGGGATCTAAGGAGAAGAAAAGGAAGGATGAGATGTGAGCGGGAAGAGGATGTAAGGAGAAGAAAGGGAAGGATGAGATGTGAGCAGGAAGAGGATGTAAGGGGAAGAAAGGGAAGGATGAGATGTGAGCGGGAAGGGGATGTAAGGAGAAGAAAAGGAAGGATGAGATGTGAGCGGGAAGGTGATATGTAAGGAGAAGAAAGGGAAGGATGAGATGTGAGCGGGAAGGGGATGTAAGTAGAAGAAAGGGAAGGATGAGATGTGAGTGGGAAGAGAATATAAAGAGAAGAAAGGGAAGGATGAGATGTGAGCGGGAAGGGGATGTAAGGAGAAGAAAAGGAAGGATGAGATGTGAGCGGGAAGAGGATGTAAGGAGAAGAAAGGGAAGGATGAGATGTGAGCAGGAAGGGGATATGCAAGGAGAAGAAAGGGAAGGATGAGATGTGAGCGGGAAGGGGATGTAAGTAGAAGAAAAGGAAGGATGAGATGTGAGCGGGAAGGGGATCTAAGGAGAAGAAAAGGAAGGATGAGATGTGAGCGGGAAGAGGTTGTAAGGAGAAGAAAGGGAAGGATGAGATGTGAGCAGGAAGGGGATATGCAAGGAGAAGAAAGGGAAGGATGAGATGTGAGCAGGAAGGGGATATGCAAGGAGAAGAAACGGAAGGATGAGATGTGAGTGGGAAGGGGATGTAAGTAGAAGAAAGGGAAGGATGAGATGTGAGCGGGAAGAGAATATAAAGAGAAGAAAGGGAAGGATGAGATGTGAGCGGGAAGGGGATGTAAGTAGAAGAAAAGGAAGGATGAGATGTGAGCGGGAAGAGGATGTAAGGAGAAGAAAGGGAAGGATGAGATGTGAGCAGGAAGGGGATATGCAAGGAGAAGAAAGGGAAGGATGAGATGTGAGCGGGAAGGGGATGTAAGTAGAAGAAAAGGAAGGATGAGATGTGAGCGGGAAGGGGATCTAAGGAGAAGAAAAGGAAGGATGAGATGTGAGCGGGAAGAGGATGTAAGGAGAAGAAAGGGAAGGATGAGATGTGAGCAGGAAGAGGATGTAAGGGGAAGAAAGGGAAGGATGAGATGTGAGCGGGAAGGGGATGTAAGGAGAAGAAAAGGAAGGATGAGATGTGAGCGGGAAGGTGATATGTAAGGAGAAGAAAGGGAAGGATGAGATGTGAGCGGGAAGGGGATGTAAGTAGAAGAAAGGGAAGGATGAGATGTGAGCGGGAAGAGAATATAAAGAGAAGAAAGGGAAGGATGAGATGTGAGCGGGAAGGGGATGTAAGGAGAAGAAAAGGAAGGATGAGATGTGAGCGGGAAGAGGATGTAAGGAGAAGAAAGGGAAGGATGAGATGTGAGCAGGAAGGGGATATGCAAGGAGAAGAAAGGGAAGGATGAGATGTGAGCGGGAAGGGGATGTAAGTAGAAGAAAAGGAAGGATGAGATGTGAGCGGGAAGGGGATCTAAGGAGAAGAAAAGGAAGGATGAGATGTGAGCGGGAAGAGGTTGTAAGGAGAAGAAAGGGAAGGATGAGATGTGAGCAGGAAGGGGATATGCAAGGAGAAGAAAGGGAAGGATGAGATGTGAGTGGGAAGAGGATGTAAGGAGAAGAAAGGGAAGAATGAGATGTGAGCAGGAAGAGGATGTAAGGAGAAGAAAGGGAAGGATGAGATGTGAGCGGGAAGAGGATGTAAGGAGAAGAAAGGGAAGGATGAGATGTGAGTGGGAAGGGGATGTAAGGACAAGAAAGGAAGGATGAGATGTGAGTGGGAAGAGGATGTAAGGAGAAGAAAGGGAAGGATGAGATGTGAGCGGGAAGAGGATATGTAAGGAGAAGAAAGGGAAGGATGAGATGTGAGCGGGAAGAGGATGTAAGGAGAAGAAAGGGAAGGATGAGATGTGAGCGGGAAGAGGATGTAAGGAGAAGAAAGGGAAGGATCAGATGTGAGCGGGAAGAGGATGTAAGGAGAAGAAAGGGAAGGATGAGATGTGAGCGGGAAGAGAATGTGACGAGAAGGGAAGGATGAGATGTGAGCGGGAAGAGAATGACGAGAAGAAAGGGAAGGATGAGATGTGAGCGGGAAGGGGATATGTAAGGGGAAGAAAAGGAAGGCTGAGATGTGAGCGGGAAGAGGATGTAAGGAGAAGAAAGGGAAGGATGAGATATGAGCGGGAAGAGGATGTAAGGAGAAGAAAGGGAAGGATGAGATGTGAGCGGGAAGAGAATGTGACGAGAAGAAAGAGAAGGATGAGATGTGAGCGGGAACAGGATGTAAGGAGAAGAAAGGGAAGGATGAGATGTGAGCGGGAAGAGGATGTAAGGGGAAGAAAGGGAAGGATGAGATGTGAGCGGGAAGGGGATGTAAGGAGAAGAAAAGGAAGGATGAGATGTGAGCGGGAAGGTGATATGTAAGGAGAAGAAAGGGAAGGATGAGATGTGAGCGGGAAGGGGATGTAAGTAGAAGAAAGGGAAGGATGAGATGTGAGCGGGAAGAGAATATAAAGAGAAGAAAGGGAAGGGTGAGATGTGAGCGGGAAGGGGATGTAAGGAGAAGAAAAGGAAGGATGAGATGTGAGCAGGAAGAGGATGTAAGGGGAAGAAAGGGAAGGATGAGATGTGAGCGGGAAGGGGATGTAAGGAGAAGAAAAGGAAGGATGAGATGTGAGCGGGAAGGGGATGTAAGGAGAAGAAAAGGAAGGATGAGATGTGAGCGGGAAGGTGATATGTAAGGAGAAGAAAGGGAAGGATGAGATGTGAGCGGGAAGGGGATGTAAGTAGAAGAAAGGGAAGGATGAGATGTGAGCGGGAAGAGAATATAAAGAGAAGAAAGGGAAGGATGAGATGTGAGCGGGAAGGGGATGTAAGGAGAAGAAAAGGAAGGATGAGATGTGAGCGGGAAGAGGATGTAAGTAGAAGAAAAGGAAGGATGAGATGTGAGCGGGAAGGGGATCTAAGGAGAAGAAAAGGAAGAATGAGATGTGAGCGGGAAGAGGTTGTAAGGAGAAGAAAGGGAAGGATGAGATGTGAGCAGGAAGGGGATATGCAAGGAGAAGAAAGGGAAGGATGAGATGTGAGTGGGAAGAGGATGTAAGGAGAAGAAAGGGAAGAATGAGATGTCAGCAGGAAGAGGATGTAAGGAGAAGAAAGGGAAGGATGAGATGTGAGCGGGAAGAGGATGTAAGGAGAAGAAAGGGAAGGATGAGATGTGAGCGGGAAGGGGATGTAAGGACAAGAAAGGAAGGATGAGATGTGAGTGGGAAGAGGATGTAAGGAGAAGAAAGGGAAGGATGAGATGTGAGCGGGAAGAGGATGTAAGGAGAAGAAAGGGAAGGATGAGATGTGAGTGGGAAGAGGATGTAAGGAGAAGAAAGGGAAGGATCAGATGTGAGCGGGAAGAGGATGTAAGGAGAAGAAAGGGAAGGATGAGATGTGAGCGGGAAGAGAATGTGACGAGAAGGGAAGGATGAGATGTGAGCGGGAAGAGAATGACGAGAAGAAAGGGAAGGATGAGATGTGAGCGGGAAGGGGATATGTAAGGGGAAGAAAAGGAAGGCTGAGATGTGAGCGGGAAGAGAATGTAAGGAGAAGAAAGGGAAGGATGAGATATGAGCGGGAAGAGGATGTAAGGAGAAGAAAGGGAAGGATGAGATGTGAGCGGGAAGAGAATGTGACGAGAAGAAAGAGAAGGATGAGATGTGAGTGGGAACAGGATGTAAGGAGAAGAAAGGGAAGGATGAGATGTGAGCGGGAAGAGAATGTGACGAGAAGGGAAGGATGAGATGTGAGCGCCAAGAGAATGTGATTAGAAGAAAGGGAAGGATGAGATGTGAGCGAGAAGGGGATGTAAGGACAAGAAAGGAAGGATGAGATGTGAGCGGGAAGAGGATGTAAGCAGAAGAAAAGGAAGGATGAGATGTGAGCAGGAAGAGGATGTAAGGAGAGGGAAGGATGAGGTGTGAGCGGGAAGAGGATGTAAGGAGAAGCAAGGAAAGAATTATATGTGAGCGGGAAGAGGATGTAAGGAGAAGAAAGGGAAGAATGAGATGTGAGCAGGAAGAGGATGTAAGGGGAAGAAAGGGAAGGATGAGATGTGAGCGGGAAGGGGATGTAAGGAGAAGAAAAGAAAGGATGAGATGTGAGCGGGAAGGTGATATGTAAGGAGAAGAAAGGGAAGGATGAGATGTGAGCGGGAAGGGGATGTAAGTAGAAGAAAGGGAAGGATGAGATGTGAGCGGGAAGGGGATGTAAGTAGAAGAAAAGGAAGGATGAGATGTGAGCGGGAAGGGGATGTAAGGAGAAGAAAAGGAAGGATGAGATGTGAGCGGGAAGAGGATGTAAGGAGAAGAAAGGGAAGGATGAGATGTGAGCAGGAAGGGGATATGCAAGGAGAAGAAAGGGAAGGATGAGATGTGAGCGGGAAGGGGATGTAAGTAGAAGAAAAGGAAGGATGAGATGTGAGCGGGAAGGGGATGTAAGGAGAAGAAAAGGAAGGATGAGATGTGAGCGGGAAGAGGATGTAAGGAGAAGAAAAGGAAGGATGAGATGTGAGCAGGAAGGGGATATGCAAGGAGAAGAAAGGGAAGGATGAGATGTGAGTGGGAAGAGGATGTAAGGAGAAGAAAGGGAAGAATGAGATGTGAGCAGGAAGAGGATGTAAGGAGAAGAAAGGGAAGGATGAGATGTGAGCGGGAAGAGGATGTAAGGAGAAGAAAGGGAAGGATGAGATGTGAGCGGGAAGGGGATGTAAGGACAAGAAAGGAAGGATGTGATGTGAGTGGGAAGAGGATGTAAGGAGAAGAAAGGGAAGGATGAGATGTGAGCGGGAAGAGGATATGTAAGGAGAAGAAAGGGAAGTATGAGATGTGAGCGGGAAGAGGATGTAAGGAGAAGAAAGGGAAGGATGAGATGTGAGCGAGAAGAGGATGTAAGGAGAAGAAAGGGAAGGATCAGATGTGAGCGGGAAGAGAATGTGACGAGAAGGGAAGGATGAGATGTGAGCGGGAAGAGAATGATGAGAAGAAAGGGAAGGATGAGATGTGAGCGGGAAGGGGATATGTAAGGGGAAGAAAAGGAAGGCTGAGATGTGAGCGGGAAGAGGATGTAAGTAGAAGAAAGGGAAGGATGAGATATGAGCGGGAAGAGGATGTAAGGAGAAGAAAGGGAAGGATGAGATGTGAGCGGGAAGAGAATGTGACGAGAAGAAAGAGAAGGATGAGATGTGAGCGGGAACAGGATGTAAGGAGAAGAAAGGGAAGGATGAGATGTGAGCGGGAAGAGGATGTAAGGAGAAGAAAGGGAAGGATGAGATGTGAGCGGGAAAAGGGAAGGATGAGATGTGAGCGGGAAGAGAATGTGACGAGAAGGGAAGGATGAGATGTGAGCGGCAAGAGAATGTGATTAGAAGAAAGGGAAGGATGAGATGTGAGCGGGAAGGGGATGTAAGGACAAGAAAGGAAGGATGAGATGTGAGCGGGAAGAGGATGTAAGCAGAAGAAAAGGAAGGATGAGATGTGAGCGGGAAGAGGATGTAAGGAGAAGAAAGGGAAGGATGAGATGTGAGCGGGAAGAGGATGTAAGGAGAAGAAAGGAAGGATGAGATGTGAGCAGGAAGAGGATGTAAGGAGAAGAAAGGGAAGGATGAGATGTGAGCGGGAAGGGGATGTAAGGAGAAGAAAAGGAAGGATGAGATGTGAGCGGGAAGAGGATGTAAGGAGAAGAAAGGGAAGGATGAGATGTGAGCAGGAAGGGGATATGCAAGGAGAAGAAAGGGAAGGATGAGATGTGAGCGGGAAGGGGATGTAAGTAGAAGAAAAGGAAGGATGAGATGTGAGCGGGAAGGGGATGTAAGGAGAAGAAAAGGAAGGATGAGATGTGAGCGGGAAGAGGATGTAAGGAGAAGAAAAGGAAGGATGAGATGTGAGCAGGAAGGGGATATGCAAGGAGAAGAAAGGGAAGGATGAGATGTGAGTGGGAAGAGGATGTAAGGAGAAGAAAGGGAAGAATGAGATGTGAGCAGGAAGAGGATGTAAGGAGAAGAAAGGGAAGGATGAGATGTGAGCGGGAAGAGGATGTAAGGAGAAGAAAGGGAAGGATGAGATGTGAGCGGGAAGGGGATGTAAGGACAAGAAAGGAAGGATGTGATGTGAGTGGGAAGAGGATGTAAGGAGAAGAAAGGGAAGGATGAGATGTGAGCGGGAAGAGGATATGTAAGGAGAAGAAAGGGAAGTATGAGATGTGAGCGGGAAGAGGATGTAAGGAGAAGAAAGGGAAGGATGAGATGTAAGCGAGAAGAGGATGTAAGGAGAAGAAAGGGAAGGATGAGATGTGAGCGGGAAGAGAATGTGACGAGAAGGGAAGGATGAGATGTGAGCGGGAAGAGAATGATGAGAAGAAAGGGAAGGATGAGATGTGAGCGGGAAGGGGATATGTAAGGGGAAGAAAAGGAAGGCTGAGATGTGAGCGGGAAGAGGATGTAAGTAGAAGAAAGGGAAGGATGAGATATGAGCGGGAAGAGGATGTAAGGAGAAGAAAGGGAAGGATGAGATGTGAGCGGGAAGAGAATGTGACGAGAAGAAAGAGAAGGATGAGATGTGAGCGGGAACAGGATGTAAGGAGAAGAAAGGGAAGGATGAGATGTGAGCGGGAAGAGGATGTAAGGAGAAGAAAGGGAAGGATGAGATGTGAGCGGGAAAAGGGAAGGATGAGATGTGAGCGGGAAGAGAATGTGACGAGAAGGGAAGGATGAGATGTGAGCGGCAAGAGAATGTGATTAGAAGAAAGGGAAGGATGAGATGTGAGCGGGAAGGGGATGTAAGGACAAGAAAGGAAGGATGAGATGTGAGCGGGAAGAGGATGTAAGCAGAAGAAAAGGAAGGATGAGATGTGAGCGGGAAGAGGATGTAAGGCGAAGAAAGGGAAGGATGAGATGTGAGCGGGAAGAGGATGTAAGGAGAAGAAAGGAAGGATGAGATGTGAGCAGGAAGAGGATGTAAGGAGAAGAAAGGGAAGGATGAGATGTGAGCGGGAAGAGGATGTAAGGGGAAGAAAAGGAAGGATGAGATGTGAGCGGGAAGAGGATGTAAGGAGAAGAAAGGGAAGGATGACTTGTGAGCGGGAAGAGGATGTAAGGAGAAGAAAGGAAGGATGAGATGTGAGCAGGAAGAGGATGTAAGGAGAAGAAAGGGAAGGATGAGATGTGAGCGGGAAGAGGATATAAGGAGAAGAAAGGGAAGGATGAGGATGTAAGAAGAGGTGTTGGTGGGAAGGGAAAGTGAAGACAAAATGGAAAGAAAACATTTTGGGAAGAGGATGTAAGTTTAAGAAAAGGTAGGACAAGATGTGAGTAAGAATGGGGTGTAAGAAGAAAGGGAAGAGATGTGAGTCTAAAGAAAGGGAAACGTAAGAAGAATAGGAGGAATATGAGAGGTGTGCAGGAAGGAGATGTAAGAAGAGCAAAGGAGAGAGAGAGAATGTAAAGGAAAGAAAGGGGAGGGAAACACATGGGATCAAAGAAAAAGAAATAAAGGAAAAGGATGTAATAACAGATGAAATTTGAGCAGGAATGGAATGTAAAGAGAAGAAATAAAAGAATGGGATGTAAACAAGAAGGGAATGTAAGGAGAGGAAAGGATGAGGGGTGAGGATGATTTAAAGAAAAAAGAAAGGATGAGATGTGAGCAGAAAAAAGGATGCAAGGGGAAGAAAGGGAATGAAAGATTAAGGGAAAGACATTTAAGGAGGAGAAAAGAAGAGATGTGAGCAGGAAGAGGATGTAAGGAGAAAAAGGAAAACCATGGTATTGAACCACAGAGGTGCTCTTTCTCAGGGCAAGTCTCATAAGGAGATGAACTTGGATGAGATGGTAACATTGCCCTGGCCCACTCATAAAGGAAAAAGACATAAAAGGAATGAGCATAGAAGAATCGGAAGGAAAAGATGCAAAGTAGCTAATGATGGCATAAGTAGCAGATTATAGTTCTGGAAGAAATTTTCTGATTTTTGTGTTTTTCCAGTTCTATGATAAATTTCCTTCCAGGTAGTTACCTCCACTATGCGTGTGATGAAAGACAAGTTCCTGCGGATCTGGAAGAGTCTGACCGCACTGGGGGGCGCCTGACCCCCTTTCCTGGATGTGCCATCTTTGTATATAATAAGAGGCTTTTCTTTGAACAAGCTCAGTAAGTGAGAAGGTTCCTTTCCCTGTGTGACTCGGACCTGAAAAAGGAAGATATAAAGTTAGCATTTATTTTGTGTGTATTTACGTGTTTCTGGTGTGTGGTCTATATTAATTTTCGGGAGTAGTAAAAGGGGGTTACATGTTCTGGTTATGTATATGAGCCCCATTATGCCCCCAAATGTTGTGGCTTTATATTCCATCCTTTTGGGTTCTGTTCATTCCTCTAAACTTTAAGGATCAGAATTACCTCTCTATCCAACACATTTCATTTCATCCCATCTTCTTTTGATGGGATTTTGTGATATTTTTATATAAAGCAGTTGATAATATTTGTACAATTGTAGCCGTGTCCTAGTTTATGACAAAGGAGGCAGCGCACAAATGATGCGAGGAAGACGGTGAAATCTCAAGAAAGAACACAAAGGAATGGCAGGACGGTGTCTTTTCAGGTCTTAGTAACCATGGTAAAAAATAATATGACCCTTCAGTCCTACTGTTTTATGACCTCGCAGCTTCTCACTTTCCAGACAGTTTCTTAAGTATGAAAAAGGCAGAAAGAAAAGTAACCTGCAATTTTATAGCTGGACTGAGAGAGCACAACAGAATACTGATATAAAGGGGTGAGAAGCGGGGGAGACATTATAAATCTGTAGCCCAAATGGAGCGGTTTGTTTGCAATTCACATTTGTAATAAAAAAGAGGAAAACTTTAAACTAAAGAAAATACACAAAAAAGCAGGTGAGTAAAGCATTCTAAAAATTTAAAACAAATTATATATATATATACACACACACACACACATACACACAGTGGGTACAGAAAGTATTCAGACCCCTCTAAATTTTTCACTCCTTGTCTCATTGCAGCCATTTGGTAAATTCAAAAAAGTACATTTTTTTCCCATTAATGTGCACTCTGCACCCCATCTTCACTGAAAAAAAACCAGAAATGTAGAAACTTTTGCAAATTTAAGAAAAACTGAAATATCACATGGTCATCAGTATTCAGACCCTTTGCTCAGACACTCATATGTAAGTCCCATGCTGTCCATTTCCTTGTGATCCTTCTTGAGATGGTTCTACTCCTTCATTGGAGGCCAGCTGTGTTTAATTAAACTGATAGGACTTGATTTGGAAAGGCGCACGCCTGTCTATATAAGACCTCACAGCTCACAGTGCAAATAAGATCGACCAAACAAGGCAAGTCTTCCTTGTTCAACCACCACAACCCCTTTGTATACCAGACCAATGCCCAAACCCCATAACCTCCCTATCCAACATCACTGAAGGGGGGCTTAATTGTCTCCTCTCCAAATCGCACCTCATCACCTGTGCGCTCGGCCCCATCCCATCCCATCCCACCTCCTCCCCAACCTCACCACCACACTTATCCCATCCCTAAACCACCTCCTCAACCTATCACTAACTTCTGGCACCTTCCCTTCTGCGTTCTAACATGCCACAATCACGCCTATCCTTAAAAAGCCAACCCTCAATCCAACTGCTATGTCCAGCTATCGCCCAATATCGCTGCTCCCATTCGCTTCCAAACTCCTGGAGCAGCACGTCCACTCTGAACTTTCCTCCCACCTCTCATCTAATTTGCTCTTTGACAATCTACAATCTGGTTTTGGCCCCCATCACTCAACTGAGACTGCCCTGACCAAAATCACTAATGAGCTACTTACAGCCAAAACGGACAATACTCTGTACTGCTCCTTCTAGACCTGTCCTCTGCTTTCGACTCAGTTGAGCACTGCCTCCTACTACAGAATCTCTCCTCCTTTGGCATCAAAGACCTCGTCCTATCCTGGATCTCCTCTTACCTTTCCAACCGCACATTATGCATCTCCCACTCCCACACTACCTCCTCATCCCACCCTCTGTTGGAGTCCCCCAAGGCTCTGTTCTAGGGCCCGTACTTTTCTCAATCTATACACTCGGCCTGGGACAACTCATAAAGTCCCATGGTTTCCAGTACCATCTGTATGCTGATGACACTCAGATCTACTTTTCTGGCCCAGACGTCACCTCTCTGCTGTCCAGAATCCCAGAGTGTCTATCAGCCATATCCTCCTTCTTCTCCTCTTGCTTCCTCAAACTCAATGTTGATAAATCTGAACTCATCATCTTTCCTCCATCTCATAGATCTTCCTTACCTGACCTATCTATCACAATTAACGACATCACGCTTTCCCCTGTACCGGAAGTCGGCTGCCTCGGAGTAACCCTTGACTCTCCTGTCCTTCAAACCGCACATCCAAGCTCTTTCCACCTCCTGTTGCCTCCAGCTCAAAAATATCTCCAGAACCCATCCTTTCCTCAACTGTCAATCTACTAAAATGCTTGTGCATGCCCTCATCATCTCCCGCCTTGACTACTGCAACATCCTTTTCTGCGGCTTCCCTGCTAACACCCTTGCACCTCTCCAGTCCATCCTTAACTCTGCTGCCCGACTAATTCATCTCTCTCCTCGCTACTCCTCCTCTTCCCCCCTCTGCAAATCTCTTCACTGGCTTCCATTCCCTCAGCGTATTCAGTTCAAATTACTAATACTGACCTACAAAGCCATCCATAACCTGTCTCCTCCATATATCTCTGAACTAATCTCCCGATATCTTCCCTCACATAATCTCCGGTCCTCCCAAGACCTCCTCCACACTTATTCGCTCCTCACCCAACCACCTTGAAGACTTCTCCCGAATATCCCTCATCCTCTGGAATTCTTTGCCCCAACACGTCCGACTATCAACCACATTCGGATCCTTCAGATGGAACCTGAAAACCCAACTCTTCAGGAAAGCTTACAGCCTGCACTGACCCCGCTGCCTCCTCACCACTACTGGAGCTACCGCCTCACCAACACCGGAGCTGCTGCAACCCTCGACCTACTGTCTCCTTCCCCACCATCCTGTAGAGTGTAAGCCCGCAAGGGCAGGGTCCTCTCCCCTCTGTATCAGTCTGTAATTGTTAGTTTCATTACTGTAAGTGATATCTGTAATTTGTATGTAACCCCTTCTCATGTACAGCACCATGGAATCAATGGTGCTATATAAATAAATAATAATAATGTCAGACCAGATGAGAATCATGAGGTCAAAGGAACTGGCCAAGAAGCTCAGAGACAGAATTGTGGCAGGGCACAGATCTGGTCAAGGCTATAACAGAATTTCTGCAGTACTCAAGGATTCTAAGAGTACAGTGGCCTCCATAATTCTTAAATGGAAGAAGTTTGGGACGACCAGAAGTCTTTCTAGACCCTGCCGTCCAGCCAAACTGAGCAATCGTGGGAGAAGAGCCTTGGTGAGAGAGGTAAAGAAGAACCCCAAGATCACTGTGGCTGATGTCATGGTTCCCAATGGCAGGGACTCAGGCAAAAACGGACTAGCTCTAGGAATGATGGAATCTCAGATGACCGCGACGCTGAACCTAACACGCAACTAATAGTAGCCAGGGGGTGTGCCTACGATTATCCCTAGACACCTCGCACCAGCCGGAGATCTAGTTACCCCCTAGTAGAGGAATACACAGACCTGGCTTGCCTCCAGGGAAACCCCAAAAGTGATAGTAGCCCCCCACATATAATAACGGTTAGGTAAGAGGAAAACACGTACGCAGTATGAATATAGATTCAGCAAAGAGAGGCCCTCTGACTAGATAGCAGAAAATACAAAAGAGGACTTCGCGGTCACCTCAAAACCCTAAACAGCCATCCTGAAATTACTTTAACTCCGTTATCAACTCATGACACCGGAGTAGTAATTTCAGATCACTAGAGCTTCCAGCAGCAAGAGAAATATAAATGCATGCTGGACAAACAAACACAAAAAATGCCAAAGATCCAACTTAGCTGAATTGCAGACTTGGAGCAGGTAGCAAGCAACAGAGGTGCTCTGGTAACATTGATTGCCGGCACTAGAATGACTGAGAAGCCAGACTAAATAGGAAACTCCCAGTTTCCTGATGGGAACAGGTGCAAGACAAAAGTCAGCCAGTACCACCAGTAACCACCAGAGGGACCCCAAAAACAGAATTCACAACAGTACCCCCCCCTTAAGGAGGGGGCACCGAACCCTCATGAGAACCACCAGGGCGATCTGGATGCGCCCTATGAAAGGCGCGAACCAAATCAGAGGCATGAACATCGGAGGCAGTCACCCAAGAATTATCCTCCTGACCGTATCCCTTCCATTTAACCAAATATTGAAGTCTCCGTCTGGAAACGCGAGAGTCCAAAATCTTCTCCACAACATACTCCAATTCACCCTCCACCAGCACAGGAGCAGGAGGCTCAACAGAAGGAACAACCGGTACCTCGTACCTCCGCAACAACGACCGATGGAAGACATTATGAATAGTGAAAGATGCTGGTAGGTCCAAACGAAAAGATACAGGATTAAGAATCTCCAAAATCTTATAAGGACCTATGAACCGAGGTTTAAACTTAGGAGAAGAGAGCTTCATAGGGACAAAACGAGAAGATAACCACACCAAGTCCCCAACGCGGAGATGATGACCCACACGACGATGACGATTAGCAAACTGCTGAGTCTTCTCCTGAGACAACTTCAAATTGTCCACCAAATGACTCCAAATCCGGTGCAGTCTATCCACCACCGTGTCCACTCCAGGGCAATCTGAAGATTCCACCTGGCCAGATGAAAAACGAGGGTGAAACCCTGAATTGCAAAAGAAAGGAGAAACCAGAGTGGCAGAACTGGCCCGATTATTGAGGGCAAACTCTGCCAACGGCAAAAAGGCGACCCAATCGTCCTGATCAGCAGACACAAAACACCTCAAATAAGTCTCCAAGGTCTGATTAGTTCGCTCCGTCTGGCCATTAGTCTGAGGATGGAATGCAGACGAAAAAGACAAATCAATGCCCATCCTGGCACAGAACGCTCGCCAGAACCTAGACACAAATTGAGACCCCCTGTCAGAAACGATGTTTTCCGGGATACCATGTAAACGAACCACATTCTGAAAAAATAAAGGAACCAACTCAGATGAAGAAGGCAATTTGGGCAAGGGTACCAAATGAACCATCTTAGAAAAACGGTCACACACCACCCAAATGACGGACATTTTCTGAGAAACCGGGAGGTCCGAGATAAAGTCCATAGAGATGTGCGTCCACGGCCTCTTCGGAATAGGCAAGGACAACAACAATCCACTAGCCCGAGAACAGCAAGGCTTGGCCCGAGCACAAACATCACAAGACTGTACAAAGGCACGCACATCCCGAGACAGGGAAGGCCACCAGAAGGACCTGGCCACCAAATCTCTGGTACCAAAAATTCCAGGGTGACCTGCCAACACAGAAGAATGAACCTCCGAGATGACTCTACTGGTCCATTCATCTGGAACAAACAGTCTCCCAGGCGGACAACGATCAGGCCTATCAGTCTGAAATTCCTGCAAAGCACGTCGCAAGTCTGGGGAGACAGCAGACAAAATCACCCCATCCTTAAGGATACCCGTAGGCTCAGAATCACCAGAGGAGTCAGGCTCAAAACTCCTAGAAAGGGCATCTGCCTTCACATTTTTTGAACCCGGCAAGTATGAAACCACAAAATTAAACCGGGAGAAAAACAACGACCAGCGCGCCTGTCTAGGATTCAGACGCCTGGCAGACTCAAGGTAAATCAGATTCTTGTGATCAGTCAAGACCACCACCTGATGTCTAGCACCCTCAAGCCAATGACGCCACTCCTCAAATGCCCACTTCATAGCCAAGAGCTCCCGATTACCAACATCATAATTTCGCTCGGCGGGCGAAAACTTTCGAGAGAAGAATGCACATGGTCTCATCACTGAGCAATTGGGACTTCTCTGCGACAAAACCGCCCCCGCTCCAATCTCGGAAGCATCAACCTCGACCTGAAAAGGGAGCGAAACATCAGGCTGGCGCAACACAGGGGCGGAAGAAAAGCGGCGCTTAAGCTCCCGAAAGGCCTCCACAGCCGCAGAGGACCAATTGGCAACATCAGCACCCTTCTTAGTCAAATCAGTCAGAGGTTTAGCAACAGTTGAAAACCCAGTTATAAATCGACGATAGAAATTAGCAAAGCCCAAGAACTTCTGAAGACTCTTCAGGGAAGTAGGCTGCGTCCAATCACAAATAGCCCGAACCTTGACAGGATCCATCTCAACAGAAGAAGGGGAAAAAATATACCCCAAAAAGGAGATCTTCTGAACCCCAAAAATACACTTTGAACCCTTTACAAACAAAGAATTGGCCCGCAAAACCTGAAAAACCTTCCTAACCTGTTGAACATGCGACTCCCAGTCATCCGAAAAAATCAAAATATCATCCAAATACACAATCATAAATTTATCCAGGTATTTACGGAAAATATCGTGCATAAAGGACTGAAAGACTGAAGGAGCATTAGAAAGACCAAAAGGCATTACCAAATACTCAAAATGGCCCTCGGGCGTATTAAATGCAGTTTTCCACTCATCTCCCTGTTTAATCCGCACCAAATTATACGCACCCCGAAGATCAATCTTAGAGAACCACTTTGCCCCTTTAATACGAGCAAATAAATCAGTCAATAGTGGCAAAGGATACTGGTATTTGACTGTAATCTTATTCAACAGGCGATAATCAATACAGGGCCTCAGGGAGCCATCTTTTTTACCCACGAAAAAAAAACCTGCTCCTAAAGGGGATGAGGATGGACGGATATGTCCCTTTTCCAAGGACTCCTTAATATACTCCCGCATAGCAGCATGCTCAGGCACAGACAGATTAAACAAACGACCCTTGGGAAACTTGCTGCCCGGAATCAAGTCTATAGCACAATCACAATCCCTGTGAGGGGGGAGAGAACTAAGTTTGGGCTCCTCAAAAACATCACAATAGTCAGACAAAAATGCTGGAATTTCAGAGGGAGTAGATGAAGCAATGGAAACCAAAGGTACTTCCCCATGAGCCCCCTGACATCCCCAGCTTAACACAGACATTGTTTTCCAGTCAAGGACTGGATTATGAGTTTGCAACCATGGCAATCCAAGCACTAAGACATCATGCAAGTTATGCAACACAAGGAAGCGAATCACCTCCCGATGGTCAGGAGTCATACACATAGTCACTTGTGTCCAGTATTGTGGTTTATTCCTAGCCAATGGTGTGGAGTCGATACCCTTCAGAGGGATAGGAACTTCCAAAGGCTCTAGGCTAAACCCACAGCATCTGGCAAAGGACAAATCCATAAGACTCAAGGAAGCGCCAGAATCCACATAGGCATCCACAGTAATAGATGATAATGAACAGATCAAAGTTACAGACAAAATAAACTTAGACTGTAAAGTGCCAATTGCAAAAGACTTATCAACCTTTTTTGTGCGTTTAGAGCATGCTGATATAACATGAGCAGAATCACCACAGTAGAAGCACAACCCATTTTTATGCCTATAATTCTGCCGTTCACTTCTGGACAGAATTCTATCACATTGCATAATCTCCGGTGTCTGCTCAGAAGACACCGCCAAATGGTGCACAGGTTTGCGCTCCCGTAAACGCCGATCAATCTGAATAGCCATAGTCATGGATTCATTCAGACCTGTGGGCGTAGGAAACCCCACCATGACATCTTTAACGGCGTCAGAGAGACCTTCTCTGAAATTCGCCGCCAGGGCGCACTCATTCCACTGAGTAAGCACAGACCATTTTCGAAATTTTTGACAATATATTTCAGCTTCATCATGCCCTTGAGAGAGGGCTATCAAGGCCTTTTCAGCCTGAATCTCCAAATTAGGTTCCTCATAGAGCAACCCCAGTGCCAGAAAAAACGCATCCACATTGAGCAGCGCAGGATCCCCTGGTGCCAATGCAAATGCCCAATTCTGGGGGTCACCCCGCAACAAGGAAATCACAATTTTAACCTGCTGAGCGGAGTCTCCAGCGGAGCGAGATCTCAGAGAAAGATACAATTTACAATTGTGCTTAAAATTCAAAAAACGAGATCTATCTCCAGAAAAGAACTCAGGTATAGGAATCTTGGGTTCTGACATAGGAGCATGTATAACATAGTCTTGGATATTTTGAACCTTAGAAGCAAGAGCACTCAGGCCTGTAGCTAAACTCTGGATATCCATTTCTCAACAGCTGAGATCTGAGCCATTCAGGGGTTAAGAGGAGAGAAAAAAGCAGCAGATTGCAATTATGGCTAGACAGAACTTCTGAGTAAAAAAAAAAAAAAAAAGTGTCAGAAACTTCTTCTTTTCTCTCTTTCTTCAGCCAATACCTTTAATACATTTATGGCCGGCAATACTGTCATGGTTCCCAATGGCAGGGACTCAGGCAAAAACGGACTAGCTCTAGGAATGATGGAATCTCAGATGACCGCGACGCTGAACCTAACACGCAACTAATAGTAGCCAGGGGGTGTGCCTACGATTATCCCTAGACACCTCGCACCAGCCGGAGATCTAGTTACCCCCTAGTAGAGGAATACACAGACCTGGCTTGCCTCCAGGGAAACCCCAAAAGTGATAGTAGCCCCCCACATATAATAACGGTTAGGTAAGAGGAAAACACGTACGCAGTATGAATATAGATTCAGCAAAGAGAGGCCCTCTGACTAGATAGCAGAAAATACAAAAGAGGACTTCGCGGTCACCTCAAAACCCTAAACAGCCATCCTGAAATTACTTTAACTCCGTTATCAACTCATGACACCGGAGTAGTAATTTCAGATCACTAGAGCTTCCAGCAGCAAGAGAAATATAAATGCATGCTGGACAAACAAACACAAAAAAAGCCAAAGATCCAACTTAGCTGAATTGCAGACTTGGAGCAGGTAGCAAGCAACAGAGGTGCTCTGGTAACATTGATTGCCGGCACTAGAATGACTGAGAAGCCAGACTAAATAGGAAACTCCCAGTTTCCTGATGGGAACAGGTGCAAGACAAAAGTCAGCCAGTACCACCAGTAACCACCAGAGGGAGCCCAAAAACAGAATTCACAACAGGCTGAACATGAATGCGGCCAAATACAGAGATATCCTGGATGAAAACCTCTTCCCGAGTGCTCTGGACCTCAGACTTGGCCAAAGGTTCACCTTCCAACAAGACAATGACCATAAGCACACAGCTAAAATAACAAAGTTGTGGCTTCAGAACAACTCTGTGACCATTCCTGACTGGCCCAGCCAGAGCCCTGACCTAAACCCAACTGAGTATCTCTGGAGAGACCTGAAAATGGCGTCCACCAACGTTCACCATCCAACCTGACGGAACTGGAGAGGATCTGCAAGGAAGGATGGCCGATGATCCCCAAATCCAGGGGTGAAAAACTTGTGGCATCATTCCCAAGAAGACTCATGGCTGCACTAGCTCAAAAGGGGCTTTACCCAATACCGAGCAAAGGGGCTGAAGATTTATGACCAGGTGATAGTTCAGTTTTTCTTTTTAAAAAATTAGCAATGTAATGATCATAATGTATGAAGGTTGAAATGCAGGCACAGAAACAATGGTGTAGGAGGCTTAAGACTGGGTGAGGAACAGCAGAACTGTGCTACAAAGGTGAGGGTGTGGAAGACAGTTTCATGTTGCAGGTCATACACTATAGCAAGACTGAATGCAGCATCAAAACGTAAGGTAGTTATACTGCATCAGCAAGGTCTCTTCCAGGGAAAGATTTCTCAGTTTCAAGATGTACTGTTCAAGTTAAGTTGAAGAAGCTGCAAGTAAAGGGCAACTTTGAGGACAGTAGATGCATGGGTTGGCCAAGGAAACTTAGTGCAGCGGATGAAAGACACATCATGATTACTTCTCTTCAAATGGAAGATGTCCAGCAGTGCCATCAGCTCAGAATTGGATGCAACCAATGGGACCCAATTACACCAGTCTACTGTTCGGGAAAGTCTGGCCAGAATGGTGTCAATGCTGAGAAATCCAGGCAGGTACTTATCCATCATGTAATACCATCAGGAGGCGTTAAATTTGTCCTGCAGCCGAACAGCGACCTCAAGCATACAGGCACTGTCATTAACGTGGATCTATCAGCAGGATTTCCCACTCCAAACTATTTATCTGAATATATAGCTCCATCATAGACAAGTCCAGCAGTATCTTTGCAAGGCATGCCCGCTCCTCCATTACTGAGAAATCAGCATTTTAATTGATTTGCAAGTAAGGCTGAAGAGCTATGGTAGATCTGAAGCTTTTGTCACTCCAGCTCTATTGCCGTCTCCTCTTACTTGACTGACGGACTCAGTACTGGAGCCAGGAGGAGAATAGAACTGGAGTGACAGAGGCTCCAGATTTACAATAACTGTGTGCAAGTGACAAGAAATCAGAAGAACTGATGAAGGCAAAGGGCAGTCACCAAATATTGAATTTAGATTTCACTTTTTGTTCATTCACTTTACTTTTTGTTAATTGCTAAAAATAAAATTTGCACACATATCTTGATGTGTAAAAAAATTTGGTTTGTAAAAAAAAAAAATTGTTAAAATATAAGAAAAATTAAAAACGACAATAAGCATAAAGTGTGTGAATCTATTATCATTAATTTTAATGTGGGTTTGTAAAAGGGCAGAAATCAGCAGCACAATTTGACATCCTACAGATTCTAAATCTGCAAACCGGGTCAGTTTCTGTTGTTTTTTTTTGTTTTTTCTTTCTACAAGAAGTTGATCTTATTAAATTTGATGCCACTGTGTTATACTGTGGATTTGCCCGGCACCTACACCATGTGTATACAAGCCCTAAAAAAAAGTTGTTTTTTTATACATATGTTTTTACAATAGAAGCATGTGGAAATATTACAGTATTGATAAAGATCAAAAAAAGGAGTGAGCCGAACCGAAGCGGAACAAGTGGGACATCTAGTGGTGAATCTCTGTACTGCATGCATAAAATCAGTTTCAACCAACCACCAAGTTTATGGTTTTGAAGAGGAGGGAATGACTGATGTGCTGCTCGTCAACTTTTACAAAGTAGAAAAAAAGTTGTAAAATAGTCAACAATAATAAAACAAAATGGCCACTTTATGGTACAGTCGCTCAATGCTCTTCCTCATGATGAACCACACCTGCCCATAGAAGCAAATAAGCAGCTGAGTTTGTGGCCACAATGAAGTGTTAGGTTACTTTCACACTAGCGTTAACTGCAATACGTCGCAAATGCGTCGTTTTGCCGAAAATACGCATCCAGCAAAAGTTCTTGCTGGATACGTTTTTTCGTCATAGACTAACATTAGCGACGCATTTGCGACGCATTGCCAAACGTCGCGTCCGTTTTGCGACGCTTGGGCGTGTGTTAGCGGACCGTCGGGAGAAAAAAACCTTACATGTAACGTTTTTTGCTCCCGACGGTCCGCTTTCTCCGACCGCGCATGCGCGGCCGGAACTCCGCCCCCACCTCCCCGCACTTCCCCGCACCTCACAATGGGGCAGCGGATGCGTTGGAAAAATACATCCGCTGCCCCCGTTGTGCGGCGGAGACCACGCTAGCGTCGGGAACGTCGGCCCGACGCACAGCGACGGGTCTTTCCCGACGCTAGTGTGAAAGTAGCCTTACTGGTAAGATCCGGCACTTACTGGTCCCTACTGGTGGATATAGATTTCAGCCACATTCAGTAACTTAGAGTTCAACTGTACCCCAAGCCCAAAGATAGAACCTCAACTGTCCACGAGTTCATCATTGAAATGAATGGTTTGATAATGTGGAGCGGCGCTGTGTTTTGGTCTAACAAATATGATTTCCTAATCCTGCACAATTCCTTTATTATTGGACAATTTATTATTACAACAATACTGCATGTCTATATTTCCTCACTATTTCATATACATAAATGCAAGCTGCATAAAATCAGTCACTGTGCACGTATATTATATTATTAAGGGCCCCTTTCCACTTGCGAGATAAAAAACGGTCCGTAATCTGGACTGAAAAAACGGATGGAACGTATGCGATTGTCATGCGAGTGTCATGCGAGTGTTATGCGAGTGCCATGCGATTTTTTAATCGCACCATCCGTATGACATCAGTATGACATCCGTATTGCTGTCCGATTTTTACGCACCGGTGTCCTTTGAAAAGCCGGCAATTCAGCGCCATGTACAGTAAAATCACACTGACAGGTTAGAATAGAGTAGATATATGCACATAGAATGTGTATATATACATATATACATGTCAGTGAGACACCTATATATGTATATTTATATTTAATGCAGCGCTAGATAGCATTAAAGCCTCTAATTCAATTGCCGGTTTTTCATTTCTCCTTCACAAACCCGACAGGATATGAGACATGGTTACATACAGTAAACCATCTCATATCCCTTTTTTTGCATATTCCACACTACTAATGTTAGTAGTGTGTATGTGCAAAATTTGGGCGCTGTAGCTGCTAAAATAAAGGGTTAAATGGCGGAAAAAATTGGCGTGGGCTCCCGCGCAATTTTCTCCGCCAGAGCGGTAAAGCCAGTGACTGAGGGCAGATATTAATAGCCAGGAGAGGGTCCACGGTTATTGGCCCCCCCCCTGGCTACAAACATCTGCCCCCAGCCACCCCAGAAAAGGCACATCTGGAAGATGCGCCTATTCTGGCACTTGGCCACTCTCTTCCCACTCCCGTGTAGCGGTGGGATATGGGGTAATGAAGGGTTAATGCCACCTTGCTATTGTAAGGGGACATTAAGCCAGATTAATAATGGAGAGGCGTCAATTATGTCACCTATCCATTATTAATCCAATTGTATGAAAGGGTTAAAAAACACACACACACATGATTTAAAAGTATTTTAATGAAATAAACACAGCGGTTGTTTTAGTATTTTATTGCTCTCTCAATCCATCAGGAACACCCTCGCTTGGCAAAATAATAAACCCACAATATACATACCCTCTGATGAACCATCACGTCCCATGAAGTAAATCCATCTGAAGGGGTTAACTCAATTTACAGGCAGGAGCTGTGCTAAAGCACTCGCTCGTGCCTGTAAGCCCGGGTAATGAAGGAAATCTGAGTGATCTAACTTACATTGAGTTGCGGTGAGGCGCCCTCTGGTGGATGTTCTCATGAACTGCAGCCTTGGAAAAGTTCCCACGCTCGAGTTCATATGAGTTCATCCACCAGAGGGCGCCTCACCGCAACTCAATGTAAGTACAGATCACCCAGCTTTCCTTCATTCCACGGGGTTACAGGCACGAGCGAGTGCTTTAGCACAGCTCCTGCCTGTAAATTGAGTTAACCCCTTCAGATGGATTTACTTCGTGGGACGTGACGGTTCATCCGAGGGTATGTATCTTGTGGGTTTATTATTTTGCCAAGCGAGGGTGTTCCAGATGGATTGAGAGAGCAATAAAATACTAAAACAACCTGTGTGTTTATTTCATTAAAATACTTTTTAATAATAATGTGTGTGTTTTTTAACCCTTTCATACAATTGGATTAATAATGGATAGGTGTCATAATTGCCGCCTCTCCATTATTAATCTGGCTTAATGTCACCTTACAATAGCAAGGTGGCATTAACCCTTCATTACCCCATATCCCACCGCTACAGGGAGTGGGAAGAGAGTGGCCAAGTGCCAGAATAGGCGCATCTTCCAGATGTGCCTTTTCTGGGGTGGCTGGGGGCAGATGTTTGTAGCCAGGGGGGCCAATAACCATGGACCCTCTCCTGGCTATTAATATTTGCCCTCAGTCACTGGCTTTACCATTCTGGCGGAGAAAATTGCCCGGGAGCCCACGCCAATTTTTTCCGCCATTTAACCCTTTAATTTAATAGCTAGAGCCCCCAAATTGTGCACACAGACACTTGTTACATTAGTGAAGAGGAATATGTAATAAAAAAGGGATATGAGATGGTTTACTGTAGGTAAACCATGTCTCATATCATGTCGGGTTTGTGAAGGAGAAGGAAAAAGCCGGCAATTGAATTAGCGGCTTTTAAGCTATCTAGCGCTGCATTAAATATAAATATACATATATAGGTGTCTCACTGACATATATATATGTATATATACCTATTCTATGTGTATATATCTTCTCTATTCTAACCTGTCAGTGTGATTTTACTGTACACCGCACTGAATTGCCGGCTTTTCAAAGGACACTGGTGCGTAAAAATTGGACAGAACTCGCATGGTGCGAGTGCTGTGCGATTTTTTTCTCGCACCCATTGACTTGCATTGGCGAGTCTCGTCCGAGAATCGCAGCAATACGCAGCATGCTGCGATTTTTTTCTCAGTCCGATTTCGGCTGAGAAAAAAATCGCAAATGAAAAGAAACCTATTAAATAACATTGGTCCGAGTGCAATCCGATTTTTTATCGGAATGCACGCGTCCATTTTCCTCGCAAGTGGAAAGGGGCCCTAATCCTGAGTTACACCCTGTATTATACTCCAGAGCTGCACTCACTATTCTGCTGGTGCAGTCACTGTGTACATACATTGCATTACTGATCCTGAGTTATCTCCTGTATTATACCCCAGAGCTGCACTCACTATTCTGCTGGTGCAGTCATTGTGTACATACATTACATTACTGATCCCTAGTTACATCCTGTATTATACCCCAGAGCTGCACTCACTATTCTGCTGGTGCAGTCACTGTGTACATACATTACATTACTGATCCTGAGTTACATCCTGTATTATACTCCAGAGCTGCACTAACTATTCTGCTGGTGCAGTCACTGTGTACATACATTACATTACTGATCCTGAGTTACCTCCTGTATTATACCCCAGAGCTGCACTCACTATTCTGCTGGTGCAGTCACTGTGTACATACATTACATTACTGATCCTGAGTTATCTCCTGTATTATACCCCAGAGCTGCACTCACTATTCTGCTGGTGCAGTCACTGTGTACATACATTGCATTACTGATCCTGAGTTATCTCCTGTATTATACCCCAGAGCTGCACTCACTATTCTGCTGGTGCAGTCACTGTGTACATACATTACATTACTGATCCTGAGTTACCTCCTGTATTATACCCCAGAGCTGCACTCACTATTCTGCTGGTGCAGTCACTGTGTACATACATTACATTACTGATCCTGAGTTACATCCTGTATTATACTCCAGAGCTGCACTCACTATTCTGCTGGTGCAGTCACTGTGTACATACATTACATTACTGATCCTGAGTTACATCCTGTATTATACTCCAGAGCTGCACTCACTATTCTGCTGGTGCAGTCACTGTGTACATACATTACATTACTGATCCTGAGTTACATCCTGTATTATCCTCCAGAGCTGCACTCGCTGTACACAGTAAGTTCTATGCCAGGAGTAACATTTAGCTCTGCACACATTTCGCCTGGTTTCCGGGGTCTTCTGCCGTGTTCTGGCCTCTGTCTTATACATCTGTCTAGTAGCAGGACGTTGTGTAATTGTACAGGAGTGTAACACTGACAGACCTGGACTGCTTGTCCCCCCAGAGAGCGGTCCAGCTGCACTGTCAGAAAGGCGGAGGTGGTCAGCTCGTCCCTCGTGGCCTTCGCTCCTTGCCTGCAGAGGAGTAAAGACAGAGAATCAGACTGACATCATGTTATGGAGCATCAGGACAAAAACAACTGATTGAGCTAAGTGGCGTCAGTTGCCCCCAATAGCAGAGAACCAGGTAAGAGCTCCCCGAGACCACCAGAGAATAGAACACTAATCCACTTGTATCCCAGGTACCAGGTGTTTTACTCCAGACCAGCAGGGAACAAGTTATGAATTTACTGAAAACCGTCAATCTAAAACATAAAACCTCCATGTTATCCTGGACTCCCTAATTTATATCAGATCATCAGGTATCAAATCTCAATTTTACCTTAGACCACCAGGGGACAAAATAGAAACTCCTTCCTATACCCTTAATCCACAGGTACTAACTCTCCTATTTACACCAGTCCACCAGGGAACACAATATTGTAAGATAAGAAAGAATGCCGTATTAACCATTACGTAGCCTACGCCTCCGGGTACACAGCCTCTATTTTACTCTAGAGCACCAGGACACATGGTATTTCCTCACTCACATACACTAAACCACCAGGGATCCAAATATTTCATCCTTTATATATCCAAGACCAACATCTCCTGTTTTAATCTAGGCCACCAAGGAACATAGTATTTTTCACACATATTCCCTAAACAAGCAGGGATTAAAATATTTAATCCGTTATATTCCCGAAATCAATAAATATCAATCCCCTATTTTACTCTAGACCACCAGGGAACATAATATTCACTCTCTTATGTACTCTAGATTGTCTCTATTGTACCTTAGACTTCCAGAAAATTAAATATATACACTCTCTATATATCCTTAAAATAGACCACCAGGTTGTGTTCCTCATTTTTTGCCCTAGTCCACCAGGGAATACAGTATTATAAACCCCTCTACTGCCCTAGACCATCAGGACTATGGACATTAAAGGGGTTATCAAGCATTGGGCGATGCATCTTAAATCCAAGGGGGGTGGATTCTCAGCATCCCCTCTTTAAAAAGACAGTGACACTCGTATGAGCGCTGCACCATCGGCTTGCGGACTGGTCCGTACTCGCCGGCGACATACTTTTTGTAGTATTGCAGCATCTTACTGCTAAGAAAAGTACCGCACAGGTCAGAGGTCGGACCCCCGCTGATCTTAAAGCATCACTTTATAAGACGAGAACATCCCTTTAATGCTGGTTAATCCGCCGTACATTACCCTAAGAGACACCTCAGCTCACCAGGTGTATATGATCTGTCCTTTGGGGTAAGTGTAGAGAATAATGTAACAGTCTCCTCCAAAAAACTGTCCATATGTCCCGGGGTCTACAGGGACTCGTCCGCTGCTCTCAACGCGCCAAATCTAAGGAAAGCAGAGAAAAAAAAAGATCTGAGGTCACTAATAACAGGGAGGTAGTGCAGAATTCAGAATGCAGCTCTGGATGTGACTGGAGAATAAGAGAGGAAGAGGGTTCGAACTCTAGCGCCCCCTTTTGGAAGTAGCAATCCTAAAAGACATTATCGACCCTTTAGCGAGCCTGGTCACATGACTAAGGATAAAAGCCAAACCAGACCCTCAATTTGCAGACACGTGTTTTTGGGTGTTGCCCCTCATCAGTGCAAAGTATGAGATCTGATTTGGCTTGGTGAGAGGCTTAAGAATGAGATCTAAGGGGTAACATTTCTCCTTGTGGAAAGTGACAAGCCAGGCCTGGCATTTCAGAGTGAAGAGACTTAAATGCCATGCTTGTTAGTCTGGTAAATTAAATATGCAAATTGTCTCTTCAGAGAGGAAGAGGGTTAGAACTCTAGCGCCCCCTATTGGAAGTAGCAATCCTAAAAGTCATTATCGACCCTTTAACGAGCCTGGTCACATGACTTAGGATGAAAACCAAACCAGAGTCTCGGTTTGCAGACATGTGTTTCAGGGTGTTGCCCCTCATCAGTGCAAAGTATGAGATCTGATTTGGCTTGGTGAGATGCTAAGACTGGGATCTAAGGGTAACGTTTCTCCTTGTGGAGAGAGACAAGCCAGGCCTGGCAGGTCAGAGTGAGGAGACTTAAATGCCATGGATGCTCCTCTGGGAAACTAAATATGCAAATTGTCTCTTCAGAGAGAAAGAGGACTAGAACTCCAGTGCCACAATAGGTAGAGCTAGAGTCCAAGTCCTCTCCATCTCTGAAGGGGAAATCTGCATATGAATCATCAGAGACCCAGTCTAACCTCGACTTTTCCAGATCCGTCATCCACCATATTGTGCTGGGCGGCCATTTCTGGGCATTCGTGAAGTTTGGAGGCATCAAAGTCGACCTGCTGAATTTGAGCGATTCGTTCTGTGACGTAAACCTTCCCGAAGCCGTCGCTCTGGTCACGATCCTTCCAATCTCGGAAGAACTGTTTAAAAATGGGAGTCTCCCCTCCTTCCGGAATCACTTGGATCTAGAAGAAATGACGAGAGGCTTGTGATCTACTGAGGGAGGTGCGGATTATCAGAAAGCTGCAGAGACTCTCTGGGAGCTGAGATCTGGGGTGCTGTATGTTGCGGGACCAGAGAGCGGCTTCACCTCTACTTTCCTTCTCGACTCCCAACAGTTACATTTTTTGTTGAACAATCCAAAAAGGGCACAATGTACGTGCATACACCCAGGGGCATCTCTGTGAGCATCTCCAGCCAGAGCGAAGAAGGGGTTAAAGTCTCCCACAAAATTGGATTCCAGTCTGTCAATTGCAATGTTCTGTCCATATGAATGGAAGGTGGGCAGCTCAGGGCCCCTGAAGGAGCCAAAATAGAGCCAATCAGGGAAACGTGATCAGTCCATATATTACATGCCATGCAGTGCTGCCCGGCGATACCAGGTGGTCTGCTAGGGTTTACAGACCGGGAGAGTTACATTTCGTGACATTGATGATGATGGCTGCACATTTAATAGACTCAGAGGCTACAACTCCTGACCTGTTATTTACTTGGAGCGGCACCGTCATCAATTTAGTAAATTAGGAATAATCTGCACATCTCTGCTTCTATGTGAAGGAATAAATGGGATCCTAAGAGAAAAACCGTAAGAAGAGTACAAATCCTATATACAATACCGTAACCTCGCCATACAGAGCCTTGTGAAAGTATTCGGCCCCCTGGAACATTTCACCCTTTTCCCACATATCAGGCTTCAAACATAAAGATACCAAATGTAAATTTTTGGTGAAGAATCAACAACAAGTGGAACACAATTGTGAAGTTGATCGAAATTTATTGGTTATTTGAAATTTTTGTGGAAAATCAAACACTGAAAAGTGGGGCGTGCAATATTATTCGGCTCCCTGTAACTTAATACTTTGTTGCTCCACCTTTTACTGCGATTACAAGTCGCTTGGGGTTTGTCTCTATCAGTTTTGTACATCGAGAGACTGAAATTCTCGCCCATTCTTCCTTGGCAAACAGCTCGAGCTCAGTGAGGTTTGATGGAGATCGTTTGTGAACAGCAGTTTTCAGCTCTTTCCACAGATTCTCCATTGGATTGAGGTCTGGACTATGACTTGGCCATTCTAACACCTGGATACGTTTATTTGTGAACCATTCCATTGTAGATTTTGATTTATGTTTGGGATCATTGTCTTGTTGGAAGACAAATCTCCGTCCCAGTCTCAGGTCTTTTGCAGACTCCAACAGGTTATCTTCAAGAATGGTCCTGTATTTGGCTCCATCCATCTTCCCATCAATTTTAACCATCTTCCCTGTCCCTGCTGAAGAAAAGCAGGCCCAAACCATGATGCTGCCACCACCATGTTTGACAGTGGGGATGGTGTGTTCAGGGTGATGAGCTGTGTTATCTGTGTACATATCGTTTGGTATTGTTGCCAAAAAGTTTGATTTTGGTTTCATCTGACCAGAGCACCTTCTTCCACATGTTTGGTGTCTCCCAGGTGGCTTGTTGCAAACTTTAAACGACACTTTTTATGGATATCTTTGAGAAATGGCTTTCTTCTTGCCACTCTTCCATAAAGGCCAGATTTGTGCAGTGTACGACTGATTGTTGTCCTTTGGACAGACTGCCCCACCTCAGCTGTAGATCTCTGCAGTTCATCCAGAGTGATCATGGGCCTCTTGGCTGCATCTCTGATCAGTCTTCTCCTTGTTTGAGATGAAAGTTTAGAGGGACGGCCGGGTCTTGGTAGATCTGCAGTGGTATGATACTCCTCCCATTTAAATATGATCGCTTGCACAGTGCTCCTTGGGATGTTTAAAGTCTTGGAAATCATTTTGTATCCAAATCCGGCTTTAAACTTCTCCACAACAGTATCACGGACCTGCCTGTTGTGTTCCTTGGTCTTCATGATGCTCTCTGTGCTTCACACAGAACCCTGAGACTATCACAGAGCAGGTACATTTATACGGAGACTTGATTACACACAGGTGGATTATATTTATCATCATTAGGCATTTAGGACAACATTGGATCATTCAGAGATCCACAATGAACTTCTGCACTGAAAGTAAAGGGGCCGAATAATATTGCACGCCCCACTTTTCGGTTTTTCAATTTCCACAAAAATTTAAAATAACCAATAAATTTCGTTCAACTTCACAATTGTGTTCCACTTGTTGTTGATTCTTCACCAAAAATTTACATTTGGTATCTTTATCTTTGAAGAATGATATGTGGGAAAAGGTTGAAAAGTTCCAGGGGGCCAAATACTTTCGCAAGGCACTGTAGGTACTAAATAGTTCTGCTCTCCCTGTAAATGATGTAGGTACAGACAGTACTACCTCCCTGACTCTCCTTGTAAATGATGTAGGTACAGACAGTACTGCCTCCCTGTCTCTCCCTGTATATGATGTAGGTACAGACAATACTGCCTCCCTGACTCTCCTTGTAAATGATGTAGGTACAGACAGTACTGCCTCCCTGACTCTCCTTGTAAATGATGTAGGTACAGACAGTACTGCCTCCCTGACTCTCCTTGTAAATGATGTAGGTACAGACAGTACTGCCTCCCTGACTCTCCTTGTAAATGATGTAGGTACAGACAGTACTGCCTCCCTGACTCTCCATGTAAATGATGTAGGTACAGACAGTACTACCTCCCTGACTCTCCCTGTAAATGATGTAGGTACAGACAGTACTACCTCCCTGACTCTCCCTGTAAATGATGTAGGTACAGACAGTACTGCCTCCCTGACTCTCCATGTAAATGATGTAGGTACAGATGATACTGCCTCCCTGACTCTCCATGTAAATGATGTAGGTACAGACAGTACTACCTCCCTGACTCTCCATGTAAATGATGTAGGTACAGACAGTACTGCCTCCCTGACTCTCCTTGTAAATGATGTAGGTACAGACAGTACTACCGCCCTGACTCTCCTTGTAAATGATGTCAGTACAGACAGTATTACCTCCCTGACTCTCCCTGTAAATGATGTAGGTACAGACAGTACTGCCTCCCTGACTCTCCATGTAAATGATGTAGGTACAGAAGATACTGCCTCCCTGACTCTCCTTGTAAATGATGTCAGTACAGACAGTATTACCTCCCTGACTCTCCCTGTAAATGATGTAGGTACAGACAGTACTACCTCCCTGACTCTCCCTGTAAATGATGTAGGTACAGACAGTACTGCCTCCCTGACTCTCCATGTAAATGATGTAGGTACAGATGATACTGCCTCCCTGACTCTCCATGTAAATGATGTAGGTACAGACAGTACTGCCTCCCTGACTCTCCATGTAAATGATGTAGGTACAGACAGTACTGCCTCCCTGACTCTCCTTGTAAATGATGTAGGTACAGACAGTACTGCCTCCCTGACTCTCCATATAAATGATGTAGGTACAGACAGTACTGCCTCCCTGACTCTCCATGTAAATGATGTAGGTACAGATGATACTGCCTCCCTGACTCTCCATGTAAATGATGTAGGTACAGACAGTACTACCTCCCTGACTCTCCATGTAAATGATGTAGGTACAGACAGTACTGCCTCCCTGACTCTCCTTGTAAATGATGTCAGTACAGACAGTATTACCTCCCTGACTCTCCCTGTAAATGATGTAGGTACAGACAGTACTGCCTCCCTGACTCTCCATGTAAATGATGTAGGTACAGAAGATACTGCCTCCCTGACTCTCCTTGTAAATGATGTAGGTACAGACAGTACTACCTCCCTGACTCTCCCTGTAAATGATGTAGGTACAGACAGTACTACCTCCCTGACTCTCCATGTAAATGATGTAGGTACAGACAGTACTACCTCCCTGACTCTCCATATAAATGATGTAGGTACAGACAGTACTGCCTCCCTGACTCTCCTTGTAAATGATGTAGGTACAGACAGTACTACCTCCCTGACTCTCCTTGTAAATGATGTAGGTACAGACAGTACTACCTCCCTGACTCTCCCTGTAAATGATGTAGGTACAGACAGTACTACCTCCCTGACTCTCCATGTAAATGATGTAGGTACAGACAGTACTACCTCCCTGACTCTCCATGTAAATGATGTAGGTACAGACAGTACTACCTCCCTGACTCTCCATGTAAATGATGTAGGTACAGACAGTATTACCTCCCTGTCTCTCCCTGTAAATGATGTAGGTACAGATAATACTGTCTCCCTGACTCTCCTTGTAAACGATGTCAGTACAGACAGTACTGCCTCCCTGACTCTCCATATAAATGATGTAGGTACAGACAGTACTGCCTCTCTGACTCTCCTTGTAAACGATATCAGTACAGACAGTACTGCCTCCCTGACTCTCCATATAAATGATGTAGGTACAGACAGTACTGCCTCCCTGACTCTCCTTGTAAACGATATCAGTACAGACAGTACTGCCTCTCTGACTCTTGATATAAATAGTGTTGGCCAAAACAAAATGGAATACCCGTTTATGGAAGCACAATAAGTACAACTACCATCTCTTTTATATAATTACAGACTGTACTACTTCCGTATCTTGCCCCATAAATGAGATGGCACAGATAGTACTGCCTCATTCTAATGCTGGAAATAATTTAGGCACAGATAGTACTACCTTGCGGTCACAGTAAGAGCCATAAGCTGGAGACGACTTATCTGGGAGTTAGATCTGGTCGCCGTCAGCACTGGGCTGACCAAACATAGTCACCGGGGAGCAGATTAATCTGTTTCCAAACTTTTTCTCTATGTAATATGGACAACTGTGCCCAAAAGTACTGATGGGAACAATAAAAGCATCTCACGAAGGTATGACATTATCTTACCACTAGGGGGCGACATTGTATTCTTTATTTTAAATTCTGCACATCATGCGTTCTAATGAAGACAAAACCATGGAAGTAACAGGGAGTAAGAATCCAACAGTACCTGAGTATTGCGGGCGTAATTCATCTGCTGTATGAACTCCTCCGCAGTTTTCATGGCCGCTTTCCTCTCATTCACATTTGCATTCTTACCTATGTGAGAAAAATCATTAAGTGGAAAACTGAGAAATGTCAAATCTCATTTAATAAACATGAAAAGAAAAAATGTTCAAAGGATTTTTATGAGACGAGCACAATAGTTAATGAGCCTGCACGGCCCGGACAGAGGGAGAGCGGCCAATTACAGGGGAACGTCAGCTCTGACCGGACATGTGACTGACGGGTCTCTTCCTGTTACCCAGTAAACGACTGTGGCAATGTGTGATAATATAAAGATTACAGCCGAGAAAAGGAGGAAAAACTACTGTGATTATTTACATTTCGTGCCTCTGTGATCATCCCAACAAGAAATCGAGGGTCATAAAACAACTCCATAAATGGTTAAATGTAATAGATTACGGAGAAAATCATTAATATTATAGCAGTTATATTCTTGTACATAGGGGCAGTATTATAGTAGTTATATTCTTGTACATAGGGGCAGTATTATAGTAGTTATATTCTTGTACATAGGAGCAGTATTATAGTAGTTATTTTATTGTACATAGGAGCAGTATTATAGTAGTTATATTCTTGTACATAGGGGCAGTATTATAGTAGTTATATTCTTGTACATAGGGGCAGTATTATAGTAGTTATATTCTTGTACATAGGGGCAGTATTATAGTAGTTATATTCTTGTACATAGGAGCAGTATTATAGTAGTTATTTTATTGTACATAGGAGCAGTATTATAGTAGTTATATTCTTGTGCATAGGGAGCAGTATTATAGTAGTTATATTCTTGTACATAGGGGCAGTATTATAGTAGTTATATTCTTGTACATAGGGGCAGTATTATAGTAGTTATATTCTTGTACATAGGAGCAGTATTATAGTAGTTATTTTATTGTACATAGGAGCAGTATTATAGTAGTTATATTCTTGTACATAGGGGCAGTATTATAGTAGTTATATTCTTGTACATAGGGGCAGTATTATAGTAGTTATATTCTTGTACATAGGGGCAGTATTATAGTAGTTATATTCTTGTACATAGGAGCAGTATTATAGTAGTTATTTTATTGTACATAGGAGCAGTATTATAGTAGTTATATTCTTGTACATAGGGGCAGTATTATAGTAGTTATATTCTTGTACATAGGGACAGTATTATAATAGTTATATTCTTGTACATAGGAGCAGTATTATAGTAGTTATATTCCTGTACATAGGAGCAGTATTATAGTAGTTATATTCTGGTACATAGGAGCAGTATTATAGTAGTTATATTCTTGTACATAGGGGCAGTATTATAGTAGTTATATTCTTGTATATAGGAGCAGTATTATAGTAGTTATATTCTTGTACATAGGAGCAGTATTATAATAGTTATATTCTTGTACATAGGAGCAGTATTATAGTAGTTATATTTATTTATATATGATGCAATATTATTGCATTTTCTTCCATTTTGACAATCTGGCATTCAGAACATAACGTTTGGCTTTGCTTTCTCACTAATAAATGACTTTTATTTGCTGTAATCTTTTTTTTATTAAAGTCTGGATGAAGCCCCTGTAGATTTCTATCTCCCCGGTAATCTCGGCCACGCTGATGGCTCTGAATGTCGCTTTGTGTGAGGACTTTATGATGTCACTCTGGTTATGATTGAGGTGTTTGTTGTGATCACATAGTATTATGGCCGTATGGCGCTGGATTCAACAGTAAAGCTGAAAACTTGATGATTTGATCACGACCCAAAACGCGTCTTGTAGAATAAACAGGAAGCCTGACCTTTCCACACAAAGATCTTTTTGTCCGCGGAGTGGTCCAGGATGAAGCATTCCTCGGAGATCAGCATGGCTTGGGAGAAGGGGTTTTCTTCTGCAACCACAGAGACTTTCATGGACCCGCTGGCATCAGACACCTACAATAGGAAGAAGAGAAGGATTTAAAGGGCCAGCTCAGAGAATAATAAATGCATCCTTTTTGCAGGAATGACAAGGCTCCTGGTTTCCTGCCCCTTTAAATAGTTGGACAGCACCGCCAGGAAAAGGTTATTTGAGAATACAATGTTTCTTTCCATGCGCTACTACGAAAACCATGAAAAATCTGTCCCACATGATGTCCTGATTAATCTGGGTCTGTGAATATAAAGCAAGGAACATAGTGGGATCAGATGTCGACAGGGAAGGATCCGCTCCCCCTTCTGCTAAAAAAAATCCCCAATAAATTCCTGTCCTTTTCGGGTGGGGCGCTTGTACAATATCTAGTAATGGTGGACGGACATCAGGTCCGCACCCCTTCTCATCCCCCATAGAAGTGATAGATACTTTAATAGGTTTATTACAATGTATCAACTCCAGAAGACACATTGTAACAAATCCCCAGCCATAGTGTTAAGTCTGCACTGATTTTTAATAACCTACGGTTCACTGACAACAAGCAGAGATCTTGACAATGACAATGATAAGAAGTAACATTTATTACAAAGTTGCAGAACTTTTCTTCAACTATTAGACTTGACGTCTCCATTAAGAATGACCTATTCCACAGTATTTCTTCCCCCTGCGGGGTCATATTATATATATACAGTTGTGCGAAAAAGTGTTTGCCCCCTTCCTGATTTCCGATTTTTAAATGTTTCCGATCACCAAACAAATGTAGATATTAGATAAAGTAATCACAAAATGTAGTTAATAAATGAAGGTCTTTATTATTAAGGGAAAAAGGAATCCTACAGGGCCCTGTGTGAAAAAGTGATTGTCCTCCTAAACCTAATAACTGGTTGGGCCGCCCTTAGCAGCAATAACTGCAAGCAAACGTTTGCGATAACTGGCAAAGAGTCTTTTACAATGCTCTGGAGGAATTTTGGCCACTCACTTGGAGGTTTCCGAGCATGAACCGCCTTTTTTAAGGTCATGTCACAGCATCTCAATCAGATCAGGACTTTGACTAGGCCACTCCAAAGTCTTAATTTTGTTTTTCTTACGCCATTCAGAGGTGAACTTGCTGGTGTGTTCTGGATCATTGTCCAGCTGCATAACACAAGTGCACTGAGTCGTCGCTGCGCTCTTGGAGTCATTTTGGTCAGCCGGCCACTACTGGGAAGGTTCACCACTGTTCCATGTTTTCGCTATTTGTGGATTCGCTGGAGTCCCGAAGCTTTAGAAATGGAATTATAACCTTTTCCAGACTGATAGATCTCAATTACTTTGTTTCTCATTTGTTCCAGAATTTCTTTGGATCACGGCATGATGTCTAGCTATTGAGGAGCTTTTAGTCTACTTCAATTGGTCAGGCAGGTCCTATTTAAGTGATTTCTTGATTGAGAACAGGTGTGGCAGTATTCAGGCCTGTATGTGGCTAGGGAATGTGACTCAGCTTCTGAAAAATGTGATAAACCACAGTTAATTTATGTTTTAAAGTGGGAATGGGGGCAATCACTTTTTCATACAGGGACCTGTAGTTTTGGATTTTTTTTTCCCTTAATAATAAAGACCTTCATTTAAAAACTGCATTTTGTGATTACTTGTGTTATCTTTGTCTAATATTTACATTTGTTTGGTGATCTGAGACATTGTGAGTGAGACAAACATGCAAAAGAATAGGAAATCAGGAAGGGGGCAAACACTTTTTCACACAACTGTATATACAGCGCTCCGGGTGTTTACTCAGATCTTTCCTCTGCAAGAAATAAACATGTAACACGATTGACATGACGAGGGCGCCGCTCCAGGAAACATCTCCGCTCCTGGGGGAGAAGTCTCCATACACTGACAGACAGCAGTCAGCCCTATGGAGGCTTCTGAAAATGTTTTGTTAGCTTTTATCTTGAGTTTTATATAAATTAATTTTTTTTTTCTACGGGGTGAATATCGTTTCTGCTTTTTTTTTTTTATTGATTTTTGGCTTTTTTTTGTACATTCATTTAAAATATATAAAACGCCAATGGTTTTTTGAAGTGTTAGTGCTGACAAAACGTTGAAAACAGCGTCCATTGCAAAGTACTGAGCACCTTTAGGCTATGTTCACACAGCGTCCTTTAACCTCAGGTGACCCCGCAAGCTGAAGACACTGTAAACTTTGCTGTTTTTGTTTCTTCCTGCCACGTCGGACTTTTTTATTTTCCTTTTGTGTCATTTTTTTCATTAGTTTCCTGAGCATTTTTTGGCATTTTTTTTTTTTCATTTTCCTGGTCTTCCCCCCCCCCCCCCCCCACTCCATTGAATAATGAAGAAACTGTAGTGTTTAACAATGGCAAAATTACAAAAACTGCTGGACATCTTCCAAGCTTTCCCATAGCTTGCATTGCAAATTACAGGACACATTCCAAGCAAAAATCACCAGTAGAATGATCAGGTCACTTCTTAGAACCTATCTATCTATCTATCTATCTATCTATCTATCTATCTATCTATCTATCTATTTATCTTATATCTATCTATCTATCTATCTATCTATCTATCTATCTATCTATCTATCATGTATCTATTTATCTTATATCTATCTATCTATCTATCTATCTATCTATCTATCTATCTATCTATCTATCTATCTATCATGTATCTATTTATCTTATATCTATCTATCTATCTATCTATCTATCT
This sequence comes from Ranitomeya variabilis, assembly GCF_051348905.1. NCBI lineage: Eukaryota > Metazoa > Chordata > Amphibia > Anura > Dendrobatidae > Ranitomeya > Ranitomeya variabilis. The sequence continues at coordinate 25,884,725 of NC_135237.1, forward strand.
ATCTATCTATCTATCTATCTATCTATCATTAAAGATAAAAAACAATCCAAGATGTAAAAAATCCCAAAGAGCATGACTTTCTTTTTGTTTCTAAGCGATGGTGTGTGCATCCAGTACAGGGTATAGCACTGAGTCCACTTAGGAATTACTGCTGAGCTCGTTGCAGGGGCAACAAATGGTCCACAATTAGAGCATGCAGACCCCCTCCCCTGCATTCTTTTGTTGGTATGGCTCGGACCCTCCGCACCCCCTTCTGTCGCTGGCATGGGATATTGTAACATGTTTTAGAACAAAAGCTTTGCCGTTGCCATGTGCTATTATTTAGGGCTAATGAATTGGGGGGGTTTCCAGTCCATGAAGCAATTTCAGTTTTATAGAAGATTTCTTCTAAAGTAACATAGAAGAAATACAGAATTCTGGGTAATTTCTACTTCTAATTTTACACATTCCGCAGTAAAGAACATTGGTCATCAAGATACGTTGCCCCTTAACTTGCATCTACAAAATGCCCATATAAGGGAGACTTTCTCCTGCCCCTGAGTATTCTTGGCACCTCTGATTGGTTAAAGATTTCATAATTTGCATAATAATTGTATATGTTAGAGATTATCTTGACACACACACTTCTTCCTTCTGGGGAACCGCAAACCTTCTAGAAACCCCACCAAGAAACATTAACGACCTCAGTTATTAAAGGTGGCAGATTGCCCAATTGTACCTAAGTATTACAGATGTAGGTCGCGCCCCTAGTCATCAATCAATCCTACCAGATGAAACTGAAATTGTGGTGTAGGTAGCAGTGGTAAAGCTATCGGTACCGCACTGCCCCACCACTAGGGGAGCTGGCAATGTTTGACATTACTCTGGTGCCACAGTGCATATAAACTCCCAAAACTTCCACCAATGTTACATTATAACATGTCACCAAGAATAATATAACTACGAGAGTAGAAGGCTATGGGGTCTGACAACCTGGAGACCTAACTCCACTGTTAAAGGAGCCCCTAAAATAAACTGTAGTAACAGTCCAGTTGTGCCTTAAGGGGATGCAGACAATTAAAGGAGAGACCTATAGTGAACTGCTATGTACCCCAATAAAACTTGTTTCACCCAAAATCATAGTAACTCTTTCTTACCATATAGAGTTTCGCCATCTTCCTGTTTGTAACATCTGCGACCTCATCATTGTCATCTCCCTCCGGGAGACTCGGCTTCTTACCCAAAACCTGAAAAAAGTTAAAAAATACATCATAATATTATCAGGTATCTGTTCTCCTACATCCTTCCCTTTCCTCTGTATTTTGGGATGATTCAGAGATATGTGTAAATTACACTACCTACTGTAAAAAGTTATTGTGTTTCCAACAGAGACTACTAGAAAGAAGGTCACTGCATGAAGATTTTTACAGCCACCAGTAGGTGGAACACACTATTTACAGAATTATACAGCCACCACTAGGAGGAGCTTATTACATACAGAATTACACAGCCACCACTAGGAGGAGCTCACTACATACAGATTTATACAGTCACCACTAGGGGGAGCTCACTACATACAGATTTATACAGTCATCACTAGGGGAGTTCACTTCATGCATATTTATACAGTCAGCGCTAGGGGAGCTCACTACATACAGAGTTATACAGCCACCACTAGAGGGAGCTCACTACATACAGATTTATACAGTCACCACTAGGAGGAGCTCACTGCATACAGCTTATACAGCCACCACTAGAGGGAGCTCACTACATACAGATTTATACAGCCATCACTAGAGGGAGCTCACTACATACAGATTTATACAGCCACCACTAGGAGGAGCTCACTGCATACAGCTTATACAGCCACCACTAGGGAGAGCTCACTACATACAGATTTATACAGCCACCACTAGAGGGAGCTCACTACATACAGATTTATACAGCCATCACTAGAGGGAGCTCACTACATACAGATTTATACAGCCACCACTAGAGGGAGCTCACTACATACAGATTTATACAGCCATCACTAGAGGGAGCTCACTACATACAGATTTATACAGCCATCACTAGAGGGAGCTCACTACATACAGATTTATACAGTCACCACTAGGGAGAACTCACTGCATACAGATTTATACAGCCACCACTAGGGGGAGCTCACTACATACAGATTTATACAGCCATCACTAGAGGGAGCTCACTACATACAGATTTATACAGCCACCATTAGGAGGAGCTTATTACATACAGAGTTATACAGTCACCACTAGGAGGAACTCACTACATACAGATTTATACACCACTAGGAGGAGCTTTTTACATACAGAATATTACAGCCACCATTAGGAGGAGTTCACTATATACAGAATTATACAGCCATCACTAGGGGGAGCTCAGTACATACAGAATTATATAGCCACCACTAGAGGGAGCTCATTATTTATATTCAGCCACCACTAGGAAGAGCTGACTACATACGTATTTATACAGCTACCACTAGAGGGCACTTGCTACATACAGATTTATACAGCCACCACTAGGAGCTCACAACATGCAGATTTATTTAGCCACCACTAGAGTGAGCTCACTACATACAGATTTATACAGCCTCCACTAGAGGGAGCTCACTACATACAGATTTATACAGCCACCACTAGAGGGAGCTCAGTACATACAGATTTATACAGTCACCACTAGGGGGAGCTCACTACATACAGATTTATACAGCCACCACTAGAGGGAGCTCACTACATACAGATTTATACAGCCATCACTAGAGGGAGCTCACTACATACAGATTTATACAGCCACCACTAGGAGGAGCTCACTGCATACAGCTTATACAGCCACCACTAGAGGGAGCTCACTACATACAGATTTATACAGCCACCACTAGAGGGAGCTCACTACATACAGATTTATACAGCCATCACTAGAGGGAGCTCACTACATACAGATTTATACAGCCACCACTAGAGGGAGCTCACTACATACAGATTTATACAGCCATCACTAGAGGGAGCTAACTACATACAGATTTATACAGCCACCATTAGGAGGAGCTTATTACATACAGAGTTATACAGTCACCACTAGGAGGAACTCACTACATACAGATTTATACACCACTAGGAGGAGCTTTTTACATACAGAATATTACAGCCACCATTAGGAGGAGTTCACTATATACAGAATTATACAGCCATCACTAGGGGGAGCTCAGTACATACAGAATTATATAGCCACCACTAGAGGGAGCTCATTATTTATATTCAGCCACCACTAGGAAGAGCTGACTACATACGTATTTATACAGCTACCACTAGAGGGCACTTGCTACATACAGATTTATACAGCCACCACTAGGAGCTCACAACATGCAGATTTATTTAGCCACCACTAGAGTGAGCTCACTACATACAGATTTATACAGCCACCACTAGAGGGAGCTCACTACATACAGATTTATACAGCCACCACTAGAGGGAGCTCACTACATACAGATTTATACAGCCTCCACTAGAGCGAGTTCACTGCATACAGATTTATACAGCCACCACTAGAGGGAGCTCAGTACATACAGAAAGCATCCAGTAGCATTTACTTGAACTACACCAAGAGCAAGTGGTCAGCTTGGAGTTAATGGTAGAAGATTTAATAAACCTTAGACTGAGTTCACATAATGAGCTTATATTAGATTTATTAATGTAATAAAAAAAATACATTTGATTTTTTTTTAAGTTTATGGAAAATTGTGGCAAAAAAAAATTTATGATGTAAACATGGCCACTTAGACATACTAATTCCTCTCCCGAGCCGACCACTAGTTCTAGGCGCAATACTGGAAAGGTCTATCGGATACTTTTTTAGATAATTCCTTAGATTAGGCAAATGCATTAGTGACAGATGGCACATGACAATGTGAGAAGTCAACGGGTTCTCATGTAATTTTTGCAGGGAATTTTTAGGGACCTATTTTATAAATTTCCCACTAAGACTATGGGGGAAGCCCCCATACAAATGGATGATCAGTGAGATCAACCAGCATTCAATTAATGAGTATGGCGGCCGTTAGGGTGATGACGACCATATGATGTTCCTTTTCTCAATCCAGTTTTGCTCCCCTTCAGTTTTTGAGCACAGGCAGGTTCTCTTTGCCTAGAGAAGACCACTGGCCTCTGCACCTTTCAGGTCCTTCCAGTTTGGAGGCTTTGGGAATAGGTTGGGTCACTTATATTATGGAGAGGGTGTACAATAATCCGTACCCGAATTAGCACTTGAAGAAACGTGAGATTTAAAAAAAGGGAAAAAATTGAATTTTTTCTCAACAGACGTGATAATTTTTTGGTTTTTGATTCTGACACTGTCGGTTGACCAGGAGAGGACCATGTAATGCTGAGGACCTGACGTCTGTCCACTCGGTCCTTCCATGTGTTTATTATTACAATTCTGTATAAGTTTTGTGTTTTGTTTTCTCTTTCCTATGATGGAGGTTAGAAGCAGGGGCCGCCATCTTTTCCTTCTGCACTTATACACGGGGGTCTCAGCCCTAGAGAGGTGTCACCATCCGGGTACTTTAGGCGCTGGTCCTGTGTAGTCATCTTATCCTTGTTCTGCAGTTTACTCAGCTTAATGGTGCCTAATATTGATTGTGGGAGTTTTCCAGCACAGCACACATATTAGCAGTGAGCTAGAAACAGGAGCAAGTCAAACAATGTGACAAAGGCCGCCCCGACGTCCGTCCGCCTGAAAGGTAAACACTCCTAGGTTCCCATGTCCATGATAAAAGTATCTCCTGGAATCGATACAATACAATTCCACAGAAATATTCTGTATTCTCTCAGACTTTAGATGGTCCTTCCCTAGGACGACCAGGATGTCCTAGGCCACAAGCATTGCTGATATTAAAGTTTCCATCACCCTAGACCACCAGGGCTATTACTATTGATTCCTCCATATATCACCCAAGATAATATATTAAGGACACAATTTTTACGTTTTCTTTATTTCCCAGAGCCATAACTTGTTTTATTTTACCATCAGCACGGCCGTATGAAGGTTTACTTCTTTGCAGGACATCAATCAGCGATTATCGGCCCCAAAAGCAACTGGATGTAAACAGTTAACGGAGCCGAACAGCACAGCGCCGTACACTATGCAGTGGTCATTATTGAGTACTGCAGCCCAGCTCCTATGCACTCCAATAGGAGCTGATCAGTGGGGTGATGGATGTCGGACTCCCACCGATTTGATATTATTAATAATTGCAATCATTGTAGTCTTAGCACTTCGCCATTTCCTACAGTGGGGTATAAGTGGCGAATGGCGGGGGGCACTAACGCACGTCGATGCCTGGTGTTACACCGAGGTCCATATTAACAGTTGGCAGATAATTCCTCCATTTATGTCCTCAATGATCCCCCTGTATACTGTTCTTCTGCAATGTGAGAGCAACACAGACATGCCTTTCCCACGAGCAGGCGTAGTCAGGGGCGGCTCCAAAATACGGCAGGAGCTCAAACTAAAACACAAGTAAGATCAGTTCCTGGGAGTTGTAGTTTCACGGCTGCTGGAGCCGCAGGCCATTTAGGAATTGCACTACGAGCAATAAAACCTGTATGTGCAGGAGTGATCGGTCTGACCCAGGGGAACAGGGTGATCAAGCCCGGCTGCTCAGTACCAAGTACCCAAGCCCATAGCCTCTGAGTGGCATCGCCCCGGGTGTATGGTAGAGAATTGCTACAAAAAGTGAAGCCTGTTTACCATTCATAAAGTGGCATCCTGAAGGCTCAAGATCGTCTGTGTCCTTTAGGGGTTAACTCCACATCTATGCAGAGCATTTACTGCAGCTGCAGGGCCGGGCGTGAACATTTACTAACACGTATTTACACAAATATGTGTCATAAGACAAACGACTCGTCATGTATCGCAGCCGCTGAACCAAAACCATTAACATTGGAGAATGCTGCACAGTACAACTTCTCATTATAGAGATCTTCAAAATAATGTGACCGCACAGTACCACTTCTCTGTAGAGTACTTACTTTCTATATAGAATGACCGCACAGTACCACTTCTCTGTAGAGTACTTACTTTCTATATAGTATGACCGCACAGTACCACTTCTTTGTAGAGTGCTTATCTTCTATATAGTATGAGCGCACAGTACCACTTCTCTGTACAAAGTACTTATTTTCTATATAGTATAACCGCACAGTACCACTTCTCTGTAGAGTACTTACTTTCTATATAGAATGACCGCACAGTACCACTTCTCTGTAGAGTACTTACCTTCTATATAGTATGACTGCACAGTACCACTTCTCTGTACAGTGTACTTACTTTCTATATAGTATGACTGCACAGTACCACTTGTCTGTAGAGTGCTTATCTTCTATATAGTATGACTGCACAGTACCACTTCTCTGTAGAGTACTTACTTTCTATATAGAATGACCGCACAGTACCACTTCTCTGTAGAGTACTTATCTTCTATATAGTATGACCGCACAGTACCACTTCTCTGTAGAGTGCTTATCTTCTATATAGTATGACCGCACAGTACCACTTCTCTGTACAAAGTACTTATTTTCTATATAGTATAACCGCACAGTACCACTTCTCTGTAGAGTACTTACTTTCTATATAGTATGACTGCACAGTACCACTTCTCTGTAGAGTGCTTATCTTCTATATAGTATGACCGCACAGTACCACTTCTCTGTACAGAGTACTTACCTTCTATATAGTATGACCGCACAGTACCACTTCTCTGTACAGAGTACTTACCTTCTATATAGTATGACGGCACAGTACCACTTCTCTGTAGAGTACTTACTTTCCATATAGTATGACTGCACAGTACCACTTCTCTGTAGAGTGCTTATCTTCTATATAGTATGACCGCACAGTACCACTTCTCTGTAGAGTGCTTATCTTCTATATAGTATGACCGCACAGTACCACTTCTCTGTAGAGTGCTTATCTTCTATATAGTATGACCGCACAGTACCACTTCTCTGTACAGAGTACTTATCTTCTATATAGTATGACTGCACAGTACCACTTCTCTGTAGAGTACTTACTTTCTTTATAGTATGACCGCACAGTACCACTTCTCTGTAGAGTACTTACTTTCTATATAGTATGACCGCACAGTACCACTTCTCTGTAGAGTGCTTATCTTCTATATAGTATGACCGCACAGTACCACTTCTCTGTAGAGTACTTACCTTCTATATAGTATGACTGCACAGTACCACTTCTCTGTAGAGTACTTACTTTCTTTATAGTATGACCGCACAGTACCACTTCTCTGTAGAGTACTTACTTTCTATATAGTATGACCGCACAGTACCACTTCTCTGTAGAGTGCTTATCTTCTATATAGTATGACCGCACATTACCACTTCTCTGAACAGAGTACTTACTTTCTATATAGTATGACCGCACAGTACCACTTCTCTGTAGAGTGCTTATCTTCTATATAGTATGACCGCACATTACCACTTCTCTGAACAGAGTACTTACTTTCTATATAGTATGACCGCACAGTACCACTTCTCTGTAGAGTGCTTATCTTCTATATAGTATGACTGCACAGTACCACTTCTCTGTACAGAGTTCTTACCTTCTATATAGTATGACTGCACAGTACCACTTCTCTGAACAGAGTACTTACTTTCTATATAGTATGACCGCACAGTACCACTTCTCTGTACAGAGTACTTACCTTCCATATAGTATGACTGCACAGTACCACTTCTCTGAACAGAGTACTTACTTTCTATATAGTATGACTGCACAGTACCACTTCTCTGTACAGAGTACTTACTTTCTATATAGTATGACTGCACAGTACCACTTCTCTGTACAGAGTACTTACTTTCTATATAGTATGACCGCACAGTACCACTTCCCTGTACAGAGTACTTACTTTCTGTATAGTATGACCGCACAGTACCACTTCCCTGTACAGAGTACTTACTTTCTGTATAGTATGACTGCACAGTACCACTCCTCAGCACATTACCACTCGTCTTCTATGTGTTATGTGTGGTTCTCAGCATGCTTACATTGTTTATGCACAGTACCAGCCCTATCTATACATTATGTGTAATACTTGCAATTATTTAGATAATATTATGTAATGATAATTACATTGTATCTGCACAGTACCAATGCACTTGGTACTCAATACAGATGTATTGGTGCTCAATAGATGCTCAATACACTGTTACATTATATGGGTTGTCCCATAACTATTATGCTGCGGTAACAAATTACTGGGGGTCTGACTTCTGGAATCTCCATCCATCACAGAGAAAATAACATCACAAAGATGCAGTCAAATAATCCCATAACATGTACAAATTTTATTAAATATACAATAAGTTACAAATTAAACAAAGAGCCGATAAATGGACAACAGAGGGGGAGCGGTAAAGCACTATGTGGCGATACAAGTAGCCCAAGGACTACAAGGTCCCATCACTGCACACCCATATCCTTAGTATAATATATAAAAGACAAATGGCCGTATAAATAACAGGATCAATATCCCCATGTATTATAACGCAGTGACACTGCACAAATCATGGCCAAATCGCCTAAGCATTCATACAAATTACCTGATATGTGTTGCAGTGGGAGACCAGGAGTCCACCCCGACGCGCGTTTCGGAGCGCAAAGCTCCTTCCTCAGGGGGCGCAAAAAATATTGCCATATCTCTATTTATACCGTCATACCGGAAATCCCCATACTCACGCCGCGCACCGACCACTACATCCACCGCGCCCGGCGCTGCCACCGCCAGCTGAGACAGGAAACACGTGGGGCCCCAAGTGATCCTTCATCAGGTAGCCAAGGGAACGCCAGACTGAGCAGAACCCGAGCAGCACGCATGCGCGGCACAGACGCAGCCATATTAGAAGAGGTCAGAAGTAGGGGCAAAACCGCTGTCCACCATGACAACTATATTAAAGATAAAAAACCTCAAAACATATACAATCTCTACAAAATAACAACGGATGCGCGCTGCTCGCGTTCTGCTGAGTCTGGCGTTCCCTTGGCTACCTGATGAAGGATCACGTGGGGCCCCACGTGTTTCCTGTCTCGGCTGGCGGTGGGAGTGCTGGGCGCGGTGGACGTAGCGGTCGGTGCGCGGCGTGAGTATGGGGATTTCCAGTATGACGGTATAAATAGAGAGAAACTCGCGTCGGGGTGGACCTTGTAGTCCTTGGGCTACTTGTACCGCCACGTAGTGCTTTACCGTTCCCCCTCTGTTGTCCATTTATCGGCTCTTTGTTTAATTTGTAACTTATTGTATATTTAATAAAATTTGTACATGTTATGGGATTATTTGACTGCATCTTTGTGATGTTATTTACATGCGGTTTTTGGCAGTTTTCCCGATTAGAGTCCTGACATACATGCAGGTGACACTCATGGTGATTTTGCTATTTGATGTATCACTTAATTTAATGCTCGTGCATGGAAAATGTTTGTGACAACTCTATTATCCATCACAGAGAGTAGGCCTCTGGAACCTGGGAGCCGCGCTCTGCAGAGCTGCGCCATGAATGGAGATGGAGATGCTCATGCTCGGCCTCCGCTTCATTTATTGTGAATGGGACTGTCGGTAATAGCCCAGTGCAGGACTCCTCTATTTCACGCAGTCTCCTGCATAATGAATGGAGCAAAGGTCGAGTGAACCCCATTACCTGGGATTCGGAAGCCACAGATCAGAGACCACCATATGGAGAAAGAAATGGCAGCGACCTCTGTAGGTAGTCAGATTCTTCACCACAGGACACCACTGAGCACATAAAGTAATAAAGATACATAATAACAATTATGGATCCATCAACAGGAGCTTGTTAATGGTTTCCAGAGCACAATAGATTGTTCCCATGAGAGGAGGAATAACCAGACTGGTGACTTGTAGATCTCGTGAGACAAGAGGATGTGGTCGCTGCACAGACGCCGGGAAATCTTCCTCTAATGTGATGTAAAATTGCAGAAAATACAAGAAGTGTCCGATGCCTGCTCTACAGATTATGTGATGACTGCGAGAAACGGAGGGCGTCCTGCAAGAGGAATCCCCCATACCAACAACATCTACGGAGAAAGGTCACCAAAGGAAGATCTCAGAGTCCTACACATCAAAGCACATGCAGATCGTGTCTACATTAAGAGCGGTCACACTATAGAGCTCTGTACTGTAAGAGCGGTCACACTATAGAGCTCTGTACTGTAAGGGCGGTCACACTGTAGAGCTCTGTACTGTAAGAGCGGTCACACTATAGAGCTGTGTACTGCAAGAGCGGTCACACTATAGAGCTCTGTACTGTAAGAGCGGTCACACTATAGAGCTGTGTACTGTAAGAGCTGTCACACTATAGAGCTCTGTACTGTAAGGGCGGTCACACTATAGAGCTCTATACTGTAAGAGCGGTCACACTATAGAGCTCTGTACTGTAAGAGCGGTCACACTATAGAGTTCTGTACTGTAAGAGCTGTCACACTATAGAGCTCTGTACTGTAAGAGCGGTCACACTATAGAGCTCTGTACTGTAAGGGCGGTCACACTATAGAGCTCTGTACTGTAAGGGCGGTCACACTATAGAGCTCTATACTGTAAGAGCGGTCACACTATAGAGCTCTGTACTGTAAGAGCGGTCACACTATAGAGCTCTGTACTGTAAGAGCGGTCACACTATAGAGCTCTGTACTGGAAGAGCGGTCACACTATAGAGCTCTGTACTGTAAGAGCGGTCACACTATAGAGCTGTATACTTTAAGAGCGGTCACACTATAGAGCTCTGTACTGTAAGAGCGGTCACACTATAGAGCTCTGTACTGTAAGAGAGGTCACACTATAGAGCTATGTACTGTAAGAGCGGTCACACTATAGAGCTCTGTACTGTAAGAGCGGTCACACTATAGAGCTGTGTACTGTAAGAGCGGTCACACTATAGAGCTCTGTACTATAAGAGCGGTCACACTATAGAGCTCTGTACTGTAAGAGCGGTCACACTATAGAGCTCTGTACTGTAAGAGCGGTCACACTATAGAGCTCTGTACTGGAAGAGCGGTCACACTATAGAGCTCTGTACTGTAAGAGCGGTCACACTATAGAGCTGTATACTGTAAGAGCGGTCACACTATAGAGCTCTGTACTGTAAGAGCGGTCACACTATAGAGCTCTGTACTGTAAGAGAGGTCACACTATAGAGCTATGTACTGTAAGAGCGGTCACACTATAGAGCTCTGTACTGTAAGAGCGGTCACACTATAGAGCTGTGTACTGTAAGAGCGGTCACACTATAGAGCTCTGTACTATAAGAGCGGTCACACTATAGAGCTCTGTACTGTAAGAGCAGTCACACTATAGAGCTCTGTACTGTAAGAGCGGTCACACTGTGGATTCTCTACTGTAAGAGCGGTCACACTATAGAGCTCTGTACTGTAAGAGCGGTCACACTATAGAGCTCTGTACTGTAAGAGAGGTCACACTATAGAGCTGTGTACTGTAAGAGCGGTCACACTATAGAGCTGTGTACTGTAAGAGAGGTCACACTATAGAGCTGTGTACTGTAAGAGCGGTCACACTATAGAGCTCTGTACTGTAAGAGAGGTCACACTATAGAGCTGTGTACTGTAAGAGCGGTCACACTATAGAGCTGTGTACTGTAAGAGAGGTCACACTATAGAGCTGTGTACCGTAAGAGCGGTCACACTATAGAGCTCTGTACTGTAAGAGCGGTCACACTATAGAGCTGTGTACTGTAAGAGCGGTCACACTATAGAGCTCTGTACTGTAAGAGCGGTCACACTATAGAGATGTTTACTGTAAGAGCGGTCACACTATAGAGCTCTGTACTGTAAGAGTGGTCACACTATAGAGCTCTGTACTGTAAGAGCGGTCACACTATAGAGCTCTGTACTGGAAGAGCGGTCACACTATAGAGGTCTGTACTGTAAGAGCGGTCACACTATAGAGATCTGTACTGTAAGAGCGGTCACACTATAGAGCTCTGTACTGTAAGAGCGGTCACACTATAGAGCTCTGTACTGTAAGAGCGGTCACACTATAGAGCTCTGTACTGTAAGAGCGGTCACATTATAGAGCTCTGTACTGTAAGAGCGGTCACACTATAGAGCTCTGTACTGTAAGAGCGGTCACACTATAGAGGTCTGTACTGTAAGAGCGGTCACACTATAGAGCTCTGTACTGTAAGAGCGGTCACACTATAGAGCTCTGTACTGTAAGAGAGGTCACACTATAGAGCTGTGTACTGTAAGAGCGGTCACACTATAGAGCTGTGTACTGTAAGAGCGGTCACACTATAGAGCTCTGTACTGTAAGAGCGGTCACACTATAGAGCTCTGTACTGTAAGAGCGGTCACACTATAGAGCTCTGTACTGTAAGAGCGGCCACACTATAGAGCTCTATACTGTAAGAGCGGTCACACTATAGAGCTCTATACTGTAAGAGCGGTCACACTATAGAGCTGTGTACTGTAAGAGCGGTCACACTATAGAGCTCTGTACTGTAAGAGCGGTCACACTATAGAGCTCTGTACTGTAAGAGCGGTCACACTATAGAGCTCTGTACTGTAAGAGCGGCCACACTATAGAGCTCTATACTGTAAGAGCGGTCACACTATAGAGCTCTGTACTGTAAGAGCGGTCACACTATAGAGCTCTGTACTGTAAGAGCGGTCACACTGTAGAGCTCTGTACTGTAAGAGCGGTCACACTATAGAGCTGTGTACTGTAAGAGCGGTCACACTATAGAGCTCTGTACTGTAAGAGCGGTCACACTATAGAGCTCTGTACTGTAAGAGCGGTCACACTATAGAGCTGTGTACTGGAAGAGCGGTCACACTATAGAGGTCTGTACTGTAAGAGCGGTCACACTATAGAGCTGTGTACTGTAAGAGCGGTCACACTATAGAGCTGTATACTGTAAGAGCGGTCACACTATAAAGCTCTGTACTGTAAGAGCGGTCACACTATGAAGCTGTGTACTGTAAGAGCGGTCACACTATAGAGCTCTGTACTGTAAGAGCGGTCACACTATAGAGCTCTGTACTGTAAGAGCGGTCACACTATAGAGCTCTGTACTGTAAGAGCGGTCACACTATAGAGCTGTGTACTGTAAGAGCGGTCACACTATAGAGCTGTGTACTGTAAGAGCGGTCACACTATAGAGCTCTGTACTGTAAGAGCGGTCACACTATAGAGCTCTGTACTGTAAGAGCGGTCACACTATAGAGCTCTGTACTGTAAGAGCGGTCACACTATAGAGCTCTGTACTGTAAGAGCGGTCACATTATAGAGCTCTGTAGTGTAAGAGCAGTCACACTATAGAGCTGTGTACTGTAAGAGCGGTCACACTATAGAGCTCTGTACTGTAAGAGCGGTCACACTATAGAGCTGTATACTGTAAGAGCGGTCACACTATAGAGCTCTATACTGTAAGAGCAGTCACACTATAGAGCTCTATACTTTAAGAGCAGTAACACTATAGAGCTGTGTACTGTAAGAGAGGTCACACTATAGAGCTCTGTACTGTAAGAGCGGTCACACTATAGAGCTCTGTACTGTAAGAGCGGTCACACTGTAGAGCTCTGTACTGTAAGGGCGGTCACACTATAGAGCTCAGTACTGTAAGAGCGGTCACACTATAGAGCTGTGTACTGTAAGAGCGGTCACACTATAGAGCTGTGTACTGTAAGAGCGGTCACACTATAGAGCTGTGTACTGTAAGAGCGGTCACATTATAGAGCTCTGTACTGTAAGAGCGGTCACACTATAGAGCTCTGTACTGTAAGAGCGGTCACACTATAGAGCTCAGTACTGTAAGAGCGGTCACACTATAGAGCTGTGTACTGTAAGAGCGGTCACACTATAGAGCTGTGTACTGTAAGAGCGGTCACACTATAGAGCTCTGTACTGTAAGAGCGGTCACATTATAGAGCTCTGTACTGTAAAAGCGGTCACACTATAGAGCTCTGTACTGTAAGAGCGGTCACACTATAGAGCTCTGTACTGTAAGAGCGGTCACATTATAGAGCTCTGTACTGTAAAAGCAGTCACACTATAGAGCTCTGTACTGTAAGAGCGGTCACACTATAGAGCTCTGTACTGTAAGAGCGGTCACACTATAGAGCTGTGTACTGTAAGAGCGGTCACACTATAGAGCTGTGTACTGTAAGAGCGGTCACACTATAGAGCTGTGTACTGTAAGAGCGGTCACACTAGAGAGCTGTGTACTGTAAGAGCGATCACACTATAGAGCTGTGTACTGTAAGAGCGGTCACACTATAGAGCTGTGTACTGTAAGAGCGGTCACACTATAGAGCTCTGTACTGTAAGAGCGGTCACATTATAGAGCTCTGTACTGTAAAAGCGGTCACACTATAGAGCTCTGTACTGTAAGAGCGGTCACACTATAGAGCTCTGTACTGTAAGAGTGGTCACACTATAGAGCTCTGTAGTGTAAGAGCGGTCACACTATAGAGCTCTGTACTGTAAGAGCGGTCACACTATAGAGCTGTGTACTGTAAGAGCGGTCACACTATAGAGCTGTGTACTGTAAGAGCGGTCACACTATAGAGCTCTGTACTGTAAGAGCGGTCACACTATAGAGCCCTGTACTGTAAGAGCGGTCACACTATAGAGCTGTGTACTGTAAGAGCGGTCACACTATAGAGTTCTGTACTGTAAGAGCGGTCACACTATAGAGCTCTGTACTGTAAGAGCGGTCACACTATAGAGCTCTGTACTGTAAGAGCGGTCACACTATAGAGCTCTGTACTGTAAGAGCGGTCACACTATAGAGCTCTGTACTGTAAGAGCGGTCACACTATAAAGCTCTGTACTGTAAGAGCGGTCACATTTTAGAGCTCTGTACTGTAAGAGCGGTCACACTATAGAGCTGTGTACTGTAAGAGCAGTCACACTATAGAGCTCTGTACTTTAAGAGCGGTCACACTATAGAGCTGTGTACTGTAAGAGCGGTCACACTATAGAGTTCTGTACTGTAAGAGCGGTCACACTATAGAGCTCTGTACTGTAAGAGCGGTCACACTATAGAGCTCTGTGCTGTGAGAGCGGTCACACTATAGAGCTCTGTACTGTAAGAGCGGTCACACTATAGAGCTCTGTACTGTAAGAGCGGTCACACTATAGAGCTCTGTACTGTAAGAGCGGTCACACTATAGAGCTGTGTACTGTAAGAGCGGTCACACTATAGAGCTCTGTACTGTAAGAGCGGTCACACTATAGAGCTGCATACTGTAAGAGCGGTCACACTATAGAGCTCTATACTGTAAGAGCAGTCACACTATAGAGCTCTATACTGTAAGAGCGGTCACACTATAGAGCTGTATACTGTAAGAGCGGTCACACTATAGAGCTCTGTACTGTAAGAGCGGTCACACTATAGAGCTGTGTACTGTAAGAGCGGTCACACTATAGAGCTCTGTACTGTAAGAGCGGTCACACTATAGAGCTCTGTACTGTAAGAGCGGTCACACTATAGAGCTCTGTACTGTAAGAGCAGTCACACTATAGAGCTGTGTACTGTAAGAGCGGTCACACTATAGAGCTCTGTACTGTAAGAGCGGTCACACTATAGAGCTCTGTACTGTAAGAGCGGTCACACTATAGAGCTCTGTACTGTAAGGGCGGTCACACTATAGAGCTGTATACTGTAAGAGCGGTCACACTATAGAGCTCTATACTGTAAGAGCAGTCACACTATAGAGCTCTATACTGTAAGAGTGGTCACACTATAGAGCTCTGTACTGTAAGAGCGGTCACGCTATAGAGCTCTGTAATGTAAGAGCGGTCACACTATAGAGCTCTATACTGTAAGAGCGGTCACACTATAGAGCTCTGTACTGTAAGAGCGGTCACACTATAGAGCTCTGTACTGTAAGAGCGGTCACACTATAGAGCTCTGTACTGTAAGAGCGGTCACACTATAGAGCTGTATACTGTAAGAGCGGTCACACTATAGAGCTCTATACTGTAAGAGCAGTCACACTATAGAGCTCTATACTGTAAGAGCGGTCACCCTATAGAGCTGTGTACTGTAAGAGCGGTCACACTATAGAGCTTTGTACTGTAAGAGCGGTCACACTATAGAGCTTTATACTGTAAGAGCGGTCACACTATAGAGCTCTGTACTGTAAGAGCGGTCACACTATAGAGCTGTGTACTGTAAGAGCGGTCACACTATAGAGCTCTGTACTGTAAGGGCGGTCACACTATAGAGGTCTGTACTGTAAGAGCGGTCACACTATAGAGCTCTGTACTGTAAGAGCGGTCACACTATAGAGCTCTGTACTGTAAGAGCGGTCACACTATAGAGCTCTGTACTGTAAGAGCAGTCACACTATAGAGCTGTGTACTGTAAGAGCGGTCACACTATAGAGCTCTGTACTGTAAGAGCGGTCACACTATAGAGCTCTGTACTGTAAGAGCGGTCACACTATAGAGCTCTGTACTGTAAGAGCGGTCACACTATAGAGCTGTATACTGTAAGAGCGGTCACACTATAGAGCTCTATACTGTAAGAGCAGTCACACTATAGAGCTCTATACTGTAAGAGCGGTCACACTATAGAGCTCTGTTCTGTAAGAGCGGTCACACTATAGAGCTCTGTAATGTAAGAGCGGTCACACTATAGAGCTGTGTACTGTAAGAGCGGTCACACTATAGAGCTCTATACTGTAAGAGCGGTCACACTATAGAGCTCTATACTGTAAGAGCGGTCACCCTATAGAGCTGTGTACTGTAAGAGCGGTCACACTATAGAGCTCTGTACTGTAAGAGCGGTCACACTATAGAGCTGTATACTGTAAGAGCGGTCACACTATAGAGCTCTGTACTGTAAGAGCGGTCACACTATAGAGCTCTGTACTGTAAGAGCGGTCACACTTTAGAGCTGTGTACTGTAAGAGCGGTCACACTATAGAGCTCTGTACTGTAAGAGCGGTCACACTATAGAGCTGTGTACTGTAAGAGCGGTCACACTATAGAGCTCTGTACTGTAAGAGCGGTCACACTATAGAGCTCTGTACTGTAAGAGCGGTCACACTATAGAGCTGTATACTGTAAGAGCGGTCACACTATAGAGCTCTGTACTGTAAGAGCGGTCACACTATAGAGCTCTGTACTGTAAGAGCGGTCACACTATAGAGCTGTGTACTGTAAGAGCGGTCACACTATAGAGCTTTGTACTGTAAGAGCGGTCACACTATAGAGCTTTATACTGTAAGAGCGGTCACACTATAGAGCTCTGTACTGTAAGAGCGGTCACACTATAGAGCTGTGTACTGTAAGAGCGGTCACACTATAGAGCTCTGTACTGTAAGGGCGGTCACACTATAGAGGTCTGTACTGTAAGAGCGGTCACACTATAGAGCTCTGTACTGTAAGAGCGGTCACACTATAGAGCTCTGTACTGTAAGAGCGGTCACACTATAGAGCTGTATACTGTAAGAGCGGTCACACTATAGAGCTCTGTACTGTAAGAGCGGTCACACTATAGAGCTCTGTACTGTAAGAGCGGTCACACTATAGAGCTGTGTACTGTAAGAGCGGTCACACTATAGAGCTTTGTACTGTAAGAGCGGTCACACTATAGAGCTTTATACTGTAAGAGCGGTCACACTATAGAGCTCTGTACTGTAAGAGCGGTCACACTATAGAGCTGTGTACTGTAAGAGCGGTCACACTATAGAGCTCTGTACTGTAAGGGCGGTCACACTATAGAGGTCTGTACTGTAAGAGCGGTCACACTATAGAGCTCTGTACTGTAAGAGCGGTCACACTATAGAGCTCTGTACTGTAAGAGCGGTCACACTATAGAGCTCTGTACTGTAAGAGCAGTCACACTATAGAGCTGTGTACTGTAAGAGCGGTCACACTATAGAGCTCTGTACTGTAAGAGCGGTCACACTATAGAGCTCTGTACTGTAAGAGCGGTCACACTATAGAGCTCTGTACTGTAAGAGCGGTCACACTATAGAGCTGTATACTGTAAGAGCGGTCACACTATAGAGCTCTATACTGTAAGAGCAGTCACACTATAGAGCTCTATACTGTAAGAGCGGTCACACTATAGAGCTCTGTTCTGTAAGAGCGGTCACACTATAGAGCTCTGTAATGTAAGAGCGGTCACACTATAGAGCTGTGTACTGTAAGAGCGGTCACACTATAGAGCTCTATACTGTAAGAGCGGTCACACTATAGAGCTCTATACTGTAAGAGCGGTCACCCTATAGAGCTGTGTACTGTAAGAGCGGTCACACTATAGAGCTCTGTACTGTAAGAGCGGTCACACTATAGAGCTGTATACTGTAAGAGCGGTCACACTATAGAGCTCTGTACTGTAAGAGCGGTCACACTATAGAGCTCTGTACTGTAAGAGCGGTCACACTTTAGAGCTGTGTACTGTAAGAGCGGTCACACTATAGAGCTCTGTACTGTAAGAGCGGTCACACTATAGAGCTGTGTACTGTAAGAGCGGTCACACTATAGAGCTCTGTACTGTAAGAGCGGTCACACTATAGAGCTCTGTACTGTAAGAGCGGTCACACTATAGAGCTGTATACTGTAAGAGCGGTCACACTATAGAGCTCTGTACTGTAAGAGCGGTCACACTATAGAGCTCTGTACTGTAAGAGCGGTCACACTATAGAGCTGTGTACTGTAAGAGCGGTCACACTATAGAGCTTTGTACTGTAAGAGCGGTCACACTATAGAGCTTTATACTGTAAGAGCGGTCACACTATAGAGCTCTGTACTGTAAGAGCGGTCACACTATAGAGCTGTGTACTGTAAGAGCGGTCACACTATAGAGCTCTGTACTGTAAGGGCGGTCACACTATAGAGGTCTGTACTGTAAGAGCGGTCACACTATAGAGCTCTGTACTGTAAGAGCGGTCACACTATAGAGCTCTGTACTGTAAGAGCGGTCACACTATAGAGCTGTGTACTGTAAGAGCGGTCACACTATAGAGCTTTGTACTGTAAGAGCGGTCACACTACAGAGCTCTGTACTGTAAGAGCGGTCACACTATAGAGCTCTGTGCTGTAAGAGCGGTCACACTATAGAGCTGTGTACTGTAAGAGCGGTCACACTATAGAGCTCTGTACTGTAAGAGCGGTCACATTATAGAGCTCTGTACTGTAAGAGCTGTCACATTATAGAGCTCTGTACTATAAGTGCGGTCACACTATAGAGCTCTGTACTGTAAGAGCGGTCACACTATAGAGCTGTGTACTGTAAGAGCAGTCACACTATAGAGCTCTGTACTGTAAGAGCGGTCACATTATAGAGCTCTGTACTGTAAGAGCTGTCACATTATAGAGCTCTGTACTATAAGTGCAGTCACACTATAGAGCTCTGTACTGTAAGAGCGGTCACACTATAGAGCTCTGTACTGTAAGAGCGGTCACACTATAGAGCTGTATACTGTAAGAGCGGTCACACTATAGAGCTGTGTACTGGAAGAGCGGTCACACTATAGAGCTGTGTACTGGAAGAGCGGTCACACTATAGAGCTGTGTACTGTAAGAGCGGTCACACTATAGAGCTGTGTACTGTAAGAGCGGTCACACTATAGAGCTCTGTACTGTAAGAGCGGTCACACTATAGAGCTCTGTACTGTAAGAGAGGTCACACTATAGAGCTGTGTACTGTAAGAGCGGTCACACTATAGAGCTGTGTACTGTAAGAGCGGTCACACTATAGAGCTCTGTACTGTAAGAGCGGTCACACTATAGAGCTGTGTACTGTAAGAGCGGTCACACTATAGAGCTCTGTACTGTAAGAGCGGTCACACTATAGAGCTCTGTACTGTAAGAGCGGTCACACTATAGAGCTCTGTACTGTAAGAGCGGTCACACTATAGAGCTCTGTACTGTAAGAGCGGTCACACTATAGAGCTCTGTACTGTAAGAGCGGTCACACTATAGAGCTCTGTACTGTAAGAGAGGTCACACTATAGAGCTGTGTACTGTAAGAGCGGTCACACTATAGAGCTGTATACTGTAAGAGCGGTCACACTATAGAGCTGTGTACTGGAAGAGCGGTCACACTATAGAGCTCTGTACTGTAAGAGCGGTCACACTATAGAGCTCTGTACTGTAAGAGCGGTCACACTATAGAGCTCTACTGTAAGAGCGGTCACACTATAGAGCTCTGTACTGTAAGAGCGGTCACACTATAGAGCTCTGTACTGTAAGAGCGGTCACACTATAGAGCTCTACTGTAAGAGCGGTCACACTATAGAGCTCTGTACTGTAAGAGCGGTCACACTATAGAGGTCTGTACTGTAAGAGCGGTCACACTATAGAGCTCTGTACTGTAAGAGCGGTCACACTATAGAGCTGTGTACTGTAAGAGCGGTCACACTATAGAGCTGTATACTGTAAGAGCGGTCACACTATAGAGCTCTGTACTGGAAGAGCGGTCACACTATAGAGGTCTGTACTGTAAGAGCGGTCACACTATAGAGCTGTATACTGTAAGAGCGGTCATACTATAGAGCTGTGTACTGGAAGAGCGGTCACACTATAGAGCTCTGTGCTGTAAGAGCGGTCACACTATAGAGCTGTGTACTGTAAGAGCGGTCACACTATAGAGCTGTATACTGTAAGAGCGGTCACACTATAGAGCTGTATACTGTAAGAGCGGTCATACTATAGAGCTGTGTACTGGAAGAGCGGTCACACTATAGAGCTCTATACTGTAAGAGCGGTCACACTATAGAGCTCTGTACTGTAAGAGCGGTCACACTATAGAGCTGTGTACTGTAAGAGCGGTCACACTATAGAGCTCTGTACTGTAAGAGCGGTCACACTATAGAGCTCTGTACTGTAAGAGCGGTCACACTATAGAGCTGTGTACTGTAAGAGCGGTCACACTATAGAGCTTTGTACTGTAAGAGCGGTCACACTATAGAGCTCTGTACTGTAAGAGCGGTCACACTATAGAGCTCTATACTGTAAGAGCGGTCACACTATAGAGCTCTGTACTGTAAGAGCGGTCACACTATAGAGCTTTGTACTGTAAGAGCGGTCACACTATAGAGCTCTGTACAGTAAGAGCGGTCACACTATAGAGCTCTGTACTGTAAGAGCGGTCACACTATAGAGCTCTATACTGTAAGAGCGGTCACACTATAGAGCTCTGTACTGTAAGAGCGGTCACACTATAGAGCTCTGTACTGTAAGAGCGGTCACACTATAGAGCTCTGTACTGTAAGAGCGGTCACACTATAGAGCTCTGTACTGTAAGAGCGGTCACACTATAGAGCTCTGTACTGTAAGAGAGGTCACACTATAGAGCTGTGTACTGTAAGAGCGGTCACACTATAGAGCTCTGTACTGTAAGAGCGGTCACACTATAGAGCTGTGTACTGTAAGAGCGGTCACACTATAGAGCTCTGTACTGTAAGAGCGGTCACACTATAGAGCTCTGTACTGTAAGAGCGGTCACACTATAGAGCTGTATACTGTAAGAGCGGTCACACTATAGAGCTCTGTACTGTAAGAGCGGTCACACTATAGAGCTCTGTACTGTAAGCGCGGTCACAATATAGAGCTGTGTACTGTAAGAGCGGTCACACTATAGAGCTTTGTACTGTAAGAGCGGTCACACTATAGAGCTTTATACTGTAAGAGCGGTCACACTATAGAGCTCTGTACTGTAAGAGCGGTCACACTATAGAGCTGTGTACTGTAAGAGCGGTCACACTATAGAGCTCTGTACTGTAAGGGCGGTCACACTATAGAGGTCTGTACTGTAAGAGCGGTCACACTATAGAGCTCTGTACTGTAAGAGCGGTCACACTATAGAGCTCTGTACTGTAAGAGCGGTCACACTATAGAGCTGTGTACTGTAAGAGCGGTCACACTATAGAGCTTTGTACTGTAAGAGCGGTCACACTACAGAGCTCTGTACTGTAAGAGCGGTCACACTATAGAGCTCTGTGCTGTAAGAGCGGTCACACTATAGAGCTGTGTACTGTAAGATCGGTCACACTATAGAGCTCTGTACTGTAAGAGCGGTCACATTATAGAGCTCTGTACTGTAAGAGCTGTCACATTATAGAGCTCTGTACTATAAGTGCAGTCACACTATAGAGCTCTGTACTGTAAGAGCGGTCACACTATAGAGCTCTGTACTGTAAGAGCGGTCACACTATAGAGCTGTATACTGTAAGAGCGGTCACACTATAGAGCTGTGTACTGGAAGAGCGGTCACACTATAGAGCTGTGTACTGGAAGAGCGGTCACACTATAGAGCTGTGTACTGTAAGAGCGGTCACACTATAGAGCTGTGTACTGTAAGAGCGGTCACACTATAGAGCTCTGTACTGTAAGAGCGGTCACACTATAGAGCTCTGTACTGTAAGAGAGGTCACACTATAGAGCTGTGTACTGTAAGAGCGGTCACACTATAGAGCTGTGTACTGTAAGAGCGGTCACACTATAGAGCTCTGTACTGTAAGAGCGGTCACACTATAGAGCTGTGTACTGTAAGAGCGGTCACACTATAGAGCTCTGTACTGTAAGAGCGGTCACACTATAGAGCTCTGTACTGTAAGAGCGGTCACACTATAGAGCTCTGTACTGTAAGAGCGGTCACACTATAGAGCTCTGTACTGTAAGAGCGGTCACACTATAGAGCTCTGTACTGTAAGAGCGGTCACACTATAGAGCTCTGTACTGTAAGAGCGTTCACACTATAGAGCTCTGTACTGTAAGAGAGGTCACACTATAGAGCTGTGTACTGTAAGAGCGGTCACACTATAGAGCTGTATACTGTAAGAGCGGTCACACTATAGAGCTGTGTACTGGAAGAGCGGTCACACTATAGAGCTCTGTACTGTAAGAGCGGTCACACTATAGAGCTCTGTACTGTAAGAGCGGTCACACTATAGAGCTCTACTGTAAGAGCGGTCACACTATAGAGCTCTGTACTGTAAGAGCGGTCACACTATAGAGCTCTGTACTGTAAGAGCGGTCACACTATAGAGCTCTACTGTAAGAGCGGTCACACTATAGAGCTCTGTACTGTAAGAGCGGTCACACTATAGAGGTCTGTACTGTAAGAGCGGTCACACTATAGAGCTCTGTACTGTAAGAGCGGTCACACTATAGAGCTGTGTACTGTAAGAGCGGTCACACTATAGAGCTGTATACTGTAAGAGCGGTCACACTATAGAGCTCTGTACTGGAAGAGCGGTCACACTATAGAGGTCTGTACTGTAAGAGCGGTCACACTATAGAGCTGTATACTGTAAGAGCGGTCATACTATAGAGCTGTGTACTGGAAGAGCGGTCACACTATAGAGCTCTGTGCTGTAAGAGCGGTCACACTATAGAGCTGTGTACTGTAAGAGCGGTCACACTATAGAGCTGTATACTGTAAGAGCGGTCACACTATAGAGCTCTGTACTGGAAGAGCGGTCACACTATAGAGGTCTGTACTGTAAGAGCGGTCACACTATAGAGCTGTGTACTGTAAGAGCGGTCACACTATAGAGCTCTGTACTGTAAGAGCGGTCACACTATAGAGCTCTGTACTGTAAGAGCGGTCACACTATAGAGCTGTGTACTGTAAGAGCGGTCACACTATAGAGCTTTGTACTGTAAGAGCGGTCACACTATAGAGCTCTGTACTGTAAGAGCGGTCACACTATAGAGCTCTATACTGTAAGAGCGGTCACACTATAGAGCTCTGTACTGTAAGAGCGGTCACACTATAGAGCTTTGTACTGTAAGAGCGGTCACACTATAGAGCTCTGTACAGTAAGAGCGGTCACACTATAGAGCTCTGTACTGTAAGAGCGGTCACACTATAGAGCTCTATACTGTAAGAGCGGTCACACTATAGAGCTCTGTACTGTAAGAGCGGTCACACTATAGAGCTCTGTACTGTAAGAGCGGTCACACTATAGAGCTCTGTACTGTAAGAGCGGTCACACTATAGAGCTCTGTACTGTAAGAGCGGTCACACTATAGAGCTCTGTACTGTAAGAGAGGTCACACTATAGAGCTGTGTACTGTAAGAGCGGTCACACTATAGAGCTCTGTACTGTAAGAGCGGTCACACTATAGAGCTGTGTACTGTAAGAGCGGTCACACTATAGAGCTCTGTACTGTAAGAGCGGTCACACTATAGAGCTCTGTACTGTAAGAGCGGTCACACTATAGAGCTGTATACTGTAAGAGCGGTCACACTATAGAGCTCTGTACTGTAAGAGCGGTCACACTATAGAGCTCTGTACTGTAAGCGCGGTCACACTATAGAGCTGTGTACTGTAAGAGCGGTCACACTATAGAGCTTTGTACTGTAAGAGCGGTCACACTATAGAGCTTTATACTGTAAGAGCGGTCACACTATAGAGCTCTGTACTGTAAGAGCGGTCACACTATAGAGCTGTGTACTGTAAGAGCGGTCACACTATAGAGCTCTGTACTGTAAGGGCGGTCACACTATAGAGGTCTGTACTGTAAGAGCGGTCACACTATAGAGCTCTGTACTGTAAGGGCGGTCATACTATAGAGCTGTGTACTGTAAGAGCGGTCACACTATAGAGCTCTGTACTGTAAGGGCGGTCACACTATAGAGCTCTGTACTGTAAGAGCGGTCACACTATAGAGCTCTGTACTGTAAGAGCGGTCACACTATAGAGCTGTGTACTGTAAGAGCGGTCACACTATAGAGCTTTGTACTGTAAGAGCGGTCACACTACAGAGCTCTGTACTGTAAGAGCGGTCACACTATAGAGCTCTGTGCTGTAAGAGCGGTCACACTATAGAGCTGTGTACTGTAAGATCGGTCACACTATAGAGCTCTGTACTGTAAGAGCGGTCACATTATAGAGCTCTGTACTATAAGTGCAGTCACACTATAGAGCTCTGTACTGTAAGAGCGGTCACACTATAGAGCTCTGTACTGTAAGAGCTGTCACATTATAGAGCTCTGTACTATAAGTGCAGTCACACTATAGAGCTCTGTACTGTAAGAGCGGTCACACTATAGAGCTCTGTACTGTAAGAGCGGTCACACTATAGAGCTCTGTACTGTAAGAGCGGTCACACTATAGAGCTGTATACTGTAAGAGCGGTCACACTATAGAGCTGTGTACTGTAAGAGCGGTCACACTATAGAGCTCTGTACTGTAAGAGCGGTCACACTATAGAGCTCTGTACTGTAAGAGCGGTCACACTATAGAGCTGTATACTGTAAGAGCGGTCACACTATAGAGCTGTGTACTGGAAGAGCGGTCACACTATAGAGCTGTGTACTGGAAGAGCGGTCACACTATAGAGCTGTGTACTGTAAGAGCGGTCACACTATAGAGCTGTGTACTGTAAGAGTGGTCACACTATAGAGCTCTGTACTGTAAGAGCGGTCACACTATAGAGCTCTGTACTGTAAGAGAGGTCACACTATAGAGCTGTGTACTGTAAGAGCGGTCACACTATAGAGCTGTGTACTGTAAGAGCGGTCACACTATAGAGCTCTGTACTGTAAGAGCGGTCACACTATAGAGCTGTGTACTGGAAGAGCGGTCACACTATAGAGCTGTGTACTGTAAGAGCGGTCACACTATAGAGCTGTGTACTGTAAGAGCGGTCACACTATAGAGCTCTGTACTGTAAGAGCGGTCACACTATAGAGCTCTGTACTGTAAGAGAGGTCACACTATAGAGCTGTGTACTGTAAGAGCGGTCACACTATAGAGCTGTGTACTGTAAGAGCGGTCACACTATAGAGCTCTGTACTGTAAGAGCGGTCACACTATAGAGCTGTGTACTGTAAGAGCGGTCACACTATAGAGCTCTGTACTGTAAGAGCGGTCACACTATAGAGCTGTGTACTGTAAGAGCGGTCACACTATAGAGCTCTGTACTGTAAGAGCGGTCACACTATAGAGCTCTGTACTGTAAGAGCGGTCACACTATAGAGCTCTGTACTGTAAGAGCAGTCACACTATAGAGGTCTGTACTGTAAGAGCGGTCACACTATAGAGCTCTGTACTGTAAGAGTGGTCACACTATAGAGCTCTGTACTGTAAGAGCGGTCACACTATAGAGCTCTGTACTGTAAGAGCAGTCACACTATAGAGGTCTGTACTGTAAGAGCGGTCACACTATAGAGCTCTGTACTGTAAGAGCGGTCACACTATAGAGCTCTACTGTAAGAGCGGTCACACTATAGAGCTCTGTACTGTAAGAGCGGTCACACTATAGAGCTCTGTACTGTAAGAGCGGTCACACTATAGAGCTCTACTGTAAGAGCGGTCACACTATAGAGCTCTGTACTGTAAGAGCGGTCACACTATAGAGGTCTGTACTGTAAGAGCGGTCACACTATAGAGCTCTGTACTGTAAGATCGGTCACACTATAGAGCTCTGTACTGTAAGAGAGATCACACTATAGGGCTCTGTACTGTAAGAGAGATCACACTATAGAGCTCTGTACTGTAAGAGCGGTCACACTATAGAGCTGTGTACTGTAAGAGCGGTCACAGTCTAGATCTGTATACTGTAAGAGCGGTCACACTATAGAGCTCTGTACTGGAAGAGCGGTCACACTATAGAGGTCTGTACTGTAAGAGCGGTCACACTATAGAGCTGTGTACTGTAAGAGCGGTCACACTATAGAGCTGTATACTGTAAGAGCGGTCACACTATAGAGCTCTGTACTGGAAGAGCGGTCACACTATAGAGGTCTGTACTGTAAGAGCGGTCACACTATAGAGCTGTATACTGTAAGAGCGGTCACACTATAGAGCTGTATACTGTAAGAGCGGTCATACTATAGAGCTGTGTACTGGAAGAGCGGTCACACTATAGAGCTCTATACTGTAAGAGCGGTCACACTATAGAGCTCTGTACTGTAAGAGCGGTCACACTATAGAGCTGTGTACTGTAAGAGCGGTCACACTATAGAGCTCTGTACTGTAAGAGCAGTCACTATAGAGCTGTGTACAGTAAGAGCGGTCACACTATAGAGCTCTGTACTGTAAGAGCTGTCACACTATAGAGCTCTGTACTGTAAGAACTGTCACACTATAGAGCTCTGTACTGTAAGAGCGGTCACACTATAGAGCTCTGTACTGTAAGAGCAGTCACAATATAGAGCTCTGTACTGTAAGAGCGGTCACACTATAGAGCTCTGTACTGTAAGAGCGGTCACACTATAGAGCTCTGTACTGTAAGAGCGGTCACAATATAGAGCTGTGTACTGTAAGAGCGGTCACACTATAGAGCTCTGTACTGTAAGAGCGGTCACACTATAGAGCTCTATACTGTAAGAGCGGTCACACTATAGAGCTCTGTACTGTAAGAGCGGTCACACTATAGAGCTCTGTACTGTAAGAGCGGTCACACTATAGAGCTCTGTACTGTAAGAGCGGTCACACTATAGAGTTCTGTACTGTAAGAGCGGTCACACTATAGAGCTCTGTACTGTAAGAGCGGTCACACTATAGAGCTCTGTACTGTAAGAGCGGTCACACTATAGAGCTCTGTACTGTAAGAGCGGTCACACTATAGAGCTCTGTACTGTAAGAGCGGTCACACTATAGAGCTCTGCACTGTAAGAACTGTCACACTATAGAGCTCTGTACTGTAAGAGCGGTCACACTATAGAGCTCTGTACTGTAAGAGCGGTCACACTATAGAGCTCTGTACTGTAAGAGCGGTCACACTATAGAGCTCTGTACTGTAAGAGCGGTCACACTATAGAGCTCTGTACTGTAAGAGCGGTCACACTATAGAGCTCTGTACTGTAAGAGCTGTCACACTATAGAGCTCTATACTGTAAGGGCGGTCACATTATTTTTTGTGATGTAATACCGTACTCAGCTGAATGTTGCTTCTTGCTGGATGTTAAGAAATATAAAAGTGATGGAACCCTAACACTATATCTGTTACAGACAACCCTCAGCACATGAGTAAACGTCTGCGGCATGATAATCACATGACCAATGGCCATCATCACATGTCTCTGGTGATATGGATGAGACTAGATGGATTTTTCCAGTACAATAAACAATAAAATACCCAGAATGCCCTGAAGATATCACAAAACTCTGGAGTAACTAGGACATAATGCATTTACCACAATTAGATCAATTAAAGGGGATGTCACAATTCTAGTGAAAACAGGTTGCTTCCATATTAGATTGTGCTGTACCCAGTTTCTTATAGATTGCAATCAGGGATCTGCTATTTCTTTGCCAGAATTACCTTCAAAACATACGTCAATTTAATATTACTTGCAGTACCCCTTTTCAGCACAATCTTGAGCAAATACTTTCCATAGGTACCAATGAAACAGCGCTCCCATCTCTAGTTATGTAGGAACCAATCATTGTAGGACGGTTTATATGTGAAATATTTTGAAACATTTTATGGAAATATCTCATGACAGAGACGAGTTACACAATTTGTTGAAATTAAATATAATTTTTTTACTATTATAAAACATAAGCTCTATCCGATACCTTAGTGAGTTCTGGGGGTTCACTGCCCTCTTCCACAACTACAAGTCCCGCTCTCCCTTTCCTCTCGTTGTCGCGTATTCCGTTGGCTACTTGCGCCGCCTTGTAGCGCTCGTACTTGTTGCACGTCGATCCGCACCACTGGTAAATCACCTGCAACAGAAGCATTCTGTAAGAATAAGCAAAGATTGCAGCGGTTCCCCCCACTTACAGCGTTCATGGGAATGAAGCAGAGCTGAGTTTGTTATTGAGCACACAGTTTTGTATTCGCTAGATAATGATTGTATTTTATTCTATATCCTCTGTTTTGCATTGTCTATTGGTGGAGGTAACTGAGAGGCGGTCAGTGAGCTCAAGAGAGTTTGCAGCTCTTTTATCTGTCTTTTTTCTGAGCTCCTATCAGCTGATTTATGACCACAGTTTAATGTGGAGGGAAGCAAAGAGCCTGTAAAGCCAAACGGTGCAAAATCTTTAATGAAGCCAAATTTTGAAAAATTATTTTTTTAGCCCGATATACATGCGTTTAATATAAAAAAAATAAGTCCCCAAAGGAACAAAATCCCTTAACAACTCTTCATGCCTGATTATAGAAATTGGAGTCATCCACCAAGCTGCACACAAATTAGTTGTTAACCCTTTAAATACCTCTTAATGGCTGAGGTTTCTTAAAATCAGTGCGCCTTCTTCTCTAATGTTCCAGAAGGTGGACTCATGTGAGCCCCCCCCCCCCGTGCCATTAATAAATGCAGAGAGGACCACCCAAGTTCACTCCTACTGTACCCCGCGCATGTTCACATTTACGACCAAGCTACACACATCTTTTATTGGGAGTCTGTAACCATTAAGACATAGATCTGCATAGGAGCTGCATACACAGAACGACAAAGGTTTCTGATATCTAGATTTAGTTTTTACAATGTTGCCTTTTTATTCCTTTATATACAATGTAGCGATAACAGTGTTCCGAAGGAGACAAACACTTCGTCTCTGCTACATGGATTCATTTTATATGTTGCGTTTTCTTGAATCACTTTTTTTATAGCTCATATTTACACGTGGAAATAAAACATGATGAATGGACATTCCGTAGTTATTAATTGATATATTTATAGAGGACTCTAATAAACGTTATCGCCGTCTTTATGATTGCGCTGAGCCAGATGCTGCTTCTCTAATCCTATTCCAGAAACATAATCGAGTTGTTGTTTTCTGAAGATTAAACAAACTTCCATAAATACTTAACATATTAGAAATAAAAAAGCAGGAAACCTTTATTTATCTTGCAGGGACAGCGCCACTCTTGTCTGTATGGCTGAGTCTGGTATTGCAGCTAAGTTACATATTCAGTTACAAAGTTCAGATAAAGTGGACATGACTTCTGCTAACATATTGCTGCTCGGGGACAATGTGATGCTCTTTAGTGCATGAAGTGCCATCTGACCCTGCAAATTTCTGCGTAGGCAATCAGATATTATACTTCCTATATCTGAGGTATAAATTATAACTTTTCTATGGCATCTATGAGAGAGGTGTTAACATAGATTATCAAAAATTGAGACCAGAAAAGATCCAACATCATTTCCACATTTGGAACTGTTAGATATATAATATATAAGATGAAAAAAATAAAAGGGAGAATGTGCAACACATACAGTATATGACTGGTGTTCCTTTAGGGTTTGTGTGCACATTCTATAGTGTAAGTATCCCTGTGCCCCACGACAACCTGCACTAGGCAAAGGAAATATATTCATTTTTTCCTTGCTGCTCTTTTAAGAACAATCATTAACAGTCCTGCATCTAAAAGGAACTTTTAATTGTGGCTGAAATGTTGGAAGTCACTAAAGTGCTTACTATAATCAGGAGAACATGTCAGCGAGCAATAATGTGTGTGCAAGAGTCATAATCACTGCTGACTGATACATGTCACCGGAGAAATGAGCCGTGTACACAACACACAATCACTATTCATCATCACATCAGATTGTCCTAAAGGAAGTAATATTCACATATACTGCAGGAAAGTGTATATCCTCATGTGCAGATTACTAAACAGAATGGATCAAGTATACAGAAATATACAGATTTATAATTATCAGTTATATTCTTGTACATAGGGGCAGTATTATAGTAGTTATATTATTGCACATAGGAGCAGCATTATAGTAGTTATATTCTTGTACATAGGGGGCAGTATTATAGTAGTTATATTCTTGTACATAGGAGCAGTATTATAGTAGTTATATTCCTGTACATAGGGGCAGTATTATAGTAGTTATATTCTTGTACATAGGAGCAGTATTATAGTAGTTATATTATTGTATATAGAGGCAGTATTATAGCAGTTATATTCTTGTACATAGGGGGCAGTATTATAGTAGTTATATTCTTGTACATAGGGGCAGTATTATAGTAGTTATATTCTTGTACATAGCAACAGTATTATAGTAGTTATATTCTTGTACACAGGAGCAGTATTATAGTAGTTATATTCTTGTACATAGGAGCAGTATTATAGTAGTTATATTCTTGTACATAGGAACAGTATTATAGTAGTTATATTCTTGTACACAGGAGCAGTATTATAGTAGTTATATTCTTGTACATAGGGGGCAGCATTATAGTAGTTATATTCTTGTACACAGAAGCAGTATTATAGTAGTTATATTCTTGTACATAGGAGCAGTATTATAGTAGTTATATTCTTGTACATAGGAGCAGTATTATAGTAGTTATATTCTTGTACACAGGAGCAGTATTATAGTAGTTATATTCTTGTACATAGGGGGCAGCATTATAGTAGTTATATTCTTGTACATAGGAGCAGTATTATAGTAGTTATATTCTTGTACATAGGGGGCAGCATTATAGTAGTTATATTCTTGTACATAGGAGCAGTATTATAGTAGTTATATTCTTGTACATAGGGGGCAGCATTATAGTAGTTATATTCTTGTACACAGAAGCAGTATTATAGTAGTTATATTCTTGCACATAGGAGCAGTATTATTGTAATTATATTCTTGTACACAGGAGCAGTATTATAGTAGTTATATTCTTGAACATAGGGGCAGTATTATAGTAGTTATATTCTTGTACAGAGGAGGCAGTATTATAGTAGATATATTCTTGAACATAGGGGCAGTATTATAGTAGTTAGATTCTTGTACGTAGGAGCAGTATTATAGTAGTTATATTCTTGTACATAGGAGCAGTATTATAGTAGTTATATTCTTGTACATAGGGGCAGTATTACAGGTCCTTCTCAAAAAATTAGCATATAGTGTTAAATTTCATTATTTACCATAATGTAATGATTACAATTAAACTTTCCTATATTATAGATTCATTATCCACCAACTGAAATTTGTCAGGTCTTTTATTGTTTTAATACTGATGATTTTGGCATACAACTCCTGATAACCCAAAAAACCTGTCTCAATAAATTAGCATATCAAGAAAAGGTTCTCTAAATGACCTATTACCCTAATCTTCTGAATCAACTAATTAACTCTAAACACATGCAAAAGATACCTGAGGCTTTTAAAAACTCCCTGCCTGGTTCATTACTCAAAACCCCCATCATGGGTAAGACTAGCGACCTGACAGATGTCAAGAAGGCCATCATTGACACCCTCAAGCAAGAGGGTAAGACCCAGAAAGAAATTTCTCAACAAATAGGCTGTTCCCAGAGTGCTGTATCAAGGCACCTCAATGGTAAGTCTGTTGGAAGGAAACAATGTGGCAGAAAACGCTGTACAACGAGAAGAGGTGACCGGACCCTGAGGAAGATTGTGGAGAAGGACCGATTCCAGACCTTGGGGAACCTGAGGAAGCAGTGGACTGTGTTGTGAAATTGGATTTTGGGCTCCCCCGGTGGCCACTGGTGGAATTGAACTGGTGTGCATCATCCCCTCTGTTCACCTGTTTCCATCAGGATGTGGGAGTCGCTATTTAACCTTGCTCCTCTGTCACTTCCATGCCGGTCAACATTGTAATCAGAAGCCTTTCTGTGCATGTTCCTGCTGCTAGACAACTCCCAGCTAAGTTGGACTTTAGTCCTCGTTTGTTTTTGCATTTTGTTCCAGTTCACTGCTGTAGTTTCGTTTCTGTGTCTGGAAAGCTCTTGTGATCTGAAATTGCCACTCTGATGTTATGAGTTAATACTAGAGTCTTAAAGTAATTTCAGGATGGTATTTTGATAGGGTTTTCAGCTGACCATGAAAGTGCCCTTTCTGTCTTCCTGCTATCTAGTAAGCGGACCTCAATTTTGCTAAACCTATTTTCATACTACGTTTGTCATTTCATCTAAAATCACCGCCAATATATGTGGGGGCCTCTGTCTGCCTATCGGGGAAACTTCTCTAGAGGTGAGCCAGGACTATATTTTCCTCTGCCAGGATTAGTTAGTCCTCCGGCCGGCGCTGGGCGTCTAGGGATAAAAAACGTAGGCAACGCTACCCGGCTACTGTTAGTTGTGCGGCAGGTTTAGTTCATGGTCAGTTTAGTTTCCATCCTTCCAAGAGCTAGTACTTATGTTTGCTGGGCTATGTTCTCTTGCCATTGAGAACCATAACAGTTTGACCGGCCCAAAAAAGGGTTAAATTAATTGACAGAGAAAGGAGAGAAAAGAGAAGTCTGCTGAAGATTTTTTTTTTTTTTTCCCCTTCCCTTCAGTTCTGAGTGTGCTTGTAATTGAATCTCTTGCAAGTCTGCCTATATTGCAGCCTTTCTCTCTCTCTCTCTCCTTCTAATCCTGGAATGGCTCTGTGTTCACCTGTTTAAAATGGATATTCAGAGTTTAGCTGCAGGTTTGAATAATCTCACCACGAAAGTTCAAAATTTACAAGATTTTGTTGTTCATGTTCCTATATCTGAACCTAGAATTCCTTTGCCTGAATTTTTCTCGGGGAATAGATCTTGCTTTCAAAATTTCAAAAATAATTGCAAGTTGTTTTTGTCCCTGAAATCTCGCTCTGCTGGAGATCCTGCTCAGCAGGTCAGGATTGTGATTTCCTTGCTCCGGGGCGACCCTCAGGATTGGGCTTTTGCATTGGCTCCAGGGGATCCTGCGTTGCTCAATGTGGATGCGTTTTTTCTGGCCTTGGGGTTGCTTTATGAGGAACCTCAGTTAGAGCTTCAGGCGGAAAAGGCCTTGATGTCCCTATCTCAGGGGCAAGACGAAGCTGAAATATACTGCCAGAAATTCCGTAAATGGGCTGTGCTTACTCAGTGGAATGAGTGCGCCCTGGCGGCGAATTTCAGAGAGGGTCTCTCTGATGCCATTAAGGATGTTATGGTGGGGTTCCCTGTGCCTGCGGGTCTGAATGAGTCCATGACAATGGCTATCCAGATCGATAGGCGTCTGCGGGAGCGCAAACCTGTGCACCATTTGGCGGTGTCTACTGAGAAGACGCCAGAGAATATGCAATGTGATAGAATTCTGTCCAGAAGGGAACGGCAGAATTTAAGACGAAAAAATGGGTTGTGCTTCTATTGCGGTGATTCAACTCATGTTATATCAGCATGCTCTAAGCGTACTAAGAAGCTTGATAAGTCTGTTTCAATTGGCACTTTACAGTCTAAGTTTATTCTATCTGTGACCCTGATTTGTTCTTTATCATCTATTACCGCGGATGCCTATGTCGACTCTGGCGCCGCTTTGAGTCTTATGGATTGGTCCTTTGCCAAACGCTGTGGGTATGATTTGGAGCCTCTTGAAACTCCTATACCCCTGAAGGGGATTGACTCCACCCCATTGGCTAGTAATAAACCACAATACTGGACACAAGTAACTATGCGGATTAATCCGGATCATCAGGAGATTATTCGCTTTCTTGTGCTGTATAACCTACATGATGTGTTGGTGCTTGGATTGCCATGGCTGCAATCTCATAACCCAGTCCTTGACTGGAAAGCTATGTCTGTGTTAAGCTGGGGATGTAAGGGGAAGCATGGGGACGTACCTGTGGTTTCCATTTCATCATCTATTCCCTCTGAGATTCCTGAATTCTTGACTGAATATCGTGACGTTTTTGAAGAACCTAAGCTTGGTTCATTACCTCCGCACCGGGAGTGCGATTGTGCCATAGATTTGATTCCGGGTAGTAAATACCCTAAGGGTCGTTTATTTAATCTGTCTGTGCCTGAACATGCTGCTATGCGAGAACATATAAAGGAGTCCTTGGAAAAGGGACATATTCGTCCTTCGTCATCTCCCTTAGGAGCCGGTTTTTTCTTTGTGGCTAAGAAAGATGGCTCTTTGAGGCCGTGTATTGATTATCGGCTTTTGAATAAAATCACGGTTAAATATCAATATCCGTTGCCACTGCTGACTGATTTGTTTGCTCGCATAAAGGGGGCCAAGTGGTTCTCTAAGATAGATCTCCGTGGGGCGTATAATTTGGTGCGAATTAAGCAGGGGGATGAGTGGAAGACCGCATTTAATACGCCCGAGGGCCACTTTGAGTATTTGGTGATGCCTTTTGGTCTTTCAAATGCCCCTTCAGTCTTTCAGTCCTTTATGCATGACATTTTCCGTGATTATTTGGATAAATTTATGATTGTGTATCTGGATGATATTTTGATTTTTTCGGATGACTGGGACTCTCATGTCCAGCAGGTCAGGAGGGTTTTTCAGGTTTTGCGGTCTAATTCCTTGTGTGTGAAGGGTTCTAAGTGCGTTTTTGGGGTTCAAAAGATTTCCTTTTTGGGATATATTTTTTCCCCCTCTTCCATCGAGATGGATCCTGTCAAGGTTCAGGCTATTTGTGATTGGACGCAACCCTCTTCTCTTAAGAGTCTTCAGAAATTTTTGGGCTTTGCTAACTTTTATCGTCGATTTATTGCTGGTTTTTCTGATGTTGTTAAACCATTGACTGATTTGACTAAGAAGGGTGCTGATGTTGCTGATTGGTCCCCTGCTGCTGTGGAGGCCTTTCGGGAGCTTAAGCGCCGCTTTTCTTCCGCCCCTGTGTTGCGTCAGCCTGATGTTGCTCTTCCTTTTCAGGTTGAGGTCGACGCTTCTGAAATCGGAGCTGGGGCAGTTTTGTCGCAGAGAAGTTCCGATTGTTCCGTGATGAGACCTTGTGCCTTTTTCTCGCGTAAATTTTCGCCCGCCGAGCGGAATTATGATGTTGGGAATCGGGAGCTTTTGGCCATGAAGTGGGCTTTTGAGGAGTGGCGTCATTGGCTTGAGGGGGCTAGACATCAGGTGGTGGTATTGACTGACCACAAAAATCTAATTTATCTTGAGTCCGCCAGACGCCTGAATCCTAGACAGGCGCGCTGGTCGTTGTTTTTCTCTCGGTTTAATTTTGTGGTGTCCTACCTGCCGGGTTCTAAGAATGTTAAGGCGGATGCCCTTTCTAGGAGTTTTGAGCCTGACTCCCCTGGTAACTCTGAACCTACAGGTATCCTTAAGGATGGAGTGATATTGTCTGCCGTTTCTCCAGACCTGCGGCGGGCCTTGCAGGAGTTTCAGGCGGATAGACCTGATCGTTGCCCACCTGGTAGACTGTTTGTTCCTGATGATTGGACCAGTAAAGTCATTTCTGAGGTTCATTCTTCTGCGTTGACAGGTCATCCTGGAATCTTTGGTACCAGGGATTTGGTGGCAAGGTCCTTCTGGTGGCCTTCCCTGTCTCGAGATGTGCGAGGCTTTGTGCAGTCTTGTGACGTTTGTGCTCGGGCCAAGCCTTGTTGTTCTCGGGCTAGTGGATTGTTGTTGCCCTTGCCTATCCCGAAGAGGCCCTGGACGCACATCTCGATGGATTTTATTTCGGATCTTCCTGTTTCTCAGAAGATGTCTGTCATCTGGGTGGTGTGTGACCGTTTCTCTAAGATGGTCCATTTGGTTCCCCTGCCTAAGTTGCCTTCTTCTTCCGAGTTGGTTCCTCTGTTTTTTCAAAATGTGGTCCGTTTGCATGGTATTCCGGAGAATATCGTTTCTGACAGAGGAACCCAATTCGTGTCTAGATTTTGGCGAGCATTCTGTGCTAGGATGGGCATAGATTTGTCTTTCTCGTCTGCTTTCCATCCTCAGACTAATGGCCAGACCGAGTGGACGAATCAGACCTTGGAGACATATTTGAGGTGTTTTGTGTCTGCAGATCAGGATGATTGGGTTGCTTTTTTGCCTTTAGCGGAGTTTGCCCTCAATAATCGGGCCAGCTCTGCCACCTTGGTGTCTCCTTTTTTCTGTAATTCGGGGTTTCATCCTCGATTTTCTTCTGGTCAGGTGGAATCTTCGGATTGTCCTGGAGTGGATGCTGTGGTGGAGAGGTTGCATCAGATTTGGGGGCAGGTAGTGGACAATTTGAAGTTGTCCCAGGAGAAGACTCAGCTTTTTGCCAACTGCCGGCGTCGGGTTGGTCCTCGGCTTTGTGTTGGGGACTTGGTGTGGTTGTCTTCTCGTTTTGTCCCTATGAGGGTTTCTTCTCCTAAGTTTAAGCCTCGGTTCATCGGCCCGTACAAGATATTGGAGATTCTTAACCCTGTGTCCTTCCGTTTGGACCTCCCTGCATCTTTTTCTATTCATAATGTTTTTCATCGGTCATTGTTGCGCAGGTATGAGGTACCGGTTGTGCCTTCCGTTGAGCCTCCTGCTCCGGTGTTGGTTGAGGGCGAGTTGGAGTACGTTGTGGAAAAAATCTTGGACTCCCGTGTTTCCAGACGGAAACTCCAGTATCTGGTCAAATGGAAGGGATACGGTCAGGAGGATAATTCTTGGGTGACTGCCTCTGATGTTCATGCCTCCGATCTGGTCCGTGCCTTTCATAGGGCTCATCCTGATCGCCCTGGTGGTTCTGGTGAGGGTTCGGTGCCCCCTCCTTGAGGGGGGGGTACTGTTGTGAAATTGGATTTTGGGCTCCCCCGGTGGCCACTGGTGGAATTGAACTGGTGTGCATCATCCCCTCTGTTCACCTGTTTCCATCAGGATGTGGGAGTCGCTATTTAACCTTGCTCCTCTGTCACTTCCATGCCGGTCAACATTGTAATCAGAAGCCTTTCTGTGCATGTTCCTGCTGCTAGACAACTCCCAGCTAAGTTGGACTTTAGTCCTCGTTTGTTTTTGCATTTTGTTCCAGTTCACTGCTGTAGTTTCGTTTCTGTGTCTGGAAAGCTCTTGTGATCTGAAATTGCCACTCTGATGTTATGAGTTAATACTAGAGTCTTAAAGTAATTTCAGGATGGTATTTTGATAGGGTTTTCAGCTGACCATGAAAGTGCCCTTTCTGTCTTCCTGCTATCTAGTAAGCGGACCTCAATTTTGCTAAACCTATTTTCATACTACGTTTGTCATTTCATCTAAAATCACCGCCAATATATGTGGGGGCCTCTGTCTGCCTATCGGGGAAACTTCTCTAGAGGTGAGCCAGGACTATATTTTCCTCTGCCAGGATTAGTTAGTCCTCCGGCCGGCGCTGGGCGTCTAGGGATAAAAAACGTAGGCAACGCTACCCGGCTACTGTTAGTTGTGCGGCAGGTTTAGTTCATGGTCAGTTTAGTTTCCATCCTTCCAAGAGCTAGTACTTATGTTTGCTGGGCTATGTTCTCTTGCCATTGAGAACCATAACAGGACTGAGTCTGGTGTGGAAACATCCAGAGCCACCGTGCACAGGCGTGTGCAGGAAATGGGCTACAGGTGCCGCATTCCCCAGGTAAAGCCACTTTTGAACCATAAACAGCGGCAGAAGCGCCTGACCTGGGCTACAGAGAAGCAGCACTGGACTGTTGCTAAGTGGTCCCAAGTACTTTTTTCTGATGAAAGCAAATTTTGCATGTCATTCGGAAATCAAGGTGCCAGAGTCTGGAGGAAGACTGGGGAGAAGGAAATGCCAAAATGCCTGAAGTCCAGTGTCAAGTACCCACAGTCAGTGATGGTGTGGGGTGCCATGTCAGCTGCTGGTGTTGGTCCACTGTGTTTCATCAAGGGCAGGGTCAATGCAGCTAGCTATCAGGAGATTTTGGAGCACTTCATGCTTCCATCGGCTGAAATGCTTTATGGAGATGAAGATTTCATTTTTCAGCACGACCTGGCACCTGCTCACAGTGCCAAAACCACTGGTAAATGGTTTACTGACCATGGTATTACTGTGCTCAATTGGCCTGCCAACTCTCCTGACCTGAACCCCATAGAGAATCTGTGGGATATTGTGAAGAGAAAGTTGAGAGACGCAAGACCCAACACTCTGGATGAGCTTAAGGCCGCTATTGAAGCATCCTGGGCCTCCATAACATCTCAGCAGTGTCACAGGCTGATTGCCTCCATGCCACGCCGCATTGAAGCAGTCATTTCTGCCAAAGGATTCCCGACCAAGTATTGAGTGCATAACTGAACATTATTATTTGATGGTTTTTTTGTTTGTTATTAAAAAACACTTTTATTTGATTGGACGGGTGAAATATGCTAATTTATTGAGACAGGTTTTTGGGGTTATCAGGAGTTGTAGGCCAAAATCATCAGTATTAAAACAATAAAAGACCTGACAAATTTCAGTTGGTGGATAATGAATCTATAATATATGAAAGTTTAATTGTAATCATTACATTATGGTAAATAATGAAATTTAACACTATATGCTAATTTTTTGAGAAGGACCTGTATAGTAGTTATATTCTTGAACATAGGGAGCAGTATTATAGTAGTTATATTCTTGTACATAGGAGCAGTATTATAGTAGTTATATTCTTGTACATAGGGGCAGTATTATAGTAGTTATATTCTTGTACATATGGGCAGTATTATAGCAGTTATATTCTTGTACATATGGGCAGTATTATAGCAGTTATATTCTTAAACATAGGGAGCAGTATTATAGTAGTTATAGCGGGACGTGCAATATTATTCGGCCCCTTTAACTTAATACTTTGTTGCTCCACCTTTTGCTGCGATTACAAGTCTCTTGGGGTCTGTCTCTATCAGTTTTGTACATCGAGAGACTGAAATTCTTGCCCATTCTTCCTTGGCAAACAGCTCGAGCTCAGTGAGGTTGGATGGAGATCGTTTGTGAACAGCAGTTTTCAGCTCTTTCCACAGATTCTCGATTGGATTGAGGTCTGGACTCTGACTTGGCCATTCTAACACCTGGATACGTTTATTTGTGAACCATTCCATTGTAGATTTTGCTTTATGTTTGGGATCATTGTCTTGTTGGAAGACAAATCTCCGTCCCAGTCTCAGGCCTTTTGCAGACTCCATTAGGTTTTCTTCAAGAATGGTCCTGTATTTGGCTCTATCCATCCTCCCATCAATTTTAACCATCTTCCCTGTCCCTGCTGAAGAAAAGCAGGCCCAAACCATGATGCTGCCACCACCATGTTTGACAGTGGGGATGGTGTGTTCAGGGTGATGAGCTGTGTTGCCTTTACGCCAAACATATCGTTTGGCATTGTTGCCAAAAAGTTCGATTTTGGTTTCATCTGACCAGAGCACCTTCTCCCACATGTTTGGTGTCTCCCAGGTGGCTTGTTGCAAACTTTAGACGACACTTTTTATGGATATCTTTGAGAAATGGCTTTCTTCTTGCCACTCTTCCATAAAGGCCAGATATGTGCAGTGTACGACTGATTGTTGTCCTATGGACAGACTGTCCCACCTCAGCTGTAGATCTCTGCAGTTCATCCAGAGTGATCATGGGCCTCTTGGCTGCATCTCTGATCAGTCTTCTCCGTGTTTGAGATGAAAGTTTAGCGGGACGGCCGGGTCTTGGTAGATTTGCAGTGGTATGATACTCCTTCCATTTCAATATGATCGCTTGCACAGTGCTCCTTGGGATGTGTAACGTTTTGGAAATCATTTTGTATCCAAATCCGGCTTTAAACTTCTCCACAACAGTATCACGGACCTGCCTGTTGTGTTCCTTGGTCTTCATGATGCTCTCTGTGCTTCACACAGAACCCTGAGACTATCACAGAGCAGGTGCATTTATACGGAGACTTGATTACACACAGGTGGATTATATTTATCATCATTAGGCATTTGGGACAACATTGGATCATTCAGAGATCCACAATGAACTTCTGCACTGAAAGTAAAGGGGCCGAATAATATTGCACGCCCCACTTTTCAGTTTTTGATTTTCCACAAAAATGTAAAATAACCAATAAATTTCGTTCAACTTCACAATTGTGTTCCACTTGTTGTTGATTCTTCACCAAAAATTTACATTTGGTATCTTTATGTTTGAAGCATGATATTTGGGAAAAGGTTGAAAAGTTCCAGGGGGCCGAATACTTTCGCAAGGCACTGTAGCGGTAATTATAATTAGTATAATTACTATACACAATGTTTTATTTCCCGGTGGTTGCAGCTTGCAGCCATATTCAGGAAGATTTCTCCCGATTATATATATATACTGTATATTATATAGTCAAGATACAACAAGCTTAATCTTTCATGCTGGGGACTTTGCATCTTTTAGTAGTTTTCGTCTGTGGTTTTCACTCTTGTTCCTCTTCCTCTGTAAACTGTTGCCTTATGATGATATTTAGTGGCTGCTAATACTGAAACCGTGACAAGTACTGAGATTTTTTTTCCAGGATGTAAGATAATGATAATTCTCTTCTGTATTTTATAACCAGCAAAGCAAAAATAAAATGACTCGCAGATCTGGTTCTTCTGCATTACTGAAGCTCCCTCGCCAAGACTTTCACATTTCTTAGCACCTGAGCACAGACATAATATTCTAGCCTGACTGTAACTTTCGACATTCGCAGCAATAATGAACTTTCACCAAATGTTTCCCTTTCCTTTTATCCTTTGATTTGGTAACTTTTTTAGTAAACCAAAGACAGCTATAAATTAACGAAGCATTGCCTGTACTGTACATATAGAAGTAGAGGGCACTTAACACTTTTCTCTATGTGTTTGCTTTATTCTTAAAACCTTTCGACTATAGATAATCAAAAAGATTAGCAGCCACATCAGTAGTCCGTGGCCATCAGACTCGAGCCATAGAACATCCTGCTTGCTTTTTTTTTAAAGAAATCTATGCTCCACTATTTTTGGTCCCAGAGTTACAAACTTTTTGGATAAGCCAAAATAATAAAGTTAAATAATATAGTTAAATAATAAAATCCATTCTGTCTGCCGTCACCACTACATCCAGTTTACTGTTTATTGCTTTATTATTATGTTTAATGTATAACTTGTGTATAATGAGCTCCTCAGCTCCCTCTAGAGGTGGCTGTAGGCAGCTAGAATGTTATCCTTTAGCTCACGTCTGTGCAGGGAATTTAAGGTTCTAGGAAACTTGAGTCTCCACCAATTGTCAGGATATTACATAACAGTAATTAGCAGATGTTTTGGGAATATATTGAATTAAAAGAATATAAATTTGCTCTGTAAAGTTATACAGAAGTAGAGTTAGCAAAAAATAAAACAAAAAAAGATAGAGAAGTCAGCCCCATAATAGCTAGGTCTGTGTGGGCATAATTCATACTTGAAAACTTTTTGTTATGTTTGTCTAGGAGGTGTGTGATGAGAGTAATCACACATATTTTTCAGGTAGGACACATCCTATTTCTCATGTCCAGGTTTGGGCTGATGACACAGGATCCCGGTGTTACACTCAAGAAACCTCCGGGAAAAGCTTCTTTATGGGATGTTGTGGGAGGCTTCACCAGGCACCTGTGAGGTTGACCAACCTTTCTGGTAAGTTACAAAAAAAGCAGTAAAGCCGCACCCTATAATTATATAGTCTATATGGACATCAGGGCGCACGTCCTCACCAGGGGGTCCATCCCAGATAGAACATCCAAATCCAAACTGAAGAAAAGGACAGCGCCACACCAGATAGTGAAAAGCAGCTCACTTATTTATTCTGCCTCCTGCGGCAACATTTCGGTCCAAAGACCGAAGGGCTTGACAAAGGTCTTTGTTGTGAATTCCGTTCTCGGGCTCCCTCCTGTGGTCGTGAATGGTACTTTGGTGAGTTCTGTCCTTGGACACCCTCTGGTGGCTTTGAGGTGAACTGCTGGTCCTTGAGGTTGGCTTTCTCAGCTGCCCTCGCTTATTGCTTCTGCTGGCTTCCCTATTTAACTCTGCTCAGATCGTTAGTTCATGCCAGCTGTCAATGTCTCAGTACTGGTCCAGATCTCTCTTGGATTTCTCTGATGACCTGTCTACTCCAGCAGAAGCTAAGTCCCTGCTAGTTAATTTGTTGTTCATTGGTTTTTGAATTTATTTCTCAGTACATGCTATGTTTCTTGTTGTGAATTTGGATTCTGGGCTCCCCCGGTGGCCGCTTGTGGAATTGGACTTGTCATCCTCTTTCCTGTTTCACCTGGTTCCATCAGTAGTGGGTGTCGCTATTTAAGCTCATTTCTCTGGTGGTTTCTTGCCGGTCAACAATGTTATCTGATGCCTCTCAGTGCTTGTTCCTGCTTCTAGACAACTACTGATAAGTTGGACTTTTGTCCATGTTTTGTTTTGCCTATTTGTTCCAGTTCACAGCTGAAGTTTTGTTACTGTGTCTGGAAAGCTCTCGTTGATCAGGGATTGCTACTCTGGCGTTATGAGTTAATGCCAGAGTTTAAGGTAATCTCTGGATGGTGTTTTGTTAGTGTTTTTCTGCTGACCATGAAAGTATACTATCTGTCTTCTGCTATCTAGTAAGCGGACCTCAAATTTGCTAAGACTATTTTCCTGCTGCGTTTGTTGTTTCATCTGAACTCACCGTCATTATATGTGGGGGGCTACTGTCTTCTTTGGAATATTTCTCTAGAGGTGAGCCAGGTCTTATATTTCCCTCTGCTAGCTATTTAGGTCTTAGGCCAGAGCTGGGCATCTAGCTATAAATAGGATATGCTACCTGGCTATTTCTAGTTGCGCGGCAGGCTTAGTTCATGGTCAGTATAGTTCCATCTTCCGAGAGCTTGTCCCTCTATAGGCTTGCTATGATCTCTGCCTGCAGAGATCATGACAGTTTGACCGGCCCATAAAGTGTTAAAGACCCAGGTTGAGAAAGGAGAGTTATAAGAAGTCTGCTGGAATTTTTTTTTTTTTTTTTTTTTTTTTTTTTTCCTCCAGTCTCCCTTGCTGCAGTCTTTTTTCTCCCTCTTCCATTGAGATGGATCCCGTCAAGGTGCAAGCTATTTGTGACTGGACTCAGCCCTCCTCTCTTAAGGGTCTTCAGAGATTTTTGGGCTTTGCCAACTTTTACCGCCGATTTATTGCTGGTTTTTCGGATGTCGTTAAACCACTGACTGATTTGACCAGACAAGGCGCTGATGTTGCTAATTGGTCCCCTCATGCTGTAGAGGCCTTTCAGGAGCTTAAGCGCCGTTTTGCCTCTGCCCCTGTGTTGCGTCAGCCTGATGTGAATCTGCCTTTTCAGGTTGAGGTTGACGCTTCGGAGATCGGAGCTGGGGCAGTGTTGTCGCAGAAAGGTTCCGACTGCTCCGTCATTAGGCCTTGTGCCTTCTTTTCTCGCAAATTTTCGCCCGCAGAGCGGAATTATGATGTTGGGAATCGGGAGCTTTTGGCCATGAAGTGGGCGTTTGAGGAGTGGCGCCATTGGCTCGAGGGGGCTAGGCATCAGGTGGTGGTATTGACTGACCACAAAAATTTGATTTATCTTGAGACTGCCAGACGCCTGAATCCTAGACAGGCGCGCTGGTCTTTATTTTTTTCTCGCTTTAATTTTGT
Organism: Ranitomeya variabilis; assembly: GCF_051348905.1. Lineage (NCBI taxonomy): Eukaryota > Metazoa > Chordata > Amphibia > Anura > Dendrobatidae > Ranitomeya > Ranitomeya variabilis. The sequence goes on from NC_135237.1 coordinate 25,928,916, forward strand.
GGTGTCATATCTACCGGGTTCTAAGAATGTTAAGGCAGATGCCCTTTCTAGGAGTTTTGACCCGGACTCTCCTGGTAATTCTGAACCCACAGGTATCCTTAGGGAGGGAGTAATTTTGTCGGCCGTTTCTCCTGATCTGCGGCGGTCCTTGCAAGAGTTTCAGGCGGATAGACCGGATCGTTGTCCGCCTGATAGACTGTTTGTTCCGGATGATTGGACCAGCAGAGTCATCTCTGAGGTACATTCTTCTGCATTGGTAGGTCATCCCGGAATTTTTGGTACCAGGGATTTGGTGGCAAGATCCTTCTGGTGGCCTTCCCTGTCACGAGATGTGCGAGTCTTTGTGCAGTCATGTGACGTTTGTGCTCGGGCCAAGTCTTGTAGTTCTCGGGCTAGCGGACTGCTGTTGCCCTTGTCTATTCCTAAGAGGCCTTGGACACACATCTCGATGGATTTTATTTCAGATCTGCCTGTTTCCCAGAAGATGTCTGTCATCTGGGTGGTCTGTGACCGTTTCTCTAAAATGGTCCATTTGGTTCCTCTGCCCAAGTTGCCTTCTTCTTCTGAGTTGGTTCCTCTGTTTTTTCAGAATGTTGTCCGATTGCATGGTATTCCTGAGAATATTGTTTCTGACAGAGGTACCCAATTTGTGTCTAGATTTTGGCGGGCATTCTGTGCTAGGATGGGCATAGATTTGTCTTTTTCATCTGCTTTTCACCCTCAGACTAATGGCCAGACCGAGCGGACTAATCAGACCCTTGAGACATATCTGAGGTGTTTTGTCTCTGCTGACCAGGATGATTGGGTTGCTTTTTTGCCATTGGCAGAGTTCGCCCTCAATAATCGGGCCAGTTCTTCCACCTTGGTGTCCCCGTTTTTCTGTAATTCGGGGTTTCACCCTCGATTTTCCTCCGGTCAGGTGGAATCCTCGGATTGTCCTGGAGTGGATGCGGTGGTGGAGAGATTGCATCACATCTGGGGGCAGGTTATGGACAATTTGAAGTTGTCCCAGGAGAAGACTCAGCGTTTTGCCAACCGTCATCGTCGTGTTGGTTCTCGGCTTTGTGTTGGAGATTTAGTGTGGTTGTCTTCTCGTTTTGTCCCTATGAGGGTCTCTTCTCCTAAGTTTAAACCTCGGTTCATCGGCCCTTATAGAATATTGGAGATTCTTAATCCTGTTTCTTTCCGTTTGGACCTCCCTGCGTCCTTTTCCATTCATAACGTTTTTCATCGGTCGTTATTGCGCAGGTATGAGGTACCTGTTGTACCTTCAGTTGAGCCTCCTGCTCCGGTGTTGGTTGAGGGTGAGTTGGAGTACGTTGTGGAGAAAATTTTGGACTCTCGTGTTTCCAGACGGAAACTCCAGTATCTGGTCAACTGGAAGGGTTACGGCCAGGAGGATAATTCTTGGGTCAATGCATCTGATGTTCATGCTTCTGATCTTGTTCGTGCCTTCCATAGGGCTCATCCTGGTCGCCCTGGTGGATCTGGTGAGGGTTCGGTGCCCCCTCCTTGAGGGGGGGGTACTGTTGTGAATTTGGATTCTGGGCTCCCCCGGTGGCCGCTTGTGGAATTGGACTTGTCATCCTCTTTCCTGTTTCACCTGGTTCCATCAGTAGTGGGTGTCGCTATTTAAGCTCATTTCTCTGGTGGTTTCTTGCCGGTCAACAATGTTATCTGATGCCTCTCAGTGCTTGTTCCTGCTTCTAGACAACTACTAGATAAGTTGGACTTTTGTCCATGTTTTGTTTTGCCTATTTGTTCCAGTTCACAGCTGAAGTTTTGTTACTGTGTCTGGAAAGCTCTCGTTGATCAGGGATTGCTACTCTGGCGTTATGAGTTAATGCCAGAGTTTAAGGTAATCTCTGGATGGTGTTTTGTTAGTGTTTTTCTGCTGACCATGAAAGTATACTATCTGTCTTCTGCTATCTAGTAAGCGGACCTCAAATTTGCTAAGACTATTTTCCTGCTGCGTTTGTTGTTTCATCTGAACTCACCGTCATTATATGTGGGGGGCTACTGTCTTCTTTGGAATATTTCTCTAGAGGTGAGCCAGGTCTTATATTTCCCTCTGCTAGCTATTTAGGTCTTAGGCCAGAGCTGGGCATCTAGCTATAAATAGGATATGCTACCTGGCTATTTCTAGTTGCGCGGCAGGCTTAGTTCATGGTCAGTATAGTTCCATCTTCCGAGAGCTTGTCCCTCTATAGGCTTGCTATGATCTCTGCCTGCAGAGATCATGACAGTTTCTAGTCCAGCTTGCTATTATGATATTTCCTTGCTAGCTGGAAGCTCTGGGGGTGCAGAGCTGCACCTCCACACCGTTAGTCGGTGTGGAGGTCTTTTTGCACACTCTGCGTAGTTTTTGTAGTTTTTAATACTGACCGCACAGTTCCCTTTCCTATCCTCTGTCTATCTAGAGAAGATTTGGCCTCCTTTGCTAAAATCTGTTTCATTCCTGTGTTTGTCACTTCCCTCTTAACTCACAGTCAATATTTGTGGGGGCTGCCTTCCCTTTGGGGAATTTCTCTGAGGCAAGGTAGGCTTCTATTTCTATCTTTAGGGGTAGTTAGCTCTTAGGCTGTGAAGAGGCATCTAGGGAGAGTTAGGTACGCTCCACGGCTATTTCTAGTGTGTGTGATAGGATTAGGGATTGCGGTCAGTAGAGTTACCACCTCCTCAGAGCTTGTCCCAGGTTTTCCGTTTTAACCATCAGGTCATTCCGGGTGCTCCTAACCACCAGGTCCATAACAGGTCTTTGGACCGAAACGTTGCCGCAGGAGGCAGAATAAATATGTGAGCTGCTTTTCACTATCTGGTGTGGTGCTGTCCTTTTCTTCAGTTTGGATTTCAACCTTTCTGGTAGTCTGGTAGGTATTATGGATGAGCAAACACTTATTACTTGAGTATCTGGGTGTTCGGATGAGCTCGTTACTCTGCGAGCCTTTGGCGGTGCTTGATGTAAAATTTGATTCCCCTCCCCCGCATCTTTGGTGCCTGTTACTCAGCCAATAAGCATGCTGGGATTGCCTGCCTGTGCGTCACTGTAATGCTGTAGCCATCTTGGTTGTGGCATTACTGTGATTGGCTGTCTGTGTGACATCATCAAAGGTTATAAAAGGACAGGCGCCGCCCGGCTCAGCACATCTGCATTGTTGTATAATCCGCCTGATCCCAAATGCTCTTTACCAGGGCTCTAAGTTACTATGTGCCATTAGGTACCAATGTGCCCATTTTGAGGCAAAATGGCCTTTAGGCCCCTTAGGCACCAGGACCTTGGTTTTATACAACCTCTATAGCTATGACCCTGTTGATAGAGACAAACCTACACCACCTGGTATCAACCTATTCCTTTTATGAAGGCAGGTGTGCATGTCTATGGGAAAGTCAGGAGAGATGGTGGTCTACATAAAGGTGCTGTCCAAAGATCTGTCTAAAGCTGTTGAGATCCTGGCTGATGTGGTTCAGAATTAGAGCCTTGAGGACTTTCAAACCTAGAAGACAAGTAGGGTGGAGCTGATACAGGGGAGATACAGGAGCTCGACTCCAACCTCAAATAAGTGAAATTTGACTATCTACAGCCAACGCATTTCAAGGAACCCCCCCTCGCCAAATCATTGAGGGGTCATCAGAAAATGTGAAGAAGTTCACACAGGTCTATCTTTTGGAGTACATCAACCTATATTCAGCAAACAGCTTCCCATTGTTTTTTATTGGCTTTGGTAACCCACTCTCCTCAAGTACTGAGTGCACAGATGCCAAGATGGCACCAACATCACACCCTTAACGATCATTATCTCTTTCCAGTTTATCAACCACCTAAAATATCCACCTGAACTATTTCGCACAACAATACGCTCAAAAACATAGACTCAAATGCACATAAAAGTATGAAGCATGAGCTGAAGAATGGGATTTTTTGGAGTCTATAGTTATAACAAGAGATGTGGTTATTCACCACAGCCGTGCGAAGAGGAAGAAGACTAACAGCAAGTCTAGCTTAGTTGAGCTTTTCGTCATCAAAAGAACCTTACTTGGTTTAAGGTACGCAAAGTTTTGTAGAAAGATTCACATCTCTACAAGTGGACCACAGAAAGCTACCATTTCCTTGCAAGATGCACGCACTAGTAAGATGAGAATACATCTTATGGGAAACTAAAATTAAAATCTTGTAACAAAATAGTAAAAAAGACATTTCTACCGTCCAGTAACTCCAACTCAAAGGCGTCTATTTACTGGGTTCCTGAACTAAAGGAAAGTATATTCAGATTCCATCACACAAATTTTCTAAGTAAAATTACTTGAAAAGGTGGTTTGGTCAAATCACTCCCTAGCAACTGCACACCTCTGCGAAATATTATTATTTCCCATATTTATATAAGTCTTAATGGGGCATTCCCATCTCCAAGATCCTATCCCAGTAGGTAGTAGGTGTACTTCTAATTCTAGACATTTACTAATATTATTAGTATTACACCTACTACATATTGGGATAGAATCTTGGAGATGGGACTATCCCTTTAAGGCTCAAAATCACAATGACATACCAAAATCAAAGCAATCACAAATATATGGGTGACGTTCACTATTATAGTTGAGGTCTAGGAGGAAAATTTATGTTTTTGAAATATTTATATTTTCCGAAGAAGTAGCTATAATTGCATCCAAAGAACTAAAACTTATAAATATATGGATTGAAACAAAACAATAAGTTACCTGTCACGGGGTTACTGCGACAGTGTGGAGCCATAAGACCGCAGCATCTGATTGCTCCTACTCCGGCGATGAGAAGAAGCACTTCTCCTTCATATTAAAAGTGTTTATTACTTCTGGCAGAACAAGGGTTAATCGGCCATGTTGGAAATCCCTGTTCTCACAGTTATGCTCAGTTAGCCACTCCTTTTCCCTTTATAATCTGGGCTCTGTTACTAATCCTTGTCAGAGCTAGCATTTGCTGCATGGCTATCGGTGGGAGAGGAGTTCATATGAGAAGGGGAGTTGGAGGAGTTATTAGTGACTGTTGCTTGGTTTGTATGTGTGGCAATTACCTATCTTTCTCTATTTTGGTTTATTCCCCTACCTTCACACCTTGGTGCATTCCTCTGTTCCTGTTATATGTGAGTGAATATTTTGTATGCCTGGAGTTTTCTGTTAACCCTTGTTTGTCGGGTTGGTGTACTACGGTGCACAGTAGCGCCCCTCTTCCCATGGTGAGTGAAGAGAACAGACGGGGGGCTAACTCACGAGATAAGGCAAGGGCAGAGGCCCCGGCATCTAGTGTTAGGGACAGGGAAGGAGCCTCTGGTCCTGGGTCACCTGACAGTTGTTTTGTGACATAATCCCTTAGGGTACTGTCTCACAGTGGCACTTTGATCGCTACGACGGTACGATCCATGATGTTCCAGCGATATCCATACGATATCGCTGTGTCTGACACGCAGCAGCGATCAGGGACCCCGCTGAGAATCGTACGTCGTAGCAGATCGTTTGGAACTTTCTTTCGTCGCTGGATCTCCCGCTGTCATCGTTGGATCGGTGTGTGTGACAGCGATCCAGCGATGCGTTCGCTTGTAACCAGGGTAAACATCGGGTTACTAAGCGCAGGGCCGCACTTAGTAACCCGATGTTTACCCTGGTTACCACCGTAAAAGTAAAAAAAAAAAACAGTACATACTCACATTTCGGTGTCCGTCAGGTCCCTTGCAGTCTGCTTCCCGCTCTGACTGACTGCCGGCCGGAAAGTAAGAGCAGAGCACAGCAGTGACGTCAAAGCTGTGCTCTGCTTTCACTTTACGGCGGCACTCAGTCAGAGCGGGAAGCAGACTGCGAGGGACCTGACGGACACCGAAATGTGAGTATGTACTGTTTTTTTTTTTTACTTTTACGCTGGTAACCAGGGTAAACATCGGGTTACTAAGCGCGGCCCTGCGCTTAGTAACCCGATGTTTACCCTGGTTACCCAGGGCCTTCGGCATCGTTGGTCGCTGGAGAGCGGTCTGTGTGACAGCTCCCCAGCGACCACACAACGACTTTCCAATGATCACGGCCAGGTCGTATCGCTGGTCGTGATCGTTGGAAAGTTGCAGAGTGTGACAGTACCCTTAGAGTAAGGATCATGATGAACTTTTGGAACTTCAATATGTAGGTCCAGTTTTTACTTGCTGTCAGGAATTTAGCTGTAATGAGTGCAGAGGTAGCAACTGGATATATCAAAAGACATAAGAAGATACCAATGTTATAAATGGCACATTATAATTTGTGGCCATTGTTATCCATTTTACATCAAGCCCCATGAGTTTCAACTTACACCTCTTTCAATTATTACTTGCTTAATATAATTATTACTGCATAATGTAGTCAAAGTTTCCAAGGAATCCTATCTCATTTTATAACTGCCACAACAGATGGCAGATGAACTAAAACTGACCCAGATGTACTCAGTTTTCCAGAATCATAAATTAATGTCATTTTTTGCTGTTTTTCAGTTCAAAGGTTGTAATTGTACACATTCCTACTCCATGTAGACTTCATGGAGTCTATAACAAGTGCTGTTCTTATCACTGGGGCAGTGTTATAACCCATGGCGGTTCCCTTTTTTTAACCTTTACTTATTAATGTATTATCTATCTATGCATGAAAATATGTATTTTTTAATCAATGAGCTAATGATTGTGTATCGTTTTGCCTAGTATGCTGCAAAATTTTTATGTTTTTTGCATATATACAGAAAAAATAAGTTAATGTTCGATTCTTTCATATATTTGGAACAATATAATGTATCAGTAATACTTATATTGTAATACTATAAATATAAAATAAATTAATAAAGTAATGCTGTAACAGTAAAACAATAATATAATACAGTAATACCAACCACTTCCAATAACTATACTATGGGAACCGAGGAAACAAGAAGTGGTATCACTGCACAAGAAGAACACATCGGCAAACCGCCTTTAGGTAATGAAAGCTGTTTATTGGCTATGCGTTTCAAGTACGGTCTGTCTTCTACATCAGAAGCATATATACACTAAAAAGCACATGACCTTTATACTGGCTGATAATGATGTCACAATTACATAACTGTATTAAAAAGTGATATTTCCATTCGATGACCCCATATTTTTGCAATTCTTTGCTTTTTTGCTGCCTGTAGACAATACTTACCTAATATCCAGCAGTGAAATGTCAGTTCTGCCCTAATGTTTATCCAAGCCGATCTAATTGGCACACTGAACAGAGTCTTTTTGTGTTTGATTGCGTAGACAGAAAAAAAAAACAATTGTCTCATAATATGAGAAAAAGTCTTATAAATCTGATACAAGGTTTACAAAATAGATCCTAGTAAATGTGCTTCATAGTTTATATGTGCAGCTACATTTTAGATCAACTGCTCACATATATGCCACAGACTTTAATAGAGAGTAGACTATAAGCTTGACTTGCTCTCTCCTCCTTTCCTACCTTCCTCGGCTGCCATCAATCATTTTTCTGAACACGTGTGGGGTCACTTGTGTGATTAAGTTCTGTCTTTTGTTCCAGTCGAGCAACTATCAGACAAGGAACACTCAATTGACAATAATGGGTGTCGGGGACAACTCAATTCCTCCCCTTTCTATGTCTATTCTCACTACACTCTCCCTTTGAAATCAATAGGTTTTGTTTCTCAGTCTATATCACTAATTATCATCAACAGAATAACCTCACAGATATATATTGTCCATGAGATATCGTTAAGACAAATAAATTGAAATGTTATTGAATTATGTCGGTTTAAATCACATCCTGAGCTGCATTCGCCCTTTTGTTGTCTCCCATTATCGCTACTTATTCAATGTTTGCAAAAAACTGAAATGGGTAAAAGAAACTCTACGGTGCGGGATATTATGTTGTAAAAGTTTATATAAATTGTAAAGAGAAACGCTTCAAAAGCTATGGAAACCATTGACGTAAAAAAAAGATATTATTCCTTATTTTAGTGGTTATCTTTAGTTACTAAGTTTCATTTCTTCATTCATATTTAGACCACTGATTTGAGAGTCCAAGTTTCAGATATTTTTTTTTTCCTGCGAAAGTGTCTCTCCCAGTAATATAGGCTGGATTTGATGTCTAATTAACGAAAACTAACATGTTGGATACACATACACACGTAGAGTTCCAAACCGGAACCAATATTCAAGGATAGGGCAACTCCCTACGTAATAGAATCCTACAAAAAACAATGGCGCAAATTGCCATGAAAAATGAGGTGAGATAAGACACAGTAATATCAGTGACATATCAAAATTTGTATTATTAAATGCTCACTCATATACAAGGTAAGGGTGTAAATAACCCATAAAGACAATACAAGATGGGTTTGGAAGAGGAAGAGACCTAGCAACCCGTATCATCAAAAAGTCTCCTATCAAAAAATAGCAGCACAGAGCATATAAAGTTAGCACATAAACCTCAGAGATAGCTTTAGGTAACAACCTGAAGTGTGGGAGTACCATATGGAAAGGTGCTATGTAACATCACAAATATGCATCTACTTTTCCCAGGTATAAAGTGCCACTCATGGTGCAGTGAAAGATTAGTGCTTACCCATGTGAGAGAGAAGGCGATGATCCGTGTGTGCCGCAGCCCTGACGCGCGTTTTGCGTGGTCGGCTTCCTCGGGGGGGCCAACATGGATTTGATGTCTGTATACTTCCCCACAGTAATATAGTACTTAATATAGACTGGATGTAAGGCCTTTGTGCCTCTTCCTCTGATAATATAAGCTGGAAATGAGGTTTGTGTCTCTCCTAGTAAAATAGAATGGGTGCGATGTCTATGCAACCCCAACAAATAAAGCCTGGATGTGACGTCTGAATGTCCTTCAGTAATATAAACTGGATGTGAGCTCTGTGTCTCTCCCAGTAATATAGGCTGGATGTGAGGTATGTGTGTCTCTCCCAGTAATATAGGCTGGATGTGAGCTGTGTGTCTCTCCCAGTAATATAGGCTGGGTGTGAGGTCTGTGTGTCTCTCCCAGTAATATAGGCTGGATGTGAGCTCTGTGTGTCTCTCCCAGTAATATAGGCTGGATGCGAGCTGTGTGTCTCTCCCAGTAATATAGGCTGGATGTGAGGTATGTGTGTCTCTCCCAGTAATATAGGCTGGATGTGAGCTGTGTGTCTCTCCCAGTAATGTAGGCTGGGTGTGAGGTCTGTGTGTCTCTCCCAGTAATATAGGCTGGATGTGAGCTCTGTGTGTCTCTCCCAGTAATATAGGCTGGATGTGAGCTCTGTGTGTCTCTCCCAGTAATATAGGCTGGATGTGAGGTCTGTGTGTCTCTCCCAGTAATATAGGCTTGATGTGAGGTCTGGGAGTCCTCCAGTAATGTAGGCTGGATGTGAGATCTGTGTGTCTCTCCCAGTAATATAGGCTGGATGTAAGCTCTGTCTGTTGCTCAGAATAATGTAGGCTGGATGTGAGCTCTGTGTGTTGCTCCCAGTAATGTAGGCTGGATGTGAGGTCTAGGAGTCCTCCAGAAATATAGATTGGATGTGAGGTCTGTGTGCTGCTCCCAGTAATATAGGCTGGATGCGAGGTCTGTATCTCTCCCAGTAATATAGGCTGGATGTGAGGTCTGTGTGTCTCTCCCAGTAATATAGGCTGGATGCGAGGTCTGTGTGTCTCTCCCTGTAATATAAGCTGAATATGAGGTCTGTGTGTCTCTCCCAGTAATTTAGGCTGTAAGGCCTGTGTGTGGCTCCCAGTAATATAGGCTGGATGTGAGGTCTGTGACTCCCAGTAATATAGGCTGGATGTGAGCTCTGTGTGTCTCTCCCAGTAATATAGGCTGGATGTGAGGTCTGTGTGTCTCTCCCAGTAATATAGGCAGGGTGTGAGGTCTGTGTGTCTCTCCCAGTAATATAGGCTGGATGTGAGCTCTGTGTGTCTCTCCCAGTAAAAAAGGCTGGATGTGAGCTCTGTGTGTCTCTCCCAGTAATAATATAGGCTGGACGTGAGGTCTGTGTGTCTCTCCCAGTAATATAGGCTGGATGTGAGCTCTGTGTGTCTCTCCCAGTAATATAGGCTGGATGTGAGGTCTGTGTGTCTCCCAGTAATATAGGCTGGATGTGAGGTTTGTGTGTCTCCCAGTAATATAGGCTGGATGTGAGGTTTGTGTGTCTCTCCCAGTAATATAGGCTGGATGTGAGGTCTGTGTGTCTCTCCCAGTAATATAGGCTGGATGTGAGCTCTGTGTGTCTCTCCCAGTAATATAGGCTGGATGTGAGGTCTGTGTGTCTCTCCCAGTAATATAGGCTGGATGTGAGGTCTAGGTGCATCCTGGGTACTGCTGTCTTGCTCCATGCATCTTTAGAAACTTTCCTTCCTTTTCACATTGTGTACAATATCCTCATCTGCTGCTATCCCTAACAATGAGTGAAGGGAGAAGGAGAGTAGAGAGAGCCATCAGAAGTGAGCAGGAATATTGTGGACAACTCAGCTAGATAAAAAACAGACAATCTGCAGCAGCAAAATGAACAATTTTACGATTATTATTTAGAATGTTGCAAAACTTTGCATTAGGGAAGGAAATTAGCAATGAAAAAAAGTCTGTGACGGTGTACACCATATTTCAGGAAATGCTGACAGGTACAGGGTGGGATTCCTAGAGCAGAATCTAAGGTTGGTGAATGAATGAGAAATTCAAAGAATGCAAGGAGAAAGGTAATGTACCGCCACCAAATAGAACACAGTGTGTCAGGTTTGTTTTCAGGAATGTTACTATAAGGGGATGTGCCAGCTGACAAGCAATACACTCAGTCCATTAACAAACAGCAGAATTGTGAGTGCAGCTCTGGAGTATGATACATACCAGTACAGTAAATTATATTTGACTTACAACTAAGCCTCATTCAAGTAAGTATAGCTCCGCTGTTTCTGGGAGAAAGAAGACAGTCAGTAGTGTGTAGGGCAGAGCGTTCACGTGAGTCCTGTGTATGCACAACTCCATCACTGCACATCAGTCCAATACATGCCGAGTATGAGTAATCAGTAAATCCTGCCGCTGGGGGATGACTCATGGAAAAAGACATTTACAGTACCTTGAAAAAGTATTCTATGAACTTTTCCACATTTTTTCACGTTACAGCAGCAAACTTAAATGCATTTTATTAGGATCTAATGTGATAAACGAACACAAAGTAACGAGTGTGAAGTGTAAAGGAAATGATGCAAATAAGAATGGACAAACATGTCACCTCTAGATGTGGAAAGCTTTCAGAGACATTTCCTAAAAGACCTGCAGTGACAGGTGCTCCTACAAAGTATTGACATAGGGGGGCTGAAGACTAATGCACATAACAGTTTTCCAACTTTTAAAATATTTATAAAACTTTGTAGAATTTCTTTTAGAATTCATAAATACTTGCTACTTTGTGTTGGTATCACATAAAATCTCCCCAAAACCTCTGGGTGTAATGTGAAAGTTCACGGGGTATGAATACATTTTCAAGGCACTGTACATCCATAAGTATTAATTGTAATCCCCTTTATGAGGACGACTTCTTGGTCGTAGCCTTCTGTAATAAGCGTGGAGGCTACTATCTGGTTATGTGGTTGGGGGTCCAGCCCTCCAAAGTGACGCAAGTTTCCAACTTTTCAATCTTCATAAAAAAAAGAAGAAAACTTCTCAAGGGTTTATGTTTCTCCTATATCTAGCCCTGGGATAAGGAAACAGGAAACTTGCTGACCGTCCCGATTTCTGTTGGATACTTTAGAGAGGAAGCAAAGAAGTAGAGGTTTTTGCCAATTTACTGTAAAAAGTATCATTTTACATAAACCTCATTTCTTGGCTAAAGTGAAAAGTGGTTTCAAGAGCATCAGGAGGATGATGATTAGGTAAGGGTGTAATACTTAATTTCTCCTGCGGGGGCACTGTAGGGAAATAGAGCACTTTTTACAAGGTTTCTCCATAGTTTAGAGTTGGTCGTTTCAGCTGGGGGACACTTTGCGATTAGTTTATTTCAAAAGACCCTTCTAACAAATGAAGAGGAGAATGCCTATGCATATAGAAGGGCAGGTGAGCAAGCAAACTCCGCAGTGAGCCCTATGTACAGTAAAGATTATATTGTCTCATGGGACGCGAAGAGAGAAGACTTCCCGCAAACACTGGACTCATCTAACCACACAAATGCTGTATATAACATCTGCTACATCCCCATAAACAAACACATCACAATCGGCTGATCCTGGGTCAACAGGAGGACAGTTTATCTAAGAAAGTACACCCCAATCTCTGTGTCCTTATGTTCCTATTACTGCCAGGTATTGTATTTTTCTCCTTTCATGCATTGTTCTCTTACAATCCAATTCATATATTATATTACAATAATAAGTAACATAAGATTCAAAGGTCAATTGGGGCCAAGTATATGTAACCTGAAATTACGGTATATAGGATTTAAAGGGGGACCTGTCACGTTCCATAAAAATAGCTACTTTTCCCCTAGATTATATGTCGCTGTTCTCCTGAATCCGGAGATGTTTTTCTTTTGTTCCTGCTCCTCTCCATTCCTGAGATATGGACGTTTTTTATTATATAAAAATCTAGCAATCTTAGCCAATTGGGTGTGGTCATCAATTCTCCTATTCTCAGAGGACCACACCCACTTGCTGAAAAAAATGCAAATTTTTTTCATACAGGAAAAAAACAACCATATCTCAGGAATGGAGAGGAGCAGGAACAAAAGAAAAACATCTCCGGATTCAGGAGAACAGCGGCATTTACACCGGGCATAAAAATTACACATTTATGAGAAGTGACAGGTCCTGTTTAAAAGACAATCTAAGCAATGTTTTTACTTTTCATCGTTTGTTTACAAAAGCTGTAACATTTTTATTTATTGGACAATGTTTTTGTTTTTGTTTGTTTTTTTATTGGTGGAATTTTGAGATACATATACAATTGCTATAAATTTATATGTATTTTTTTTCTTACTTTTGAAGACTGAAAAATATTTAAAAATAATATTTTCTATTATGCATTATATATTATGTTTCCTTTTTGGGGGGGGAGGGGGACGATTTTATAGTTTAGTTATTTTTTTTTATTTTTTAGCATTATTTTAACTTTTTTTTTATTAAATCCCACTCTGGGACTTAAACTTGTATGAAGCTGATCTCTCATATTGTACACTGCAGCATATCAAACCTGTCATTGTTAATGATAATAGGTAAACAAAAATTGCAGCCATGAGGGTGCATTGTTTGGCCCCTGGTTGCCATCTTAATCCATTGGCACCCTGTGATCGCAACACAGAAGGACTAATGGGTTGGACAGAGGAAGCCTTCTCCCTCTGTCCAGCTAAATAAATGTTGGTATAGCCATTAATAAGGAGTTACCCTACCAACATGTAAGGGGTTAACCTACCTGGATTGAAGCTGGATTTGGTCCCGAAATTTTCAGCCAGGACAGAACTATGTACTACAATCCCATTCCTGCCATTGATACATAAAACTACAGCACTTAATGTTTTGCATAGCAAATATGTTCCAGAAATCCTTCCGACTTACAGATCCTAGATCAACGATGAAGCAGTCTCCGCTGTTGAAGCTGGACCAGTTCAGGGGAACCTCCGTCGCTCGCACCACTCTCCTTCCTTTGATATGAAACAGACGTTGTGCGGTGAGGTCATTAGTGACCACGTGCGTGAAACCAGAGGCCACTCCGCCAGCCTGAAAAATGATATAATGCAAAACATTACAATAGGAATGTTAAATATTATCTCTGAAATCAACAGATTTTTGGGAATAGGCAAAGACTCTTGGTGAATGTTGGTGGACTTGTGTGGATGAATGTCCTCCGTAGTGTGCCATCAATTGATCAAATAAATGGGCATGTTGGATTTCAACATGTCTATCCTTTGACCTACGAGGAGATTAAACCTGGTCTTTCTCATTGCAGGTCCCTTTCTGACCTTTCTACAGGCCCCTTTCTATCCTTTCTACAGGTCCCTTTCTAACCTTTCTACAGGTCACTTTCTAACCTTTCTACAGGTCCCTTTCTAACCTTTCTATAGGTCCCTTTCTATCCTTTCTACAGGTCCCTTTCTAACCTTTCTACAGGTCCCTTTCTAACCTTTCTACAAGTCCCTTTCTATCCTTTCTACAGGTCCCTTTCTAACCTTTCTACAGGTCCCTTTCTAACCTTTATAATAATAATAATTTTTATTTATATAGCGCCAACATATTCCGCAGCACTTTACAAATTATAGAGGGGACTTGTACAGACAATAGACATTACAGCATAACAGAAATCACAGTTCAAAACAGATACCAGGAGGAATGAGGGCCCTGCTCGCAAGCTTACAAACTATGAGGAAAAGGGGAGACACGAGAGGTGGATGGTAACAATTGCTTTAGTTATTTGGACCAGCCATAGTGTAAGGCTCGGGTGTTCATGTAAAGCTGCATGAACCAGTTAACTGCTTAAGTATGTAGCAATAGAGACACAGAGAGCTACTGTATTAACTGCATAAAGTGTATGAGAACATGATGCGAGGACCCTGATTACGTTTTTGTTTTGTTTTTTTATTTAATGGGCCACACAGGGATCGTTAGGTTAATGCGTTGAGGCGGTAGGCCAATCTGAACAAATGAGTTTTTAGGCACGCTAACCTTTCTACAGGTCCCTTTCTATCCTTTCTACAGGTCCCTTTCTAACCTTTCTACAGTTCCCTTTCTATCCTTTCTACAGGTCCCTTTCTATCCTTTCTACAGGTCCCTTTCTAACCTTTCTACAGATCCCTTTCTAACATTTCTACAGGTCACTTTCTAACCTTTCTACAGTGCCCTTTCTAACCTTTGTACAGGTCCCTTTCTAACCTTTGTACAGGTCCCTTTCTAACCTTTCTACAGCTCACTTTCTAACCTATGAAGACTGATAGTCACGCAGTAAATTACTGTGTAACTGTATCAATGGAGAAAAACACATTGACCAATTTTCAGTCTTCAGCCCGGCAATATTGATGGGCTCAGTCAACAGCAGTCTAATGTGTATGGGAGCCCCATTGGGCTGAGTAAAGATCCGGCATGTCCAATTTTGGACTACCATTATTTTTCTTAACTATGAGAAAAGCAGCCATCAGCGGCTGTCTCAATGAGTGAGCGTTCCTGTGTATGGGAGAGTCAGGCGAGATGGCTGCTGGGTGAACGATCATCTGCAACATTGGTCAACCAACAGTTATCTAAATGATATGGTGGAGGGAGGGCTTAAAAGAGGTTTTTCATGTTGTACAATCCCAAGACAATAAACTGCAAAGGGTCCCCTTTTTGGGACCCCCCAACAATCATCTGCAATCTGTTGGTAAACTTGGCAGGAGGTGTCCATTCACCAAAATGGGTCGTCCTTCAGAAAAAGAACCTCCTTGCAACCAGTCTGGCCGAGACGTAAGTATGCATGAAAATTGGTAGTATGCAATATTTTACGAGTTAAGGGGGATATGGCCAGCAGCTGAAGCTACACAAAGGATGGTAGGTGGTGGTGGAGAACATGGTGGAGAACATGGTGGAGAACATCACTCACCAAACCTTCCTTTCTCCAGTATGGTGGTGTAATGCCCAATCTTTTCCCCCCAACATCATCTGTTGGGGAAGAGTCCTCTTTGATTAGATGCTCATCCTGACACAATCAGTAGGTTCGACTGACAGCAGTCTAATATGGGGCTTTACTATACTCTAAATGGGTGATCTGATCCAGACAACACCCTTCCCATATGCAAAGCGTGGATATTCCCCTGGAGACCTCAGTTTGACCAAAGTCATCATCGTTCTAGGGGATCTAAAAGTAGCAGTCGCACCCGCTGCCAAGCAAACCACCAGAAAAATTAGAAAGGGCACATGGTAATATCGGGCCACTTTACAGATTAAAGTCATATCTAGAAAGAAAAGTTTCTATTGCTTTGGATCATCCAATGGAGTGAGGGTGCAGGAACATCAAAGCTTTGAGCAATTGTTGGGCGGACAATCTATAGAGATGTAATTCATATATTACATGGGATTGTATGTTGACGAGGGGCAGATGCCAGGCAGGAGCTGAAAACTCCGAGGACAGTCATGTGGACCGTACACAGCGCAGAGACATTATATCTCGGCACCGGTCCTGACCATGTGCTATCAGTCTTCTGTCATCACAGTTTACTACTTGACGGTTAACTGTCACTTTGCTGATTTACCAACATCCTGCTCTTCCGCTGCGACAATACACTCACTCAACCCAGTCGAATAGACTTATGATCTGTTACTGCTGCGTGCTAAACATTGTTTCCCCACAGAGCATCGCTTTTCACACTAGTAATTCATTGTACAAAATAACTATGTAAAATGGTTTAGGTAGTGATAACATTGGACAGCTCATTGGTTAGCACTGTATGCTGGCTCAGTGGTTAGCACTGTACGGTGGCTCAGTGGTTAGCACTGTACGGTGGCTCAGTGATTAGCACTGTACGGTGGCTCAGTGGTTAGCACTGTTGATTTCCAGTACTGGGGTCCTGGGTTGTTGAAATGCAAATGAGGCTGAAGAGCTATGGTAGATCTGAAGAGCTATGGTAGATCTGAAGCCTCTGTCACTCCAGCTCTATTCTCTGCCCAGTGCCGCCTCCTGGTTGGCAGACATCTATACTGTGTGACTTCAGGCAAGCAGGAGGAGGAGCTTAGAAGTCATATGCAAATCAGACTGGAAGTGCACAGGGGGTGTGAATGCATTTAAACTACTTATTCTATGTGCACCGTCCAGGCTGGGTACACCTTGTTATGGTGGGATCGCTTTTACACTTTTTGGATGAAAATAGTGATAACTAAGTCCCCTGTGTTATTTACATGTACTATTACTCTTCACTTATTCACTTACTACTGGGTATAGGCTCATTTAGGTATTTTTTCTGGGGTTTTGTCTGTGAAATGGCCACAGTGTGAACGTGCTCCTACATTTACCAACTTATGCTCAGGCTCATTTCTTTGCTTATGTTGTAGTGGTATGGCTGTGTAGAGCCTTGTCCCCTAATAAAAATGACGCTTTTTTTTGTAATGATCAGATGTGTTGGTCAAGAAAAATCCAGTGTAAAGGTCATATGCAAATCAGGCTGGAGGGCGTGCCAATGCATTTGATCACACTTCTTCCTAGTGCATGGACACGCCCCCTGTGCACTTCCAACTTAATTGGCATATTGCTTCTATGCCAGATTTCTCGAAACTGGGGCATCGGATCTCCCCAAAGAAGGTAGCATTTTTATTAGAAAGCAAGTATCTACACAGCCATACTGCTACTAACATGCATAAAAAACGACTGACAAATTCCCTTTAACAAGTAAGAAACTCTTGAGATTGAACTTTTTTCAAAGCCAAGTAATATTATAGTCACTATAAGCCTCCTTTTTGGCAAAGTCATATATTTATTATGGTCCAGAGAGATGATTTTAAATAAAGGTTGGGGGGATGGTAATGGGGGCAAAAACATCCACTGAACTGGAGAACAATGTACTAACAGAAAAAAACACAGTCCCCAATTTGATGTGATAGTCCCAAGTTTATGGGGATGTCCAAAAAGGTGTAGTAAATAGTGATCATACGTGATTTTGGGACTGGAGAGGGACATAAACATTCCTATTTTACTAACAATAATGTTTGTGAGTCTGACAAAGTCATCTCTTTGGCTACATGATCTATATGGTTCAAGAGTTTCCTGAAGTTTTGGGGCAATTGGAGTTTTGGGATGGGGGCTGCATGTAAAGGCTGCTATTGTTTGCACTAACCAATCACATCCATGGCTCCCCATAGATATTCTAATAAGGCCAGTCCTGTGTTCCCTGATGCTTCTGATGTGACCACTGCTGCCTGCATTGAGTTAGTAAGAACCCTAACTTGAGGATCACAATAGCAAAATGCATTGAATTAATCGTACCTTATATTTAATCCCTCCTTTAAAATATCCAACAAACACTCCGGATTCATATCCTTGCATTTCTCTGTACTGAATGGGTTTTCCTCCAAGGTAGTCATCCAGTTGCACGGTGAAAATGGCGGCTGATGTGCTTTCATCTTGGGAGCATTCATTCCCTAAAGAGGAAAAAGTTGGAATATTCTTAAGGTTAAAAGAAACAATATACATTAAAACCCCTTCTGTTAGATCTACATTTATAGACAGTGGCGATACAATGTAACTTGTTATTGAAAGTATAACACAAGTCATAAATATGATTTTTTTTTTTAACATGGTGCAAACGCAGCTGTTCTCCTGAATCCGGCAATGTTTTTCTTTTGTTCCTGCTCCTTTCTGTTCCTGAGTTATGGCCACTTGTTCCTAGTATATAAATATTGACTTATTGGCCAAAAGGGTGTGGTCATCTCAGAGACTCTCACAGAGGTGACCACGCCCACTTCACTTTAAAAAAAGCAAGACTAGATTTACATACAGGAAAGATGGGGCCATATCTCAGGAATGGAGAGGAGCAGGAACAAAAGAAAAACATCTCCGGATTCAGGAGAACAGCGGCATTTACACCAGGTAAACCAATCACATATTAACCACAAGTGACAGGTCCTCTTTAAAGGGGTTTTGCAGGATAGAATATTGTTTATATTCATATAGGGACCAAAAGAAAGCTTTTCAGTGCCTAAGTACAATAACGGCAATAAAATATACCCCCTACAGTAACTAAAACAATATCGCCACATAGTGTGAAAATACTGTTATATACACTTATACAATAATAGAATAAATAATAGCATCACGGAGCCCGAATATGTTCATAAAGTAATGAAAAAACAGATCTATGCAGCGCCAAAATAGTAGTGTCATACAGTGCCTGATGCTGTGACACCAAGCAACAGAGCTATAAAGTGGCAGTATCAGACGATTAGAGGCGACGGACCAAACGCCACACAATCACACTTTATTTATATCCACACAACCCAATGAATTGAGACTCGAGCTCTGATTGTGTCATCCGACGTCATATCATGTCGCCAAACAGTGCACTCATCAACGAACGTAGTAAACTCCCTGCCACTGACTGATAACAATGTATCACTGTCTTCATTCTGGTTGGTTCTTGTGACTTGGATTGTTGCACGTTGTTATCGACACTTCCACACATGTTTTGCACAACACAGAGGAATAAAGAGGAAAGGACTCATCCTCACTCTATCACCGCTATCTGACTTCGAAGAGTTAATTTCTTGCATTAATGTACAGGGACTCTACATCGCTTGGGTTTCCATCTCCTTAACCCATCATCTAATCAGATAAAATCAGTATTTACCCCCCCGGGACCAGGTCTTATTTGCGCACTCTATGGGGGCAGTATATGTTGGGCACTATATGGCAGGACCATTGCTCTGATCCCTCTTGAAATCTTTCATACATTGTAGCTAAAGAATTTTATATAGTTTTCTATTTTTTTTTAGATAACTTGGAATCGTCCAGGATACAAGTCGCAACAATATTTTACTTATGGTTAAAGACCGTGGTGATTACGCTGTATATTCACCGGCTGTGGACTGTGCCCCAGGACTGTATAAACCTCCAGGGGTCAAAATTCAAAGTAATTTGTGCTCAGTAATTAGTGTTTATGGCGGTCGGGGACCTTTCATAATTCTAGTCTCTCATATTGTACAGGAGAGGTTTTATTGAATAATGCAGACCCCCAAACCAGACGTCCTAAACAAATAGAGACCCTAGATGAAGTGCTCTAATTAAACTGAGACCACAGACCAGACCCCCTAAACTAATACAACCGTCCAGATCAGACCCCCTAAACTAATTCAGATCCCAGACCAGGCCGCATGAACTAATATAGACCCCAGATCAGACCCCCTAGACTAAATCAGATCCCAGATCAGACCAATTAAACTATTACAGACCTCAGATCAGACCCCCTAAACCAATATAAACCCCAGACCAGATCCCATATACTAACTCAGATCCCAGACCTGGCCCCCTAAACGAATACAAGCCCCAGACCAGACCCCCTAAACTAACTCAGATCCCAGACCAGACCAATTATTACAGACCTCAGACCAGCTCCCTAAGTAACTAAGATCACAAATCAGACACACTAAACTAACTTAAATCCCAAACCAGACCCCGCAAACTAATATAAGCCCCAGACCAGACCCTCTAAACTAATTCAGATCTTAGACCAGGCCAGCTAAACTATTACAGACCTCAGACCAGGCCCCCTAAGTAACTCAGATCCAAGACCACATGCTCAAAACTAAAACAAACCCTGGATCAGAACTACTGCAGACCCCAGACCAGGCCCACTGAACTAATACAGAATTTAAACCAGTCCCCATAAAATATTTCAGACTCCCGACCAGACCACCGGAATAAATACAGACCTCAGAACAGTCCTCGTCAACACAGACCCAAAACCATGGCCTATAATCAAAACCTCGGACCTAAACCTTCTAAACTAATACAGACCCCAACCCACCTCAGTGTAGATGCCACATAATTAAAAGAGACCCCTAAATATCAGGTTTATTTTCTAAGTCACTGTTGTGTATATATACAGTACAAGGTCGGCTCGTTATCCGGATACATATATACATGCACTAATGGCTTATATATACCCCCCCCCCATACTTTTTGTCTATACTGCACAGAGCGCATTAGGAAGGAAGCCATCCGTCATAAAGGGACGTCAATATCACCGTATACCGCTGATGCTTAATGTGCTGAGTAAGAGGTTTCTCTGCACCGTTCCTTTAAGTGCGGCTCGTTAATGGCTAAAAGGGGAATCTCTGGTCACAAGTCTTAAAATAATGATTTACTTGGCTCCGTGCCCAACTCAGTGCCCAGATCTCACAGCCCGTGCCCGAGCTGGCGAGGTCTCATCTCTGGAGAAACATTTATACTGCACATAGTGAAGATTAGAAATACATTCCCAGTATTCCCACAGTCCCAGAAGCTGAGAAATGGGGAGCTGTGTGCAGAGGAGAAGAGATTAAAGTGTCCTTAGATGATGAGCAGATCACAAACAACGATCAGTTCTATGAGAACTCGGTGGTAAGTGCTCACTTTCCCTGGACTGCCTCCACTGGAGAAAAAAGGGATTACATGTTATTGTACAAATCTAGGGGTGATCATCAGTGACAACTGCGGGAACAATTCAACTTATTTTTGTACGTTATGTATCAGAACCTGGAGAATGTAGTGACAATCACCACTGTGTGGCACTCGTAGAGTTGTCACTTCCCTTCCCCCACTTTACTAAGATTTTGGAACCCAGGTGGATGAGATGTTTCACATAAGCTGACGTTCTCTTATCCTATTGTTAATGTTTAGCTACGAAGATGGAGCTTAGTTGTCAGGACCCCTCTAAATTAGATGTCTCACATAGAGATGAGCCAACCCGAACTTAAAAGTTTGGGGTTCATACCAGACAGTTAGTGTCCATGGGTAAATGCCGAACATGGACTTCTCCCGGAAGCCCATTGCAATGTTTGGGGAGGGAGAGAGAATATTTTCCAGCTCAAAAGTTTGGGTCCAAGTTCTGGTAAAGTCCTGGTCCAAGTTTGGGTAAAGTCCTGGTATAAGTTTGGGTAAAGTTCTGGTCCAAGTTTGTGTACAGTCCTGGTCCAAGTTCGGGTAAAGTCCTGGTTCAAGTTTGGGTAAAGTCCTGGTTCAAGTTTGGGTAAAGTCCTGGTTCAAGTTTGGGTAAAGTCCTGGTTCAAGTTTGGGTAAAGTCCTGGTATAAGTTTGGGTAAAGTCCTGGTTCAAGTTCATCTAAAGTCCTGATTCAAGTTCTGCAAAGTCCTGGTTCAAGTTTGGGTAAAGTCCCGGTTCAAGTTTGGGTAAAGTCCTGGTTCAAGTTTGGGTAAAGTCCTGGTTCAAGTTCATCTAAAGTCCTGATTCAAGTTCTTGCAAAGTCCTGGTTCAAGTTTGGGTAAAGTCCTGGTCCAAGTTTGGGTAAAGTCCTGGTTCAAGTTTGGGTAAAGACCTGGTTCAAGTTCTGGTAAAGTCCTGATTCAAGTTTGGGTAAAGTCCCGATACCCTGACCCAACTTTGGAATAAGGTTCGGGTGGGGAACTAGAAACTGAACTTCCATGAGTCCGCTCATCCCTAGACACAAACCATCTTGGAGTAACTCAAGATGCTGGAGGACATCCGAAAACTCCAGATGTTGAAAAAGAATATTGATACTATTGCCATAGTAGGTGATCACATACACATCAAGTACAGATACCCCCCCCCCAATTAAAAGGGGTCAACCGATATTTAAATGATTGTCATCCCTTTAATCATTTCTTATGAAAAGGGTCAAATTGGCCTTAAAAAATCCATCTAAGAGAAGTCATCTTCCATAATTTCTGTTTCGCCATTTTCTGGTCTCCGCCTTCTCTGATCCCTCTCAAAAAACAGGAAATGACCGATCAGCCAATCACAGGTGGCAATGGTGACTGTGACCTGCCTCCACCAGTGAATGACTCAGTGATAATCACCTGTGCGTTAAAAAGGACCTGTGTTCTCTTTTAGTGTCCATTGTAAATGTTTTACTTTTATTTTAGTTCCCGCTGCTCCCCTGAGTGTTCTGCTTTTTACTTTTTTTTAAATCCGCCATGCGAATACAGAGAAACAGTCCTTTATATCTAGTGCCAATTTTTTAATGGCCTTTACCAAAGGGGGCGTAGCTCCCAGGATAATAATACAGAGCAAGGTAAGGACACGCCCCCGAGGATCCTTTGAGCCACGGGTCATTGGTAAAGAGTAGACCAAAAAAAAATTTGCACTAAAGAAAAGGGCCCATGTCTTTGGAAGTGTATGGCAGATTTAGAAAAAGAAAAAAGTGGAATACGGAGAGGAGCAGCTGGAATAAAAAAAGAACAGAATCTGGACGCTTTTGACCTGGTGACAGTTCTTTTTTTAAGAGGAACCAAGAAGTCACTGGGACCTGAAAGCATGAGAGCAGCGGGGGATGAGCGAGTTAAAAGTATCACTTACTCTGGTCATTTTGTGACGTTCTGACCCTTATCAAATGGACATTTTTTTTTTTTAAACAGGACCTGCCACTTGCCATAACTATGTAATTGTTTTACCGGGTTTAAATGCCGCTGTTCTCCCGAATCTGACGCTGTTATTATTTTGTTTCTGTGCCTCTCTGTCCCTGAGATATGGCCTCATCTTTCTTGTAGATAGATCAAGTGTTGTTTTCCAAATGGGCATGGTCTTAAAAGAAAACCTCAAGACCACACCCACTTGGCTAAATAACTAGATTTACATACAGGAAAGAACGGTCTATATGTCAGGAACGGAGAGGTACAGGAACAAAAGAAAAACATCGTCGGATTCAGGAGAACAGGTAAAAAAATATATATATTAACTACAAGTGACAGGTCCTCTTTAAAGGGGTTTTCCAGGTTATAAAATACATTTCATACTCCTTATTAGGGAATTCTGAGTTAATAAAGGTGTTAGTCCTCATCTAGATAGTGGACACGTCTCTCTCTATGGGATACTAGTCCTGCCCTGTATTTTACGGACAGCGCCACACATGTCCACAGGTCGTGTGTGGTATTGCAGCTCAACTTTATCACTTTGAATGGAAAGGAGCTGCAATACCAGACCCAACCTGTGGGACAGAGAGGGCAGTCTTTCTGGAAAAAAAAAAGAAGCCATGTGTTTCTAATCCTGGACAATCCCTTTAAATCATAGCCCAATAGCCTGTATTATCCTATTGCTATATTTCTATTATCCTGGGAAATAATAGCGTAACATTTACTAAACACGACATAATGAAAACAATAATTCAGGTTCTAACTGGCGTCTCTTCAGCTGCTGCCCGTGATGAGGCTCATTATGCCGTCTCTCCGGTTTGGACATGCCCTATGATAGTTATTGTCACCGCCGCCTACACCTTCGCAGGGGATCACTATAGCGCGCGGATCTAGCAGAGACGAGTTTGTCATATGGCATAACTCATGGAAAGATGCTCACGTCCCCCCTATGTGTCGCTGACTGCAAGATCTCGGCTTAGTGAATTCACGCACCGCTCCAGCTCTGCTACATCAGTCTCGTATTCCGGTTAATATCCAACCAAGGCGCAAAATAACGCGAAGACAGAGGAAACCTACCCAGCCAGAAGTGCAGGTCGTAATACTTGCTGTTATTCTTCACTATGGTATGAAGGACCAGATAAGCGTCTCCAACGTAGAAGTTGCCATATAGGTTTTCAGGGACCGGCGCCAGGTCCATTTTCTCAATTCGCCATATCTGGAGACCAGATTTTTTGCCAGCATCGGCGAACTCCTTGTGGTAGAGGACCATAGTGGATGAGGCGAGAGGAGAACAAAGGGAGAAGAACTTCTGGAGCAGCTGCTGTGCGCTGCTTGGCAGAGTCAGCCCCACAGATTATATACAGTGGGACCAGGAAAAGGCAGAGCTCGCTGGTGGAGTAGGTGTGTTCACTGCAGGCTGGGAGAACACGACTTACTACAGAGCAGCCATTCATGCACACGACTATTCATAGACGGAAAATTATTATTCTAGGTGGAGACGCGCGATACATTGCAAAACATTGGCTTTTTTATATTATTAGTCCTGGTGCAAAATATTCTGTAAACCCCCTTGTATCACAAAAACTCATCATAAAGCGCCCCCTTATCAGCCCCTACATGCAAACTGATAGACAGCAGGAACCTGCAAGCTGCTTTTAGGGTGACGGTGAGTGGTCCCCTAATTACATGAGCACTGCATAGGCTGCACAAACAATGTGCCGCCTAACCGTCCACATGACCAGGCAAAAACTTATATACTGTACATTTTATACAGGACGTAGTATAATGAGACCCCAGACATCAAAAAGAATATTATACATGAGAAGTGGAAAGGAGGAAAAGAAACACAAACAGGAACAAGATCACACATCTAGATATAGAAATTGTAAACTTAGATTTCTTTGAAATTTCTGCAAAATATGGAAGAGTAAACAGTGCAAAAATATATATATAGATATTTCCAGATATTTTATTCTTGTACATAGGGGCAGTATTATAGTCGTTATATTCTTGTACATAGGAGCAGTATTATAGTAGTTATATTCTTGTACATAGGAGCAGTATTATAGTAGTTATATTCTTGTACATAGGAGCAGTATTATAGTAGTTATATTCTTGTACATAGGAGCAGTATTATAGTAGTTATATTCTTGTACATAGGAGCAGTATTATAGTAGTTATATTCTTGTACATAGGAGCAGTATTATAGTAGTTATATTCTTGTACATAGGAGCAGTATTATAGTAGTTATATTCTTGTACATAGGGGCCGTATTATAGTAGTTATATTCTTGTACATAGGGGCAGTATTATAGTAGTTATATTCTTGTACATAGGAGCAGTATTATAGTAGTTATATTCTTGTACATAGGAGCAGTATTATAGTAGTTATATTCTTGTACATAGGAGCAGTATTATAGTAGTTATATTCTTGTACATAGGAGCAGTATTATAGTAGTTATATTCTTGTACATAGGGGCAGTATTATAGTAGTTATATTCTTGTACATAGGAGCAGTATTATAGTAGTTATATTCTTGTACATAGGAGCAGTATTATAGTAGTTATATTCTTGTACATAGGAGCAGTATTATAGTAGTTATATTCTTGTACATAGAGGCAGTATTATAGTAGTTATATTCTTGTACATAGGGGCAGTATTATAGTAGTTATATTCTTGTACATAGGGGCAGTATTATAGTAGTTATATTCTTGTACATAGGGGCAGTATTATAGTAGTTATATTCTTGTACATAGGGGCAGTATTATAGTAGTTATATTCTTGTACATAGGTATCATTGAGTGACGGACCCCGAGAGGCGGGCTGCAGCATTTCCGAGTCCGTCACCGCTAGCGCAGATAGAGCTAGCAGATGCTCTATCTGCGATAGCGTGCTGCCATACCGGCACTTGCGTTAACAGCAGCCCGTTAACGTATATGTTGAACGGGCTGCTGTTAATGCAGTGTGAACCAGGCCTTATAGTAGATATATTCTTGTACATAGGGGCAGTATTATAGTGGTTATATTCTTGTACATAGGGGCAGTATTATAGTAGTTATATTCTTGTACATAGGAGCAGTATTATAGTAGATATATTCTTGTACACAGGGAGCAGTATTATAGTAGTTATATTCTTGTATATAGGGGGCAGTATTATATTAGTTATATTCTTGTACATAGGAGCAGTATTATAGTAGTTATATTCTTGTACATAGGGGCAGTATTATAGTAGTTATATTCTTGTACATAGGGGCAGTATTATAGTAGTTATATTCTTGTACATAGGAGCAGTATTATAGTAGTTATATTCTTGTACATAGGGGCAGTATTATAGTAGTTATATTCTTGTACATAGGGGCAGTATTATAGTAGTTATATTCTTGTACATAGGGGCAGTATTATAGTAGTTATATTCTTGTACATAGGAGCAGTATTATAGTAGATATATTCTTGTACACAGGGAGCAGTATTATAGTAGTTATATTCTTGTATATAGGGGGCAGTATTATATTAGTTATATTCTTGCACATAGGAGCAGTATTATAGTAGTTATATTCTTGTACATAGGAGCAGTATTATAGTAGTTATATTATTGTACATAGAGGCAGTATTATAGTAGTTGTATTCTTGTACAGAGGAGCTGTATTATAGTAGTTATATTCTTGTACATGTGAGCAGTATTATAGTAGCTATATTCTTGTACATGTGAGCAGTATTATAGTAGTTATATTATTGTACATAGGAGCAGTATTGTAGCTATATTCTTGTACATAGGGGCTGCATTATAGTAGTTATATTCTTGCACATAGGAGCAGTATTATAGTAGTTATATTCTTATACATAGGGTGCAGTATTATAGTAGTTATATTCTTGTACATAGGGGCAGTAACATAGTAGTTATATTCTTGTACATAGGAGCAGTATTAGAGTACTTATATTTTTGAACATAAGAGCAGTATTATAGTAGTTATATTCTTGCACATGGGGGCAGTATTATAGCAGTTATATTCTTGTACATAGGGGCAGTATTATAGTAGTTATATTCTTGTACATAGAGGCAGTATTATAGTAGTTATATTCTTGTACATAGGGGCAGTATTATAGTAGTTATATTCTTGTACATTGAGGGCAGTATTATAGCAGTTATATTCTTGTACATAGGGGCAGTATTATAGTAGTTATATTCTTGTACATAGGGGCAGTATTATAGTAGTTATATTCTTGTACATAGGGGCAGTATTATAGTAGTTATATTCTTGTACATTGAGGGCAGTATTATAGCAGTTATATTCTTGTACATAGGGGCAGTATTATAGTAGTTATATTCTTGTACATAGGGGCAGTATTATAGTAGTTATATTCTTGTACATAGGGGCAGTATTATAGTAGTTATATTCTTGTACATTGAGGGCAGTATTATAGCAGTTATATTCTTGTACATAGGGGCAGTATTATAGTAATTATATTCTTGTACATAGGGGCAGTATTAAAGTAATTATATTCTTGTACATAGGGGCAGTATTATAGTAGTTACATTCTTGTACATAGGGGCAGTATTAGGCTGGGATTACATTGCGTTAAATCCGTCCGTTAGACAGACTACGATACACCGCAGCATAACGCGGTGTAACGCAGTCCGTTAACGCCGCCATTGAATCCAATGTCGGACGCATCGCTAACGCACGACCACAATGGGCGTGCGCTAGCGATGTGCCATCATTGATTGACGGACCTCGAGACGCGGGCTGCAGCATTTCCGAGTCCGTCACCGCTAGCGCAGATAGAGCTAGCAGATGCTCTATCTGCGATAGCGTGCTGCCATACCGGCACTTGCGTTAACAGCAGCCCATTAACGTATGTGTTGAACGGGCTGCTGTTAACGCAGTGTGAACCAGGCCTTATAGTAGATATATTCTTGTACATAGGGGCAGTATTATAGTAGTTATATTCTTGTACATAGGGGGCAGTATTATAGTAGTTATATTCTTGTATATAGGAGCAGTATTATAGAAGTTATATTCTTGTACATAGGAGCAGTATTATAGTAGATATATTCTTGTACATAGGAGCAGTATTATAGTAGATATATTCTTGTACATAGAGGCATGTTATGACCTGGTGGTTACGAAGCAGTACTGAGATGACCTGGTGGGTAAAACCAAACATGTACAAGCTCTGGGGAGGTGGTAACTTTACTGACCGCAAGCCCTACACCTAACACCAACACTAGAAATAGCCTTGGAGCGTGCCTATCTCTGCCTAGACGCCTCTTCACAGCCTAAGAACTAGCTACCCCTGAAGATGGAAACGGAAAACTATCTCGCCTCAGAGAAACCCTCAAAGGAAAGATAGCCCCCCACAAATATTGACGGTGAGTGGAGAGGGAAATGACAAACTCAGAAATGAAACTAGATTTTAGCAAAGGAGGCCATTACTATCTAAATAGAGATAGAAAAGGCTACTGTGCGGTCAGTATTAAAAAACTAAATATCCACGCAGAGTTTACAAAAAATAACCTCCACACCGACTCACGGTGTGGAGGGGCAAATCTGCTACCCCAGAGCTTCCAACTAGCCGGAATAATTCATAATGGCATGCTGGACAAAAAGACATAACATTAACTTGAACTGAAAGTCATAAGCAAGGAAACACCCAAAAAACTAGCAGACTTATCTTAAGCTGAAATGAACTGGCCAACAGAGCACTTCCAGGAAAGGACTGAGTCCACAGGAGGAACATTGACAGCTGGCATTGACTAAAGACAAGAGCCCAGTTAAATAACAAGACCAGGGAACCGATTAGTGAATGCAGCTGCTAAGTTCCACTAGAAACCACCAGAGGGAGCCCAAGAATGGAATTCACAACAGAGGCATTATTATAGTAGTTATATTCTTGTACATAGGAGCAGTATTATAGTAGTTATATTCTTGTACATAGGAGCAGTATTATAGTAGTTATATTCTTGTACATAGGAGCAGTATTATAGTAGTTATATTCTTGTACATAGGAGCAGTATTATAGTAGTTATATTCTTGTACAGAGGAGCTGTATTATAGTAGTTATATTTTTGTACATGGGGCAGTATTATAGTAGTTATATTCTTGTATATAATGGGCAGTATTACAGTAGTTATATTCTTGTACACAGGAGCAGTATTATAGTAGTTATATTCTTGTACATAGGGGGCAGTATTATAGTAGTGATTTTCTTGAACATAGGAGCAGTATTATAGTAGTTATATTATTGTACATATGAGCAGTATTATAGTAGTTATATTCTTGTACATAGGGGCAGTATTATAGTAGCTACAGTATATTCTTGTACATAGGAGCAGTATTGTAGCTATATTCTTGTACATAGGGGCTGTATTATAGTAGTTATATTCTTGCACATAGGAGCAGTATTATAGTAGTTATATTCTTATACATAGGGTGCAGTATTATAGTAGTTATATTCTTGTACATAGGAGCAGTATTATAGTAGGTTTATTCTTGTACATAGTGGGCAGTATTATAGTAGTTATATTCTTGTACATAGGAGCAGTATTATAGTAGTTATATTCTTGTACATAGGAGCAGTATTTTAGTAGTTATATTCTTGTACATAGGAGCAGTATTATAGTAGTTATATTCTTGTACATAGGGGCAGTATTATAGTAGTTATATTCTTCTACATAGGAGCAGTATTATAGTAGTTATATTCTTGTACATAGAAGCAGTATTATAGTAGGTTTATTCTTGTACATAGTGGGCAATATTATAGTAGTTATATTTTTGTACATAGGAGCAGTATTATAGTAGTTATATTCTTGTACATAGGGGCAGTATTATAGTAGTTATATTCTTCTACATAGGAGCAGTATTATAGTAGTTATATTCTTGTACATAGAAGCAGTATTATAGTAGGTTTATTCTTGTACATAGTGGTCAATATTATAGTAGTTATATTTTTGTACATAGGAGCAGTATTATAGTAGTTATATTCTTGCACATAGGGGGGCAGTGTTATAGTAGTTATATTCTTGTACATAGGGGCAGTATTATAGTAGTTATATTCTTGTACATAGAGGCAGTATTAGAGTAGTTGTATTCTTGTACATAGCAGCAGTATTATAGTAGTTATGCTCTTGTAAATAGGAGCAGTATTATAGTAGTTATATTCTTGTACATAGGAGACAGTATTGTAGTAGTTATATTCTTGTACATAGGAGCAGTATTATAGTAGTTATATTCTTGCACATAGGGGGCAGTATTATAGAAGTTATATTCTTGTACATAGGGGCAGTATTATAGTAGTTATATTCTTGTACATAGAGGCAGTATTATAGTAGTTATATTCTTGTACATAGAGGCAGTATTATAGTAGTTATATTCTTGTACATAGGGGCAGTATTATAGTAGTTATATTCTTGTACATAGGAGCAGTATTATAGTAGTTATATTCTTGTACATAGGAGCAGTATTTTAGTAGTTATATTCTTGTACATAGGAGCAGTATTATAGTAGTTATATTCTTGTACATAGGGGCAGTATTATAGTAGTTATATTCTTCTACATAGGAGCAGTATTATAGTAGTTATATTCTTGTACATAGAAGCAGTATTATAGTAGGTTTATTCTTGTACATAGTGGGCAATATTATAGTAGTTATATTTTTGTACATAGGAGCAGTATTATAGTAGTTATATTCTTGCACATAGGGGGGCAGTGTTATAGTAGTTATATTCTTGTACATAGGGGCAGTATTATAGTAGTTATATTCTTGTACATAGAGGCAGTATTATAGTAGTTGTATTCTTGTACATAGCAGCAGTATTATAGTAGTTATGCTCTTGTAAATAGGAGCAGTATTATAGTAGTTATATTCTTGTACATAGGAGACAGTATTGTAGTAGTTATATTCTTGTACATAGGAGCAGTATTATAGTAGTTATATTCTTGCACATAGGGGGCAGTATTATAGAAGTTATATTCTTGTACATAGGGGCAGTATTATAGTAGTTATATTCTTGTACATAGAGGCAGTATTATAGTAGTTATATTCTTGTACATAGAGGCAGTATTATAGTAGTTATATTCTTGTACATAGGGGCAGTATTATAGTAGTTATATTCTTATACATAGGGGCATTATTATAGTAGTTATATTCTTGTACATAGGGGCAGTATTATAGTAGTTATATTCTTGTACATAGGAGCAGTATTATAGTAGTTATATTCTTGTACATAGGAGCAATATTATAGTAGTTATATTCTTGTACCTAGGGGCAGTATTATAGTAGTTATATTCTTGTACATAGGGGCAGTATTATAGTAGTTATATTCTTGTACATAGGGGCAGTATTATAGTAGTTATATTCTTGTACATAGGGGCAATATTATAATAGTTATATTCCTGTACATAGGGGCAGTATTATAGTAGTTATATTCTTGTACATAGGAGCAGTATTTTAGTATTAGTTATACTCTTGTACATAGGAGCAGTATTATAGTAGTTATATTCTTGTACATAGGAGCAGTATTATAGTAGTTATATTCTTGTACATAGGGGCAGTATTATAGTAGTTATATTCTTGTACATAGGAGCAGTATTATAGTAGTTATATTCTTCTACATAGGAGCAGTATTATAGTAGTTATATTCCTGTACATAGAAGCAGTATTATAGTAGGTTTATTCTTGTACATAGTGGGCAATATTATAGTAGTTATATTTTTGTACATAGGAGCAGTATTATAGTAGTTATATTCTTGCACATAGGGGGGCAGTGTTATAGTAGTTATATTCTTGTACATAGGGGCAGTATTATAGTAGTTATATTCTTGTACATAGAGGCAGTATTATAGTAGTTGTATTCTTGTACATAGCAGCAGTATTATAGTAGTTATGCTCTTGTAAATAGGAGCAGTATTATAGTAGTTATATTCTTGTACATAGGAGACAGTATTGTAGTAGTTATATTCTTGTACATAGGAGCAGTATTATAGTAGTTATATTCTTGCACATAGGGGGCAGTATTATAGAAGTTATATTCTTGTACATAGGGGCAGTATTATAGTAGTTATATTCTTGTACATAGAGGCAGTATTATAGTAGTTATATTCTTGTACATAGAGGCAGTATTATAGTAGTTATATTCTTGTACATAGGGGCAGTATTATAGTAGTTATATTCTTATACATAGGGGCATTATTATAGTAGTTATATTCTTGTACATAGGGGCAGTATTATAGTAGTTATATTCTTGTACATAGGAGCAGTATTATAGTAGTTATATTCTTGTACATAGGAGCAATATTATAGTAGTTATATTCTTGTACATAGGGGCAGTATTATAGTAGTTATATTCTTGTACATAGGGGCAGTATTATAGTAGTTATATTCTTGTACATAGGGGCAGTATTATAGTAGTTATATTCTTGTACATAGGGGCAATATTATAATAGTTATATTCCTGTACATAGGGGCAGTATTATAGTAGTTATATTCTTGTACATAGGAGCAGTATTTTAGTATTAGTTATACTCTTGTACATAGGAGCAGTATTATAGTAGTTATATTCTTGTACATAGGAGCAGTATTATAGTAGTTATATTCTTGTACATAGGAGTAGTATTATAGTAGTTATATTCTTGTACATAGGAGCAGTATTATAGTAGTTATATTCTTCTACATAGGAGCAGTATTATAGTAGTTATATTCCTGTACATAGAAGCAGTATTATAGTAGGTTTATTCTTGTACATAGTGGGCAATATTATAGTAGTTATATTTTTGTACATAGGAGCAGTATTATAGTAGTTATATTCTTGCACATAGGGGGGCAGTGTTATAGTAGTTATATTCTTGTACATAGGGGCAGTATTATAGTAGTTATATTCTTGTACATAGAGGCAGTTTTATAGTAGTTATATTATTGTATGTACGGAAAACACTTTGATACTTATTTTGTTGTACAATGGGGTTAGTTTTTTAGTAGAGTCAGATATATTACAGTTTTGTTTGTGAACAGTACATAATATTTTCTTACATAATTTTTCATTCAAGAACATTGTCCACAAGATGAACATGTTAAATTACTTTATTTTACGTAATTATATGATGTATTTTGTACCAGTTTTCCTTATGCTGTCTCTGTTTATAATTTTCAGTTGTCTCTGAGCTGGTGAATGGAAACTAGCTGCTATAATGTCTCTCATTCACTGCTCACAGAAACAAGAGCTCTTCCTTCACCCCTATGTATGTTGAAACATGGAGAACATTGTAACTAGTACTGAGCAGTGAAGCTGTGAATCCAGCTTTGTCGTGATTTTAACAACTACTAGAAAGCAACAGCATGAATTCATGTGTCTGTGACTCTGTTTCTTTCACTTTGCTCCAATTTCTTTCTCTCTCTTCCATCTGTATAGACTTCTCTACGAAGCTGTTAGCAGATCATGTTTTGGGTTTGAGCAAGCTTCATCTTAGAGTGTATTTCATTGTGAATGTTGAGTTGAGGAATCAGGAGGGAGGAGAGATGGCTCTTAAGGGGATTAAGGAGCATATTGCTCTAAGATTCTGTATATTATAAGGTATATTACAGACATTCTCTCATACTTAGAATGCTACTTAGGTGGGTTCTATTATTTCCCCGACCTGTGAGTAAGGAGCCGTACAGCGCACACAGTCAGGGTGCTCATAGACTACAAGTCTTCTGAGTTTACGGAGCTGTAGGAGATCAGAATTGTTTTGCCTGTTGAGATCTGGTTTTGATTTTTGCAGCTCCAGTTAATGAATTTTGAGGCTTTGTTGCTAGGTAATGTATCCCTACGCAATGGAGAAAAAAGTCTATAAATCTGACTCCGGGATCCTGGAGAATACACAGTGCAGTGAGATTTCTGCAGGGGGCTATAAAGAACATTACTAAACCACTCCTCTAATTGGCACTTCCACATTTCTTGAACGAAAATGTCTTGTGGGGAAATAGAGGCCCCTTATACAATTGGACTGTCTTATTGTCTTGGTTGCTGGAAAGTAGAACTTACTAGAACAATGCCCAATCTGTGCCCTTCCATCAAGACCTGAAGCTTAAACTTGACCCTCTGGTTACATGATTGGTCAGCTGGTAGCACTGCCCACGAGGAGCCGCTATCCCTCATTATATCAATGGCATCTGCAAAACTTTACTTTTCTTGCAAAAACAAATATTTTAAATAAGTCCACGCATAATAAAAGGGTCATCATGGAAAATGGCAACTTACATCTTGAAAATGATAATAATTCCCTAAGAGCATGGCTTCAGGGTCCAGCAACCTTCTCCCCCCGTCTTTTCCACACAAGGTTTTAATTGTGAGCTACGCCTGGTTTCTTTCTCACTCTTCATTCACATGAGTCTGGTTTGGCCCATGGAGAGGTAGGACATATAGTGGTTAGGGACCATCCATATTTTATAGTCGCCTTGACGTGGTTTGATGGCTTTTTGTGCTCCTTGATGAAACAATAACTCACTGCATTTTGTGAGTCATTCCTTTGTTTTTGTTATTTGCATTCTGCGTTGTTACTTTATTTATTTTTACATATTACATATGTTATTGTTTATAACAATTACAGGAATATGAAATTAACATTTTTTTGTACATATTTTATGACTTTTATTAAAAATAAAAAGCAGTTTAAAAAAAAAAATGTGGTGTGATTTGTGTACCGATTTATTTCCTCTGGTGCTGAAGAGGGTAACGGCCCTTTCTATGTTGGTCAGAAACATGCAGCTCCATTTCAGCTGCTTCTGATCTGGTCATTACCTCTTTGTCATGATCTCAATGGCATGAGAACATAGCATAAGCATATATAGGAACTAGCTCTTGGAAGATGGGAACTGAGCTGACCATGAACTAAACCTAACGCACAACTAGCAGTGGCCGGGTAGCATGCCTACGTTGATTCTAGATGCCCAGCACCAGCCGGAGGACTAAATAAAGCTAGCAGAGGAAAATATTAGTCCTAGCTCACCTCTAGAGAAATACCCCGAAAGGAGACAGAGGCCCCCCACATGTATTGGCGGTGAGTTGAGATGAAATAACAAACGTAGTATGAAAATAGGTTTAGCAAATTTGAGGTCCACTTACTACATAGCAGAAGACAGAAAGGACACTTTCATGGTCAGCTGAAAACCCTATCAAAAACACCATCCAGAAATTACTTTAAAACTCTGGCATTAACTCATAACACCAGAGTGGCAATTCCTGTTCACAAGAGCTTTCCAGACACAGTAACGAAACTACAGCTGTGAACTGGAACAAAAATGCAAAAACAAACATGGACAAGAGTCCAACTTATCTAGTAGTTGTCTAGGAGCAGGAACAAGCACAGAGAGGCTTCTGATAACATTGTTGACCGGCAAGCAACTAACAGAGCAGCAAGGTTATATAGCGACTCCCACATCTTGATGGGAACAGGTGAACAGAGAAGATGAAGACACCAGTTCAATTCCACCAGTAGCCACCGGGGGAGCCCAGAATCCAAATTCACAACACCTCTTCCTATAAAAACTGGTCAGACGTTCTTGTCCTTGCTGGTGAAAGATTTGTCTTCCTGTGCTGAGTGCTAAAGCTAAGTGGTTGAAGTGGAGTTGTGGTAGTAGTGATCTGTAGTTTGCTGTTGTATTTGTGTGTTTATGTCTTGGTCCCTGTTCCCATTCAGTTTATTCCTCCCTGTCCCTATCCTCCTCCCTATTGTTGGTTAGTGCTTTTTTATGATAGAGGTTTTCTTTTATGCCTGTTTTGTCTTTGTGTCTTGCTTACCTTACATTTCTGTTCCATGCCTCATGGGGTGGGGGAATGGACATATCAGGGTTTAACAGGAGCATAGTAAGGTCGAAGACTCGGGCCTCTCCACCTTCAAGAGTACCCCTGGGACAGAGATAGTTAGGGTCCCAGTTCCAGGGACAGTTTGAGGCCCCCTTCCTTACCAAAGACCCTCACAGAATAACATTTGAATTCTCCAGTTATTGCTTTTCTATCCCACTTGCATATATCCTAGGTAAGATCAGCTAGCACAGCTCTACAATAAGATAATTTCCAGAAAACAGCGCATTATATTTCAGCTTCCTATATGCTACCAGGATGAGAATGACACTTGAGGGGGGAAATTATAGTTTTAAAGAATATTTGGATGTTCCCACTGTGGTAAACCCTCCAAAAGTGACATGTTGGTGACAATTGGGAGCTGGAGATGGAGGACACTGTCAGCAGTCATAATCCATATAAATTAATAAAGTGAGAGCCCTTGATTACACTGTCGATCAGAGCAGCAAATATCTGGCTCCACTCTGCACAGTGCTGCTTCCATCACACGTTGGGCACCATGTTCTTCTTACTCATAGATATAAAGTTTAGCTTTCATTCTATTTAAGGAGTTGACCTTTGTATTTTTAGCCTTTTTGGTCCTGTTCTCTTGCTGTTAATTAATCATCTTTATGCTTCTCAGTTGCTCTTCAGACTATTTCTTAATAACCATTTTTCACATGACTGATGAGTGTAATCTGCTCTCATGCAAGCAGGAGTTTCCTGCAGCGATCTTATAGCCTCTATTTATGGCTTTTATCTGAATTATGTTTATTTCAGTCTGTGTCTGCTTTATGCTGGTAATGGTGAAAGGGGTTGGCGGCTTTACACCACTCCATTCGACGCTCGACATTGTGCTTGGTGATGTACGACTGCATGCAGCTGCTCGGCCATAAAGCTCCTGATGGGGGTGCAGTGTTTGTGCTGATGTTATACTGATAAATGATCCTATTCATGCCATATTTCATCTCTGTCAAAATGTAAAATCACAACAGGAAACATGATGACGATATCTACCACCTAGGACCTCCAGGGGTGAAGATATCCTGTAAGTTAGGGATCTCATAATATTTTTAAAGACCCTCCCACATCCTACAACATCCTACAACCAGTCCCCATGTGAGCTCATCAAGGGAAGGTATGTCAGCGTAACTTTGATCTAATAAATTGCAGAAATTGGGTTTGGTCATTTGGCATTCTGGAAGACATAGTTCACTGTGAAAGTGTTGCTTTTTCCCAATCAGAGTGCTTCCCTCCATAAAGAGCCAATAATTCTAATACTGTCACTACTCTGTTGTCTGATCCCTATCCCTAACGCTAGGGGCGCCCTAGCTCGTCCTGTTCCCTTGGTTACTTCTGATGAGGAAGATGTCAGGGCCACGTACCTTGCCTTAGCTCCTGAATTCGCCCTCAGTCTGTAACCTTGCTCCACCCTGGAAAGAGGGGAGTAGTGGTATACCATAATACACCAACCAGACTAACAAGGTAATACGAACAGGGATAAATGAAAATACAAAACATACAAATATACTCACACATAAACAATAGAGGTAAACACTGGGGAGTGGAGGATGGGGTAAAAGCAAAGTAGGAGAAGGAGGGTAAATATCACACACTCAAAACCAAGCAGCAGTCACAGATAAAGCCACCAAACTCCTTCTCCAACAATAACCACCAACAGCCTCCTGCCATGCAGAATAAGCCTTTCTGACAATGAGTGCTAGCCAGGGCCCAGGGCCAGGAGATGGGGTTGGCTAACAGTGCACAGCTGAGAGCCTTAACGCTCCAGGAGCTCTCAACAGAGCATATTAACCCCTGCACTGCCAAAAGAAATGTACTCCGTTTAATATGATGGTGAAGTGCTTCTAATCAGTGCAGGAGTAGGAGAAATCAGACGGTGTGCTCTCTTGGCTCCTCTCTGTCGTGGTAAACCCATGACACCTACAATGTCAGGTTTAGCAATTTTCTTTCATTATTTCTTTTTATTTTACGTAATTGTATACAGTATATTGTTTTGTTTTGTTCCCATTTTGTACCATCTTCATATATTTTTTATACACACTGCCTGCCTTTCCAGATTAAATGTATAAAATGTAATAGGTCTGTTCCTCTTGCTCTGTAAACCGCACCTCTGTAGCCATGCGCTACCTGTAACCGGTGTCCAATTGGCCTGTATAAGCAATTGGTGGTGGCAGCTAGTAGTGGTTCCTTTTTTGTTACGAGGGTATGTATATATTCTGTGCGTTAGAATCTGATGTGCATATACCATACTCTCGCGGTGAGTTCCCCAATAACCAGCCTAGTAGTGGAAGCAGCAGCAGCCTCATCCATCACTCATCAGTCTGTGGCACCCCAGGAGTTCAGGTACCACAGTGGTACTGCCTTCCTCTCAGGGAGGGTGATGCCATGCCTGGAAATGAGGAAGATTCCTTTGACAGGTAACCTGTACATGCAACATGTTCTGACTCCAGGCCAGAAGGGGGAGCTCTAGACCAGGTTTCAGGGGAACTTCCCTAGATATACATTGTGGTCTGGAGGAGGAGTTAGTTAGACTGTGTGAGACAGTGAAGGAGTAAGGAGCAGAGGAGAAGTGAGGAGCTAGAGGAGAGCTGCGATTGGGCTCCCTCCATGCTGAAGTGCAGAAACCGGGCACCGGGAGCCCAAGGCTGTGTGGGACTTCATGCCCGACAGCAGAAACCGGAGGGCAGGAGATTGAAAATGACTTGCCCACATCTACACCCTGAGTTACAGCAACATCCAGAGCCCAGAGTCACCGTGGATAGAGACCCCTATAAACTGGCTCGCGTTGCCTACCATGCAGGTACTCTCCCAGGACAGAGAGTAAGAGAGGATCTTGAAAGAAGCCATATGCAGCAAGGGACTATTATACAGCGCATAGTGGAAGACTCACAATCTCACCTGACAAGGGGAATTCAACTCGTTTCCAGGCTGCCTGGACCCCACCATCACTGGTTGCTGGTACCCTGGACTGTGGCCGTTAATCACCAGCAAACCAGGTAAAGAGACTGCAACTTTGTGTCCTCTGATTAATTCTGGCACCACACCATCTTAGCCAAATACACTGGGAGCCCTGGGGACGCAGCTTCACCTGTGGGAAGCCATACCATCCTGGCTGCAGTGCCATCACTCCCCAGAGGACCCCTTTAAGCAGCGTCGGTCACCTCTGACCGAATACCACAGGTGGCGTCACAAATATCCTTATTTCAATAACCCCTTTAAAACCTTCCCTTTTACTTGGATGCCCAGTTCCACGGACCGGGTCGCTGCCACCGTGACCACCCCTTTGATGATGACCGGTACCGAGTACCCCTAGGCCCTGGTGGGTGCTCCAAGTCAATTGCGTAATTGTCCTGATGGTTGGAGGCGGCGGAGTTGTGTCTAGTATCTATCATCTATCTATCCATATATTATCTACATATCTATCTATATATCATCTATCTATCTATCTATCTATCTATCTATCTATCTATCTATCTATCTATCTATCTATCTATCATCTATCTATTATATTATCTATCTATCATCTATCTATCTATTATCTATCTATTATCTATTATCTATCATCTATCTTTTATCTATCTATTATCTATCTATCTATCTATTATCTATCTATTATATATCTATCTATCTATTATCTATCTATCTATTATCCATCTATTATCTATCTATTATCTATCATCTATCTATTATCTATCTATTATCTATCATCTATCTATTATCTGTCTATTATCTATCGTATCTATCTTCTATTTATCATCTATCTCGTAGTAGAGTTACGGCTACAAATTCAAAAACATGTAAGTATTACAGGAAGCGTTGACCCAATTCACTTCCTGCTGTTCGGAGTGTGAAACATCTCATCTTATTACCGTATACTAGTGACCACACTGTCACCACTGGTATTTCAGCTCTACAGAATAATACATGAGAATTTTACTCTTTGACGTCCGCTGGTTTATCCTAAAGTCACAAAGAGTAGGTGTTTATAACAAGGGCTGGACCATGCAGGGACCAGAATAAATCACGGGTGGGCGGGGTTTAACAGGATATAACAATCAGGAGATAATTAATTAGCAACAATGTATTATATAAATATGACAGAAGATGAAGACACAGTGGAGTTCTGTTGCCATGGCGATATCTATGCCGCCTGGTATGTACTATAAACGTCACTGACTTCTCTAATGTCTATGTCCTTCACATGAGCTTTCAGAGATCTACAGGGAAACACTTCTAATATAGTGTTCATCATAAGAACTATGCCAGCATTTATTCCAGGGTCATTTACAAGCCTCTATCTTGTATCTTATATAATGCAATGTTGCAACATTTTTGTATATTGTAAAATTAGGCTTCACAAGTGCACGAACATGGCCGACACGACGAGCCTTTATAATACGGCCACAACCAAGTTTCTAGAGCCGATTCTCGGCCTTTAACCCTAAAAAACCCTAGAAGATGGATGGAATACTTTTTACACACCCCAGAATCTGGCTTTTATTATATAGTTTTTTCTATCTGCTATCCTGCTTATAGTATGGACTGTGCATGCAAAAGGTACGGCAAATATTCCACGATACCTTGTGAAATCATCGCCCAGGGCAGATCATAGTTATACTGATTATTCTAATGGTGGCCAAGATGTTGTACAGTCAGATTTATAGAAAAAGGCCCAGGAGAGGCAGCGGCCGAGCACCGCGGTGTGTAAACTGCCGCCCATCGTAGAATGTTCCCCGTGTGTCAGAAGCATAAAGCTCCCACTGTCCTGCATTAATAAGCCCACGATTTAGGTGAGGCCTGATGTAGCAGATTCCCCTCGTATCCCCCCATATTATACAATCCCTTACACTGCCTAATACTAAATGCCATAAAACTGGGACAAAGCTGAATAATTGATGAAGCGGCATGTTTGTGATGATGCATGATGAACTATGCAAAAATAATAATAATCATAATGGAGAAAATGATGCACAAAACAATCAGAGTGTTCACACAATGCAATCGAGATGTTGTTTCCTTCTCTGGACTTACAAAAAAATTGTAACAAAAGCGAAGTCCTGTAAAAAGCGACTTAGGAAACTGCAGCAAAAATCAGCAGTGTGAGAACATGTAGTAAAGATGTCAGCGCACAGGTCGTATCTGTTGTGGAATATCTGAGGTCTGCACACAAGCTGCAGATCTACCCCACCTTTCAGCCCGTGCAGTGCTACGTATGCGCCCCATGTGCACATGCCCCAAGGCGTCCTTCACAAAGAGTTTAAAAATGGCCTTTTTTTGTAGCGTTTGTTTTATTACTACATGCGTTTCTGTATGAAGATGGACATACGGCCCACGTTCCCCCTTCAAGACACGTGTATTGTTATTATGTGTAATGTGTATTGTGACATGCGTTATTACTGGTGGCATTGTAGTTTGACAGATGGTAGGGAGAGATAGGGTCAATAATTGGGACAAGCCCAGAGTGGGAGGTTCTAAATCGCAGGGACAGAGACAGTTTCCTGTTAGGAAGTTAGATAGGACCCAGCAACCAACAGCAGCAGACCTAAGGTCTGATTAGTCAGCAGAGCCGCGTGGGTGACGTGAGTGTCCCTGACGTGAGTGGAGACCGAGAATGTAGATAGTGAGATCCTGAGTGGAGAGAACGAGAGAGAAGTGAGCGAAGGACAGAGAGAGGCACTGGATACGGGTTCTGGGACAGGACGCCTAGCCTAACAGCACGGCCCTGAGTACACAAGCTGGAGAGGTAATGAGCTGACGGAACGGGGAACATAAGATGAAGAGCATGGCCCCGGGCGGGAGATCCAAGGCGTCAGTCAGCGGAGGAGCGGAGTACCGGCCATAGTGGTGAGAGAAAAAGATGTAGACGAAGCCCACACACAAGCCAAGACCCTCATCCTCATGCATAATGTCAGGTTGTGAAGAATGAGTACCTGGCCCACGGCTATCGCCCCGCGACACGTTACATCTCCATCAAGCAGACCTTTTTTTTTACTATAGAACAATGGGAAAACGACTACCAAAAACTCTGGACGCCTAGAGTGTAAAAAAAAAATAATAAAATATAAAAATATCATGGTGCTTTGTGGAAAAAAAAGCCACAAAAAGCTAATTTTTGGTTGCGTGTGTCACAGGGTCCTTCTCCGGTACCACACAATCAACAGAGCCAGCGAAGAGTAAACAATCCCAAGACCTTTATTTAGGCAAAAATTCGAAAGGTCCATACATGATCCACCACACAACAGACAAAATAGTCCAGAACACGAATGCAGTTCAGTAACAGGATAAAAGTCCAACAATCCAGCAGACAGAGGATAGCATAGTCCATAAAGTCTTCTTTCTCTCTGAGATGCTATGAACACATCATCATTCCACACAGGACTGATCTGTGTCTCACCTCCCTGATATTTACAAGTCCCCCTCCTCATTCACAGGTCAGGAGGGGGAAGGTCTCAGGGGCTCATTGTTTCAACAAGCTAGGTCAACATGTCATTAGCACATTAGCAAACAATACAGTACTGTGGGGGCTGATATCAGATGGCAGCAACAGCCATTCATCAATTAACAAATAACTCATCCTACAAGAGAACACCATCAAAATAAGTAAAATAGAAATATACACAAAAATGATACCCACATAGCATATCACACCATCACAGCGCGTCTCACATATTCCTATTGACTGTTAGCTAGAGTCAAGCAAATTTCTCAAAATTCTCTACTGCAACAATGGAAGACTCAAGATAAGAAGAGGACTGGACCGGGGGATGTGGTGGAGGGGGCGTTATGGGGAGAGTCAATAGGGGACTATAATAATTAACTGTTTTTTAGGGGGGGGGGTGGTTTAAGACCTTCTTGGCCCTCAGAATTTAACCAAATAATGGCTGACTGGGAGACATTTTGCCAGATTCGTGAAAATTAAGTTCCCAAAGATTTGGATTCATTAAAATCTGAATTTTGGGGAAAATTGTAGCAAAATTAATTTGTTTACAATCCATTTGCTCATCTTTTCTTACAGCTAATATTCAGCTTTAGCCCCCCAAAAAATAAAAAAAATGCTGCAAAAAGTGCCTCTTGCATCAATGACATGCGAAAAATTGAGGATATCAAGTAGCTTGTTAATTATCAGCACTATTGGCGGTATTATTAGTAAAATACTATTAGTATTATTTTTAACGAAAAAAACATTAAAT
Organism: Ranitomeya variabilis; assembly: GCF_051348905.1. Taxonomy (NCBI): domain Eukaryota; kingdom Metazoa; phylum Chordata; class Amphibia; order Anura; family Dendrobatidae; genus Ranitomeya; species Ranitomeya variabilis. Next base: position 25,971,976 of record NC_135237.1, read on the forward strand.
ATCCTAAAAAAAAACAATAACAGTCATGTTCTCTGCGTTGGGTTTGGGTGAGCAGTGTGCAGGATTTTTTTGCAGAAAAATTGTGCAGCCAATTAATACACAAATAACCGCCCTCATGTGTGCGCATTGTTTCGTCCTCATGTACATGTGCAAATGTGTTAACGAACCTTTAAGGGACACAAACTAAATCTGTCCAACCAATCCGCATGGGCCTGACTCATAGATCCAGGTTTCCAAGGGTCAATAATCAGGATGTTTGCAGTGTTCATCCAAATCCGCCTGATTCATGAATATAACGCCAAAACTGCAGTGAAGTCTACCACTCAATACAGCATGATAAATAACATTACGGATTTCTATGTAGTGACAGTAATAGCGATTTTAGCACATTGACATAACTTTGTGAATACTTTTTTTGAGCACTGTCCCTTTAAATATAATGGTTAATAATTAACCGCAAGTGTTGACTAAAGGAGGAAATATGTAGACGATGAATACTAAATAACACATGTTTCCCGAGGTCTCCCTTTTTTTTTTTTCCGCTGTTTTCTAAATGGAAGAAATTTGCTTTGGATAACGTGCAGGCGGCGGAGGAGGGGGGGCACTAAAATGGTTAATAATTCATTGTGCCGGGGGCGGAGGAGCATTTATGACATAATGACTGGGGTGTTTTACCCTGAGCAGAACGCATTACTGTGTGCATAACGTGACAGCGCAAATCCACACACCCTCCTCGCTGTCACCATATGGCGCCTTTATCTTCAGTGTGTGACCATCCCTTATACGTCGCCGTCAACCGTGTCCTTGCTGGATGCTCAGCATCAATGTGCAGCGACGGATCGTACTGCTCTGTCTGATGGAGGGGCCTGGGGTTGGTGATTCCAGGAGGATGTTACCCCCTGACTGCATTGTGCCCCCCGTACAGATGGTGGAGGACCTCAGACCCATCCCCCACCTATAATGGAAATTGTGAGCCCGGCCGCCCCCAATGTCAGGGTCTGACCCCACAAATGATCAACTGGATGAAGGGGCAAAAATCCCCACCGACGCCTCCAAAGTCTTGTAGAAATCCTTGCTGGAAGAGAGGAGATGTTAATCTGCATATTAATGTCTAATAGATGTAGGATGGAGGTCAGAAAAGCTCCTGAAGAAGGATGTGGGGGGCACTTACTTTTCATCATGCAGAAAGCAGCATGATGTGGGGACCCTGATTTCAGCCATGTGTCACTTATTGAGCCGATTGCTACAGTTTTATCTGCTGCATCCCGCCCAGACCACTGATTGGCAGCTTTCTGTGTACACTGTGCATAGGCAGAAAGAGGCCAGTCAGTGGTGGGGGCGGAGTTAGACCAGCTGGCAGCAGGTTTACTAGTCTTCTAGCGATAATCTCCTGCTGATAAAGCAGTGATTTTATCAAAACTACAGCAAGCAGCCCAGTAAGTGACACATCGCTGAAATCAGGGTCTCTGCCCCTACATTGTGCTGCTCTCAGACTAGATGTCAGAAACCTGGTGACAGATTCACTCTAAATGCCTCATGTCGGGGTGTGCGCTGTATAGAAACGGGGGTTCATGTGATAAAAATGTCTGAATGATTGTGAATTTTATAAGATAAGAAAATGATACAAGAGCGTACGAGAATAAGGTGAAGGAATAAAGGTCACCGTCCGTGCAGTGTATCACAGACGAGCGTGCAGCGCAGTCTAATCCCATCATTAAAGGAAAAAAAATTCTGAACCCCACGGATCCATCAGAATCTTCATTGTTGGATTCGTTTTTTTATTACAGTTTGATACATTTGTGAGATGTTGATAAGTTGCTGTTTTTTGTTAGACTGAAGGGTCGAAATGGCGAATGTAATCCCGGAGATCAGACGAGAAGAGGACGGCCGGTCAGTCACACGGGACCGATACTAACTGACATCACTCGGAGGATCCCGACCTTCATTATTACAGCACAAGATCTTGATGGATGAGGTATATGATTTGTCCAAAATGTCCAGGTCATTTGTCCTTTTACTGTTGCCATTTTTTGGAATCCCAAGCCAAAAACCAGCCGGTGAACGTAGGCGGCTCGTGTCCTTGCTTGATGACGGTGATGGGGATGTTTTTGTCTCTTCCTGATGGATCACTCTCCAGATATCGTTTGGCTATAACCAAAATATGTCAGTCAGATGAATCAAGAAAAAAAGATCACAAAACAAGCGAGGAACAGACCGGACAGGGACGTAACGATCGCGATCGCAGAGAGCAACCCGGCTGTGCGGGAGGAGGGACCGCCGAGGACAGCGCCTATTTCAGCTGGACGTGCATTCGAGGACGCACATTCAGGTGAAGCGTATTGCAGATCAGAGACACCGCCGGCTCCCTATGTTGCAGTCCCCGCCACCGGCCAATCAGCTGACGACGGCGTGCCAGTCACTAGCGGCACATGGCAGTGACATCATGCGCTGCCCATGCCTGCACACTGAAGTCAGCCACCGGCCACAGAAGACACCGCGCAGCGCGGGAGCAGAGGAACGTAAGAAAAATCTTTTTTTTTTAAACAGATACACATTATACCAGGAAGGTGACTAGGAAGGGGTCATTGTACCAGGAAGGGTCCTAAGATGGGGGTCATCATACCAGGAAGGGGCCTAAGATAGGGGTCATTATATCAGTAAGGGGCCTAGGATGGGGGTCATTATACCAGGAAGGGGCCTAAGATAGGGGTCATTATATCAGTAAGGGGCCTAGGATGGGGGTCATTATACCAGGAAGGGGCCTAGGATGGGGGTCATTATACCAGGAAGGGGCCTAGGATGGGGGTCATTATACCAGGAAGGGGCCTAGGATGGGGGACATTACACCAGGAAGGAGCCTAGGATGGGGGACATTATACCAAAGAAGGGACCTAAGATGGGGGTCATTATATCAAGAATGGGCCTAGGATGGGGGTCACTTTACCAGGAAGGGGCCTAGGATGGGGGTCATTATACCAGGAAGGGGCCTAGGATGGGGGTCAATATATCAGGAAAGGGCCTAGGATGGGGGTCATTATACCAGGAAGGGGCCTAGGATGGGGGTCACTATACAAGGATGGGGGTCATTACACAAGGAAGGGCCCTAGGATAGGTTTATTATACCAAGATGGGAGTCATTATACCAGAATAGGATTCAGTCTCAGTGGTGTAACTCGAGTCTCATGGACCCTGGTGCAAAATTGGGACCTGGGTTCCCACCTCCATGTTGATCAGATGTTAGGTCCTTTAAAGTGTTCTATATCCTATAAAGACATCCATGTTACAGTGTCCCCATCATGGCCCCTTCCTGTAATAATGTCTCCTGTCCTGGCCCCTTTCTGTAATAACGACCCCCATTCTGGTATAATAACCTGCATCCTGAATCCTATTCTGGTATAATAACCCCCATCCTGGTCCCCATTCTGTCATAATGACCCGCATCCTGACCATTAGTGGTAATCTAACCATTAAAGAAGTTCTTCACCTGGGACAGTCTATACTTAATAAATGGTTCACTAAAATCTGATCGATGACTGTTTCCCAAGTGATTGGCTGTAATCCATGAGCCAGTAAGTGTTTACTTTCTCAGCAGTGCCTCCACAGGAGGAAATCGGCATTACACAGTGTCCATGCTCATCAGTTGGTGTCTGAGTCATACCAGACAGGACAGGTCCTCCAGAGAAGCTCTGGCCCAAAAATGTCTAAAGCATCCCCCATACTAATCCCTGAGGAGAGTGTATTGAAGTGGGATTTCTAAACTCTATAACCTCTTTATATAGTTTTTCATAATCGCCTGCCTGGTTACAATAATAACTTTCTATTGTTGAGGTGTCCAACATAAAACAAAGTCTGCACAATTATTAAGAATTTATTGGCCAATGCAGATATTTTATCTATGGTCCTCCAAGTAGAGCAACATGAAGCTGGTGGGTTGTCCCATCTATGTACGGACAGGTCAGGGATCTCCGACCCGTGGTTCTCCCAAAAAATTACTGGCTCCTACAAGTAAAGAGGTTGTCCATCAGGGACAACTACAATCATGGGGGAAATGGAGGAACCTAGAAGAGAGACACGGACTCACCTGCCACCTGCGATTCCTTCTTCTCTTCTTCATTGGAATCAATTCCAATCCACAAGAATATCTGGAAGAAATGACCAAAATGATGTTTAGAAGATAATCAGGACTGAGGGGGGTTATTCTGATGAGTGGAGAGGAGATCCATGAGGTTGGCCAGGGATGGACTGGATCCACCAGAAGATCCTCAAGAAGGTCCAGCGTTATGGTAGATGCATACGAACCCATTAGGTCCAACATTCGAGAGAACGGAAACTGCGAATTAAACTAATGATCGGCTTTTGGAGGTTCCGTATTTTTTTTTTATAGGGACTAAGTCCAAAAGTTGTCATTGATTATAGAAAATGGAGTATTTCCCTGAAGGAACCTATCGCATGTTAGTGTGTGGCATGGATATAAGGACCGTGCAAAGATGTCACTGACCCTGAGGGGCCCACACGCCATTATTAGAAGAGGCGCTTGCTGCACTAGTTGGGGACTCTATTATAGATTTTGTATTTTTGCTTGAACTTTGCTAAAAAGTCACAGGAACCAAAAAGTTGCCATACTCCATCGCCAATACTGGGAATCATCACTGCAACAATGTCTTTGGAAATTCTTGAGAATGGAGTGATCACAAGAATCACAGGTCCCCCCCATATTCGCTAAGGACACCATCAATATCATCAGAATGGACAATCCCTTTAAGGCCTGGTCCATAAGGAGTTAATGGGGATGTCCTCCATTCTTTTGTTCAGCCCGGAGCTCTGTGCAGATTAGTGATATAAAGCCTGGTGTCTGTTTTACTGAGAATTACATAGATATAATAGAGTTTTGGGCATCCGCCACTCACTGGACGCGGTATAATTCTGTATGAGATGAGCCCCCTCTAGTGGCGGCTGCAGGTAGCTGAACACCACAGTAACTGGGAAGTGGTTTAATGCTGCGCCTCCTAGTGGTCAGAAGTTATTCCTGCAGTTCTTACCTGCTCCCAGGTGTCCAGCATCATGACGTCATCCTCGGCCAGGTCTTCTTGGGTGAACTCCCCGGGAACTTCTTCAACCTACCAGGCACCATGGAGGAGAGAGGTGATCACAGGGTTAATATAGACATTGGCAGAAAACAGTGAGTACAGGCGCATTCCTGAAATACTCTGCGCACCAAGTAATGCATACTGTATGGTAATATCAGCCGCAGGACCCCAAACTATCGTCGTCCCCTATAGATTGCCTTTTTTAAGTTAAAAATTTGCACCGATATTTGGATACAATTTGGAGGAGTCGTGTTAGGACTCATTCATATGTCAGCTTTTCGCATAAATCTTGTTTTTTATGGATAGAACTTGTGCCTATTCTAGTCTATGGTGCGGGTCACACATGGGTGTAGTTTTTGGGACCGAGTGGTCCTCGCAAGATAATGAAGACTTGTCCGATTTTATTCCAAGTCTTGGATTAATTCTGGCTAATACACGTTTATGGGTGCGGTCGTGCGCTGTTTATTTTTTACGGACTGTTTGGGGTTTTTCCAGCTTCTATCAATCAGGTTTTTGGTTTTTTTTCCCCATCCATAAAACACTGAAAAAACTGAAAATAAACTGACAAAAACACTGAAAATCTGATCAAAAACACAATGATGGATCTCCGGCAGGTTTTTTTTGCATGTGAATGAGCCGTTACATTTAACCCTCGCCTTGTCACCTAAGTCACGCTCTTCCCCTTTAAACCGAATTCCATTGCTGAGTAAGGTGGTAAACCGTGAATGGAACACAATAAATAAATCCAAAACTTGCGCCAACATTTTTGTATTCAGCGACAAGGTCTAAATGCACTCAGAATAATAAATCTGGCAACAATGTATAAACGCATTGAGAATTTTGAATCTGTCCCTTTGTGTTTCGGTTTCTCCCCATATTCTAGATCTTTGCTACTTGTCAGTGATTGTCAGCAGCGGTTAACCCTCCTATAGACCGCTCCTGATCACAGCTGCTACATTTGTATCCAGTCTATAGAATCCTGCGATGTGTCAGTCAGGACTCCAGGTTGTTACAATGTATCCGAGTGCAGCCCGGTCATTCACATGTGATACAAGGACGATCGGGGTCCTGATTCTGGATAAGAGAGTGGGGTCTCACGTGTTGGACCCCTCTCTATCATGTCATACTAAGGGATACATCATGGGATGCTTTGTAATTATATGAAACCTATGAAGAATCGGCTTATTTACCAGAAACCTCCCGGTTCTATTGGAGCAGCCGTACAGTTTTGGTGGGTGATCTTCTAGTTGGGTTTCAAGGAGAGGAGACGTCTGATATTCCTTCTTACCGCCCAGAGTTTTCCAGAAAGTGTCTGATAAAAGAGCGACGTTCTTGGATTATAATCTGTATAAACAGTGTCACAATGTGTCCTATGACAGTGCGGCGATCAGGAGATAGTGAACTTCTTTCCTCCCAGAAGCCGCCAGTTTTTAGCCAATGGACAGTGATCTCGTACCTGGCTCTTTGCCTTCTTCCACTTTTGTTCCTTTCCACTTCATGGTTGTCACCAGATATTCCGAGCCTTTGATTTCCTCCACATTTGCTCCTTTTCCAATCCACATAATGGCCGTGTCATTTTGGAATTTCAGCACAAAAGCATCGTTGGCGTTGAGCGAGCGGGCGTCAGCGTCAACCTGCACATACACAAGGGCTCACTTTATTCCGGAGTCTGATCTGTGAAATCTAAGGGCTTGTCCCAGTTTAGAAAAACATAGTTGCCTTTTAGCTAAAAACAGCGCCACCTCGTCTACAGGTGGGGTAAGGTATTGCGACTTTTGCATCGATAACTTCAATGTAGCTGAACTACAAATACCAAACGCAACCTGAAAACAGGAGTGGCGCTGTTTCTGGAGGAAGAAAGTCATGTTCTTCTAATCCTGGACAACTCCTTTTAGATAAAAAAAAAATAAATTTGGAGTTCACATAAACTTTTTTCAGCCATTTCTTTTATTACCTGTGCCCCGTAACAATAACATCCACAAATAATAATAATTCCACCATATTGGTTGTTGTCAGTGGACTTTTCTAGAAATGGCGGAACATAATTTTTTACATACGGAGGCTTCTCCAAAATGTGCACTGTCTGCTGAGATGCACCGGTACGTAACGGCTCTCTCACCTCATTTATCCTCGTGATCGATCCTATGTTCTTCCTGACTTGGAAGAGCCGGATGGCGCGCGGAGGAGCCTGGCCGCTCTCCCTGGACGTGCCGTCCTTGAAGACAATCAGCGGCTTGTCTTTGAATATGGCCAGAAGATGTGGAGGCTCCTTCCCCTGAGAGACGCGAGTCTAGAAAAACAAAAATTAGAAACTATTATCACTCCGTGTCCCCACCTGCCACGTGCTACGGGCGGTCCTGGGGTCTTCTACTAATGTGACGCCGGAGGGCTCGTATCCAATATTTTATGACTTTCCAGGTCACAGTTATGGCCACTAATGGGTTCATCTCGTTATTCCGGGCTGTGGACAAGCAGCGCTTATCAGCTACAATAATGACGCTTTTTCCATGTGTCCTTAATAATGTCAGCTGTCAGATTTTTTGATAAGATGTCCAAAAAAAAAAAAAAAATATATATAGATGAATAAATTGGTGACCCTGAGCATAGAAGTAGTAGTGCTACAATGTTACTTCACTAATCGTATTTTGAGCAGTATATTATTTTAGTAATAGTAGTAGTTTTAGTATTGTATCATTAGTATGTGATTTTAGCTGTATATTTAGTCATGGTAGTATATTGTATTATAAGTAGTATAATATTGTAGAAGCTTTAGGTCGCCCCGGCAGCAGGCACGCTGTGTGGGTGTTATGTTTGACTCCGATCTCTCCTTCACCTCCCACATACAATCTCTTGCCCGCTCGTGCCGCTTATGGAGCGCCCCCACACCGCCGCTGGGCCGAGGGGTACCCGGTACCGGGCCTCTGCTCTGGGGTTGTCACGGTGGCTAGACCCGGTCCGTGGCCCTGCCGGTCAGTGGGGGACGTCCGGTGCAATGAGTGGTGATAGTGGTGCAGTTGTGGGATGCAGGTCGCGGTAAATAACGAGGACACCAGGTTGCAGTCTCTTTACCTCTTTACTGAAGATCTCTGGGTCCTCAGTCCGGAATCCAGATAACCAGGCTGCGCAAGTCTGGCCGGTCCAATGGCACCTCCAGAGTTCACTTTGCAGGTGGAAATCAGTGCCTGCCTTCTAGCGCTATGTGTTGTAGTCCTTCCCTGCTGTGCTTACGGAAAGTACCCCACAACTGTTGTGTCTGTTTCTTAAGTTCCCTCACAACTCGATTAGATGATGTTCTGCTAATCCTCCGTCCCTCCCGATGTTCTGGTTAGGACGGCACCCGTATGACGGGTAGGCTCGGAGCTCTTCCGGGACCCTAGAGTCGCCCCTCTCCACAAGTTGCCCCCCAAGACTGCATAGGTGATTTGATGTGAGACAGCCCGCCTGAGACTGACTGTCCTGCCGTAGGTTTGAAGTATTGCTTGAAGCTAGATGTCTATATACTTCCTCGGCATTCCGGCCACCGGCTACACGCCTCAGAAGGATGTTGCCTCGATCTTACGGCACGACTCCTACTGGTATTCTCCTATTTGCTTCGATCTCGTTTCTCACTCAGCACAATATATCTCTCTTCTATTCCTTTCTTAGGGCACCGCCGCTATTCTGTGCAGGCACGGTCCGTGACGTTCTTTCTTGTAGCCAGGTCTCCATCAGGGTCCCAAACCTGACAGAGGCCCTACCGAATCATCTCCCGCAACACCCTCTGCCACAAGGTGTTGCCTGGTTCCTATCCAGTCAGCTTTCTCTCTCTAACTTCCTGCCTGACCCCCAGTTTTACCAGTATGTGAGGAGTGGCCTAATGAATAGCACCCTTAGCTCCCCCTGGTGGCCCGACTGTGAAATGTATTGGTGTCTGTGATACCTGGTCAGATGAACTCCTTCAGTGCCATCAGACGTACCATGGCGGGACCACAGTACTGCAACGACCAGGACTCTGGGGCGCTGCACTCCCCCCCGGTTAAATCCAGTACTCCGGGACTGGGAAGAAACAACAATACAGGTTAGCAAAAAGACATACAATTTTTGTTGAGTGCAAATAACAATAAGTATACTTGAACAGAGCTTCCCTTTATGGGAGGTGAGGACACTTGAACGTTACAAAACATGGTTAAATATTACAGCAACAGGCTATAAATAACTTCTGTTACCCAACCGGGTATTCTACTTAGTGCAATTCTTTGAACAATAATTTAACATCGCCTTTAAGGACGTACACTCAGCATCCGCTAAAGACCTTCTTATAATCACATTATAAGGCAATTTTAACTTCACATTCTCCTTCTTTAAATCTGCAGGACCGCCTGTCCTAACGGCGCCAGACCTACTGCCTCTCCTTTCCTACAGGACCACTCCTTTCAGCCCGAGCCTTCTGTCTTTTCCACTACTATACACAGTATAAAACATAACGTACTTTCAGTTTAGGAATACTGAGCCATCTTCATATGGCTCCTAGGAGGACTCACTGACTAACCCCTACGGGTTCACTTTCTGTCCTCTGTAACACATTATTAACTCTCTCTTTACAATAAACTAGTTTTTCTACGGAGGACTCAGGGTTCACCTTCTATCCCCAATTTCTACCAACATTATCAACCATTTTCTTAGAGCATTAACTTCTATCTTAACTTTCTTGCCAACTATTATGCAGGACACTATGTCTACCCCTACGGGCCTACTGCACCTTTCTTCTAGCTTTCACTTTCTTCCACTAAACATTATCAGCATTTCTTTTACAATTAACTAGTCAAATACATATAACTTTACATGTAAACACCATCATCATTTTCATTTGCTTTGACATTATTGCTTTCTATCAGTCTTAAAGCAATGTCACTCTTTAAGTGTAACAGCAAAAATCCCCTTTAAAAGGGGACCAAGTCTTCATGAGGTAGCATATCTTCTCAAGCTACCAGTCTGTACTCAGCAAAGGCTCCGGTGCGGTATCTTCGCAAAGAGTCTCTTTACAAGTAAAACCAGTAAGAAACACCCTTAAGAAGGTGTGAACTATTTACAAGAAGTTTGTATCATGCATTGTTCATGATTGCGGCAGTTCTTGATAACAGGGGAAAAATAGCAAAAACAAACAAAACAATAGGGATCCCGGGTCAACAAAGGGATCCCCTGGGAGTTAACCCTGGACGGGTTTAGCAGCAAGAATCAGGAAAACAAACAGTTAACTATTTACATTCTCGTGGTTTCGAGGTTTACTCTTGCTCTGGCGGCCTTGGCCCCTGACCTCCGACTGCTGTGGCGTCTGTGCCGGTGGCAGGTCCCGCAGGGGCCGTCAGATCACCCGGTGTCTGGATTTGAAGGCTAACCCTGCTTGCAAGTTCAGTAGCCGCTACTAGGCGTACGGTGGTGATGGTCACAAGATCTGGCAAATCTGGATCTGTCATGATCGGGGCAGCAGGTGACGTCCCCTCAGGCTCACATCGCCGGACATCCCGAGCACACCATCCTTGTGCGCTCCGGTGACGGGTGTACGTCACCTGATCCCCCCTTCGTAGTGGGTCGCCGTTCCGGTCGCAGCAGGTAGTTTTCACGTTGTAACTTGTAACGAAGACGTCAGTGGGTAGTCCCGGCTCCTGTATGGAACCCCATCCCCTCTTCGGGTGGAAGGCCAACACAGTTCCCCGCTTTACCACGTCTTTCCTTCCATGCACAGACTTTTTACGTTGCGTATCATGTTGTTCAACCTCGTCTCGATTTTTCCAGTGCTGGATCAAGCATTGATTGTACTGTTCCCAGGTAAGTATTGCAAGGGTGAGACCATCCCCCGGGACTCCATCCGGCTCAACCCAGGGGGTGTCCCACCGGAGCATCACCCCGTCTGGGCCCACATCTATGGGCTCTCCCCTCTTGGTTGGTAGCGGCGGTATCAACTTCCCCATCGCGCTGGGGGTGAGGACCACCCGTTCAACTGTGAATGAATGGTTACTGTTGTGGGGAGGATCGGTCGCGAGAGCGGGACCGGGCAGGGGAGCAGGGGCGCCGTCCATACCGGCGCCTGATGTGGTTCCACCGATGCCGATCCAGTCCGTTGATGAGGACGCTGGAGTCGGCTGCGGCCCGGACCGCGGCTCCTCCAATGCGGTCTCCGGAGGCGGCTCCGCCTTCCACGACTCCTCCTCCGCTGGCTCCGAGGTTGGGATGGATAGGCTCAGCTCCGCTGCCGATTCCAAGGACTTCGGGTCCTTCCGCTGCGGTGGACGTGGGTCCGCCTCCGGTGGATGAGGGCAAGCCGGGATTGTTCCTTCCTCGTTCTGGCACTTGCTGTTCATCGTCATGGTCCGATAGTCGGTGGCAGTGCATGCATCGGACTCCGCCATTTCTCCAGGGCCGAGCTTCTCCGTCACCCGCTTCCCACCGTTCCAGGTCAGGGGGTGGTCCTCTGCTTCGAGGCAGGTCATCGCTTTGCAACAAGAGGCGCAGGGGGCGGTCGCCGCTTCTGGCGCCACTTTGGTAGTCTCCTCCCATGGCACGCCCTCCTTCTTCTCTGGCGTAGCAATGGCGGCGGCTTTTGGCGGGAACTTCTCTCGGCAAATGGCAATACACAGTCTCTCAATAAAGCACAGTCTAAGCACAATAAATCACAGTTCCAAGGCACACATGACCTGATTCTTCAGGCTTAAGTAGATCCTGTTCGTGACGCCAAAATTGGAGCGCCCCCACACCACCGCTGGGCCGAGGGGTACCCGGTACCGGGCCTCTGCTCTGGGGTTGTCACGGTGGCTAGACCCGGTCCGTGGCCCTGCCGGTCAGTGGGGGACGTCCGGTGCAATGAGTTGTGATAGTGGTGCAGTTGTGGAATGCACGTCGCGGTAAATAACGAGGACACCAGGTTGCAGTCTCTTTACCTCTTTACTGAAGATCTCTGGGTCCTCAGTCCGGAATCCAGATAACCAGGCTGCGCAAGTCCGGCCGGTCCAATGGCACCTCCAGAGTTCACTTTGCAGGTGGAAATCAGTGCCTTCCTTCTAGCGCTATGTGTTGCAGTCCTTCCCTGCTGTGCTTACGGAAAGTACCCCACAACTGTTGTGTCTGTTTCTTAAGTTCCCTCACAACTCGATTAGATGATGTTCTGCTAATCCTCCGTCCCTCCCGATGTTCTGGTTAGGACGGCACCCGTATGACGGGTAGGCTCGGAGCTCTTCCGGGACCCTAGAGTCGCCCCTCTCCACAAGTTGCCCCCCAAGACTGCATAGGTGATTTGATGTGAGACAGCCCACCTGAGACTGACTGTCCTGCCGTAGGTTTGAAGTATTGCTTGAAGCTAGATGTCTATATACTTCCTCGGCGTTCCGGCCACCGGCTACACGCCTCAGTAGGATGTTGCCTCGATCTTATGGCACGACTCCTACTGGTATTCTCCTATTTGCTTCGATCTCGTTTCTCACTCAGCACAATATATCTCTCTTCTATTCCTTTCTTAGGGCACCGCCGCTATTCTGTGCAGGCACGGTCCCGTGACGTTCTTTCTTGTAGCCAGGTCTCCATCAGGGTCCCAAACCTGACAGAGGCCCTACCGAATCATCTCCCGCAACACCCTCTGCCACAAGGTGTTGCCTGGTTCCTATCCAGTCAGCTTTCTCTCTCTAACTTCCTGCCTGACCCCCAGTTTTACCAGTATGTGAGGAGTGGCCTAATGAATAGCACCCTTAGCTCCCCCTGGTGGCCCGGCTGTGAAATGTATTGGTGTCTGTGATACCTGGTCAGATGAACTCCTTCAGTGCCATCAGACGTACCATGGCTCCCCATAGCGGCGGAGCCACAGTACTGCAACGACCAGGACTCTGGGGCGCTGCACTTACACCTAAAGAACATCACTCCCTGTCGCCCTGATCCACTCCCGCCTGGACTACTGCAACTCTCTATTAATTGGCCTCCCCCTCACACGACTTTCCCCTCTCTAGTCCATCCTTACTGCAGCAGCCAGGGTCGTCCATCTGGCTAATCGTTACTCGGACGTGTCCGCTCTTCGCCAGTCGTTACACTGGCTGCCCATTCATTACAGGATACAATTTAAAGTACTTGTTCTCACCCACAAAGCTCTCCACAGTGTGGCACCCCTACATCTCCTCCCTCATTTCTGTGTACCACCTACCCGTCCTCTCCACAGTGCGGCCCCCCTACATCTCCTCATCTCTATGTACCACCTACCCGTCCTCTCCACAGTGCGGCCCCCCTACATCTCCTCATCTCTGTGTACCACCTACCCGTCCTCTCCACAGTGCGGCCCCCCTACATCTCCTCATCTCTGTGTACCACCTACCCGTCCTCTCCACAGTGCGGCCCCCCTACATCTCCTCATCTCTGTGTACCACCTACCTGTCCTCTCCACAGTGCGGCCCCCCTACATCTCCTCATCTCTGTGTACCACCTACCTGTCCTCTCCACAGTGCGGCCCCCCTACATCAATTGTAAAGTGCTGCGGAATATGTTGGCGCTATATAAATAAAAAAATTATTATTATTATTATGCACTCATTACGCTCCGCAAGAGACTTTCGACTAACCTCTGCACTAATCCGTACCTCCTACTCCCGTCTCCAAGACTTCTCCCGTGCTGTGCCAATCTCCTGGAATGCTCTACCCCAAGAAATTAGGACCATCCACAACTTACACAGTTTAGATGGTGTTATAAAGTATTCTAATTTACTGAGATAATGACTTTTGGGTTTTCATTGGATGTAAGCCTTAATCATAATCATAATCATTAACAGAAATAAACACGTGAAATAGATCACTCTGTGTGTAATGACTCTATAGAATAGATGAGTTTCACATTTTGTATTGAAGAACTGAAATAAATTCACTTTTTGATGATATTCTAATTTAGTGAGAAGAACTTGTAGTAGTGAGGGTCATGTAATGTGACCGCTCATAGCAGAGAAAAGTAAGTCCAATGTAAGGTTTATATTTATACCTCAGAGGCTGGAAACTTCTCTCCCAGGACTCATTAGTGTATATGACTGTAAGCAAACAGCCTCCCCTCCCCCACCACTGTCACCACTAGCTGTATACTGTATATGTGTATGTATTATCTATCTATTATCTATCTATTATCTATTATTTATTATCTATCTATCTATCTATCTATTATCTATCTATTATCTATCTATCTATTATCTATTATCTATCTATCTATTATCTATTATCTATCTATATATTATCTATCTATTATCTATCTATCTATCACATATTATCTATCTATCTATCTATCTATCTATCTATCTATCTATCTATCTATTATCTATCTATTATCTATCTATCTATCTATCTATCTATTATCTATCTATCTATCTATCTATTATCTATCTATCTATTATCTATCTATCTATCTATCTATCTATTATCTATCTATCTATCTATCTATCTATCTATTATCTATCTATCTATCTATCTATCTATCTATCTATCTATTATCTATCTATTATCTATCTATCTATCTATTATCTATGTATCTATCTATCTATCTATTACGTATTGTGATAAAAATGAGCAGAAACTTGAAGAGGATTATTAATAATTCATCCTGATGTTATTACAAGTTGTAGATAAAGTGAACGGCTGATGTAAGAGCACAGGAATGTAATAGATGAAGCGCCGCGGTGATATAACCCTGGGATCGGTGCGGTACTGACGTGAGTGGCTCCGGCCTTGATGGAGCGATCCAGCTGCACCGTGAGGAAGGCGGACGCCATGATCTCGTCCTTTGTCGAATGATTCCCCTGCCTGAAAGGAACAAACAGATCAGATCTATAACAAAGAGGAAATCCATTAATCTGGAATCCAATGGTTTGGAAAATATTCATAATATGGCCCCATGACAGATAATCAGGAAATAACTTGATAATCCAGGAAAATGAAGAGATCAGTCTGGCAGCTCATTGGGGTGAGGAACGTCCTTGGTCGTCATCATCATCATCATCCTGACACAAGGACTGTGGTAGTTAATGGCGTTGTCCATTTTATAAAGCCCATTGTCATCTACCTCGTTGGGTATTATGGGGTCATTAGAGGGGGTCCTCTAGGTGGGATCCCGATCTCTTGTGTAAAGAGCATCTCTCGCTCTGGAGGACCCGTCCTGTCCTGCGTTACAGACAATGGTGTAATACTACATTTCACCTGTAGGGGCGCTACAAGGAAATGGATCACCAATTGCCAGACTTTACAGCAGATTAAAAATGATCGCTGAGGATCCGAGTAGAGGAACACCGTGTGATCAGCCTTTTATCATTGGGACCCTTTTAATAAGTATAAATATATCTAAATAAAGGAGAACTCCATGTTTGAAAGTTTGATACTAACTAAATTATCAGAATTTTAATATAAAAAGTAATATAATAAATATAAATGTAATTATTAGATACTTATTTTCTAAATCCGCAGATATGGAAATCAGCAGCTTCTTAGTGCAGCCCGAGAGCATGCTGACCCCTACTGGCCAAAACAGTAAATGAATACAAGTGTGTGTACAGCATGCTCTCGGATTATGAAAGGATTTATTCTTTTTTTTTAATTATTTTATTTCAGGAGGATCAACAATTAAGTCACATTAATCACTCACCAGGTATAGATCACTGTTCCCTTAGCAGAAGTGTATAGAATGATGTAACAATCCCCACCATAGAATTGTCCAAATGTCTCTGGAGCTATTGGAACTCGTCCGCAGGATTCCACTCTCCAAATCTTACAGGAGAAAAAAACACCAATAACAATATTAATCATGTGGAAAAAGGTCTATAAGATCCAGTATTATAACTGATTTGTTTTCACACATAGAAGGCAAAATAATAGTAATATTCTTGTACATAGGAGCAGTAATATAGCAGTTATATTCTTGTACATAGGAGCAGTATTATAGTAGTTATATTCTTGTACATAGGAGCAGTATTATAGTAGTTATATTCTTGTACATAGGAGCAGTATTATAGTAGTTATATTCTTGTACATAGGAGCAGTATTATAGTAGTTATATTCTTGTACATAGGGGCAGTATTATAGTAGTTATATTCTTGTACATAGGAGCAGTATTATAGTAGTTATATTCTTGTACATAGGAGCAGTATTATAGTAGTTATATTCTTGTACATAGGGGCAGTATTATAGTAGTTATAGTCTTGTACATAGGGGCAGTATTATAGTAGTTATAGTCTTGTACATAGGAGCAGTATTATAGTAGTTTAATTCTTGTACATAGGAGCAGTATTATAGTAGTTATATTCTTGTACATAGGAGCAGTATTATAGTAGTTATATTCTTGTACATAGGAGCAGTATTATAGTAGTTATATTCTTGTACATAGGGGGCAGTATTATAGTAGTTATAGTCTTGTACATAGGGGCAGTATTATAGTAGTTTAATTCTTGTACATAGGAGCAGTATTATAGTAGTTATATTCTTGTACATAGGAGCAGTATTATAGTAGTTATATTCTTGTACATAGGGGCAGTATTATAGTAGTTATAGTCTTGTACATAGGGGCAGTATTATAGTAGTTATAGTCTTGTACATAGGAGCAGTATTATAGTAGTTATATTCTTGTACATAGGAGCAGTATTATAGTAGTTTAATTCTTGTACATAGGAGCAGTATTATAGTAGTTATATTCTTGTACATAGGGAGCAGTATTATAGTAGTTATATTCTTGTACATAGGAGCAGTATTATAGTAGTTATATTCTTGTACATAGGAGCAGTATTATAGTAGTTATATTCTTGTACATAGGGGGCAGTATTATAGTAGTTATATTCTTGTACATAGGGGCAGTATTATAGTAGTTATATTCTTGTACATAGGGGCAGTATTATAGTAGTTATATTCTTGTACATAGGAGCAGTACTATAGTAGTTATATTCTTGTACATAGGGGCAGTATTATAGTAGTTATATTCTTTTACATAGGGGCAGTATTATAGTAGTTATATTCTTGTACATAGGAGCAGTATTATATGTTATGGTTCTCAATGGCAAGAGAACATAGCCCAGCAAACATAAGAACTAGCTCTTGGAAGGATGGAAACTAAACTGACCATGAACTAAACCTGCCGCACAACTAACAGTAGCCGGGTAGCGTAGCCTGCGTTTTATCCCTAGACGCCCAGCGCCGGCCGGAGGACTAACTAATCCTGGCAGAGGAAAATATAGTCCTGGCTCACCTCTAGAGAAATTTCCCCGAAAGGCAGACAGAGGCCCCCACAAATATTGGCGGTGATTTTAGATGAAATGACAAACGTAGTATGAAAATAGGTTTAGCAAAATTGAGGTCCGCTTACTAGATAGCAGGAAGACAGAAAGGGCACTTTCATGGTCAGCTGAAAACCCTATCAAAATACCATCCTGAAATTACTTTAAGACTCTAGTATTAACTCATAACATCAGAGTGGCAATTTCAGATCACAAGAGCTTTCCAGACACAGAAACGAAACTACAGCTGTGAACTGGAACAAAATGCAAAAACAAACAAGGACTAAGTCCAACTTAGCTGGGAGTTGTCTAGCAGCAGGAACATGCACAGAAAGGCTTCTGATTACAATGTTGACCGGCATGGAAGTGACAGAGGAGCAAGGCTAAATAGCGACTCCCACATCCTGATGGAAACAGGTGAACAGAGAGGATGATGCACACCAGTTCAATTCCACCAGTGGCCACCGGGGGAGCCCAAAATCCAATTTCACAACAGTACCCCCCCCTCAAGGAGGGGGCACCGAACCCTCACCAGAACCACCAGGGCGATCAGGATGAGCCCTATGAAAGGCACGGACCAAACCGGAGGCATGAACATCAGAGGCAGTCACCCAAGAATTATCCTCCTGACCGTATCCCTTCCATTTGACCAGATACTGGAGTTTCCGTCTGGAAACACGGGAGTCCAAGATTTTTTCCACAACGTACTCCAACTCGCCCTCAACCAACACCGGAGCAGGAGGCTCAACGGAAGGCACAACCGGTACCTCATACCTGCGCAATAATGACCGATGAAAAACATTATGAATAGAAAAAGATGCAGGGAGGTCCAAACGGAAGGACACAGGGTTAAGAATCTCCAATATCTTGTACGGGCCGATGAACCGAGGCTTAAACTTGGGAGAAGAAACCCTCATAGGGACAAAACGAGAAGACAACCACACCAAGTCCCCAACACAAAGCCGAGGACCAACCCGACGCCGGCGGTTGGCAAAAAGCTGAGTCTTCTCCTGGGACAACTTCAAATTGTCCACTACCTGCCCCCAAATCTGATGCAACCTCTCCACCACAGCATCCACTCCAGGACAATCCGAAGATTCCACCTGACCAGAAGAAAATCGAGGATGAAACCCCGAATTACAGAAAAAGGGAGACACCAAGGTGGCAGAGCTGGCCCGATTATTGAGGGCAAACTCCGCTAAAGGCAAAAAAGCAACCCAATCATCCTGATCTGCAGACACAAAACACCTCAAATATGTCTCCAAGGTCTGATTCGTCCGCTCGGTCTGGCCATTAGTCTGAGGATGGAAAGCAGACGAGAAAGACAAATCTATGCCCATCCTAGCACAGAATGCTCGCCAAAATCTAGACACGAATTGGGTACCTCTGTCAGAAACGATATTCTCCGGAATACCATGCAAACGGACCACATTTTGAAAAAACAGAGGAACCAACTCGGAAGAAGAAGGCAACTTAGGCAGGGGAACCAAATGGACCATCTTAGAGAAACGATCACACACCACCCAGATGACAGACATCTTCTGAGAAACAGGAAGATCCGAAATAAAATCCATCGAGATGTGCGTCCAGGGCCTCTTCGGGATAGGCAAGGGCAACAACAATCCACTAGCCCGAGAACAACAAGGCTTGGCCCGAGCACAAACGTCACAAGACTGCACGAAGCCTCGCACATCTCGAGACAGGGAAGGCCACCAGAAGGACCTTGCCACCAATCCCTGGTACCAAAGATTCCAGGATGACCTGCCAACGCAGAAGAATGAACCTCAGAAATGACTTTACTGGTCCAATCATCAGGAACAAACAGTCTACCAGGTGGGCAACGATCAGGTCTATCCGCCTGAAACTCCTGCAAGGCCCGCCGCAGGTCTGGAGAAACGGCAGACAATATCACTCCATCCTTAAGGATACCTGTAGGTTCAGAATTACCAGGGGAGTCAGGCTCAAAACTCCTAGAAAGGGCATCCGCCTTAACATTCTTAGAACCCGGCAGGTAGGACACCACAAAATTAAACCGAGAGAAAAACAACGACCAGCGCGCCTGTCTAGGATTCAGGCGTCTGGCGGACTCAAGATAAATTAGATTTTTGTGGTCAGTCAATACCACCACCTGATGTCTAGCCCCCTCAAGCCAATGACGCCACTCCTCAAAAGCCCACTTCATGGCCAAAAGCTCCCGATTCCCAACATCATAATTCCGCTCGGCGGGCGAAAATTTACGCGAGAAAAAAGCACAAGGTCTCATCACGGAGCAATCGGAACTTCTCTGCGACAAAACCGCCCCAGCTCCGATTTCAGAAGCGTCGACCTCAACCTGAAAAGGAAGAGCAACATCAGGCTGACGCAACACAGGGGCGGAAGAAAAGCGGCGCTTGAGCTCCCGAAAGGCCTCCACAGCAGCAGGGGACCAATCAGCAACATCAGCACCCTTCTTAGTCAAATCAGTCAATGGTTTAACAACATCAGAAAAACCAGCAATAAATCGACGATAAAAGTTAGCAAAGCCCAAAAATTTCTGAAGACTCTTAAGAGAAGAGGGTTGCGTCCAATCACAAATAGCCTGAACCTTGACAGGATCCATCTCGATGGAAGAGGGGGAAAAAATATATCCCAAAAAGGAAATCTTTTGAACCCCAAAAACGCACTTAGAACCCTTCACACACAAGGAATTAGAACGCAAAACCTGAAAAACCCTCCTGACCTGCTGGACATGAGAGTCCCAGTCATCCGAAAAAATCAAAATATCATCCAGATACACAATCATAAATTTATCCAAATAATCACGGAAAATGTCATGCATAAAGGACTGAAAGACTGAAGGGGCATTTGAAAGACCAAAAGGCATCACCAAATACTCAAAGTGGCCCTCGGGCGTATTAAATGCGGTTTTCCACTCATCCCCCTGCTTAATTCGCACCAAATTATACGCCCCACGAAGATCTATCTTAGAGAACCACTTGGCCCCCTTTATGCGAGCAAACAAATCAGTCAGCAGTGGCAACGGATATTGATATTTAACCGTGATTTTATTCAAAAGCCGATAATCAATGCACGGCCTCAAAGAGCCATCTTTCTTAGCCACAAAGAAAAAAACGGCTCCTAAGGGAGATGACGAAGGACGAATATGTCCCTTTTCCAAGGACTCCTTTATATATTCTCGCATAGCAGCATGTTCAGGCACAGACAGATTAAATAAACGACCCTTAGGGTATTTACTACCCGGAATCAAATCTATGGCACAATCGCACTCCCGGTGCGGAGGTAATGAACCAAGCTTAGGTTCTTCAAAAACGTCACGATATTCAGTCAAGAATTCAGGAATCTCAGAGGGAATAGATGATGAAATGGAAACCACAGGTACGTCCCCATGCGTCCCCTTACATCCCCAGCTTAACACAGACATAGCTTTCCAGTCAAGGACTGGGTTATGAGATTGCAGCCATGGCAATCCAAGCACCAACACATCATGTAGGTTATACAGCACAAGAAAGCGAATAATCTCCTGATGATCCGGATTAATCCGCATAGTTACTTGTGTCCAGTATTGTGGTTTATTGCTAGCCAATGGGGTGGAGTCAATCCCCTTCAGGGGTATAGGAGTTTCAAGAGGCTCCAAATCATACCCACAGCGTTTGGCAAAGGACCAATCCATAAGACTCAAAGCGGCGCCAGAGTCGACATAGGCATCCGCGGTAATAGATGATAAAGAACAAATCAGGGTCACAGATAGAATAAACTTAGACTGTAAAGTGCCAATTGAAACAGACTTATCAAGCTTCTTAGTACGCTTAGAGCATGCTGATATAACATGAGTTGAATCACCGCAATAGAAGCACAACCCATTTTTTCGTCTAAAATTCTGCCGTTCACTTCTGGACAGAATTCTATCACATTGCATATTCTCTGGCGTCTTCTCAGTAGACACCGCCAAATGGTGCACAGGTTTGCGCTCCCGCAGACGCCTATCGATCTGGATAGCCATTGTCATGGACTCATTCAGACCCGCAGGCACAGGGAACCCCACCATAACATCCTTAATGGCATCAGAGAGACCCTCTCTGAAATTCGCCGCCAGGGCGCACTCATTCCACTGAGTAAGCACAGCCCATTTACGGAATTTCTGGCAGTATATTTCAGCTTCGTCTTGCCCCTGAGATAGGGACATCAAGGCCTTTTCCGCCTGAAGTTCTAACTGAGGTTCCTCATAAAGCAACCCCAAGGCCAGAAAAAACGCATCCACATTGAGCAACGCAGGATCCCCTGGAGCCAATGCAAAAGCCCAATCCTGAGGGTCGCCCCGGAGCAAGGAAATCACAATCCTGACCTGCTGAGCAGGATCTCCAGCAGAGCGAGATTTCAGGGACAAAAACAACTTGCAATTATTTTTGAAATTTTGAAAGCAAGATCTATTCCCCGAGAAAAATTCAGGCAAAGGAATTCTAGGTTCAGATATAGGAACATGAACAACAAAATCTTGTAAGTTTTGAACTTTCGTGGTGAGATTATTCAAACCTGCAGCTAAACTCTGAATATCCATTTTAAACAGGTGAACACAGAGCCATTCCAGGATTAGAAGGAGAGAGAGAGAGAAAGGCTGCAATATAGGCAGACTTGCAAGAGATTCAATTACAAGCACACTCAGAACTGAGAAAAAAAGAAAAAAAAAAATCTTCAGCAGACTTCTCTTTTCTCTCCTTTCTCTGTCAATTAATTTAACCCTTTTAGGCCGGTCAAACTGTTATGGTTCTCAATGGCAAGAGAACATAGCCCAGCAAACATAAGAACTAGCTCTTGGAAGGATGGAAACTAAACTGACCATGAACTAAACCTGCCGCACAACTAACAGTAGCCGGGTAGCGTAGCCTGCGTTTTATCCCTAGACGCCCAGCGCCGGCCGGAGGACTAACTAATCCTGGCAGAGGAAAATATAGTCCTGGCTCACCTCTAGAGAAATTTCCCCGAAAGGCAGACAGAGGCCCCCACAAATATTGGCGGTGATTTTAGATGAAATGACAAACGTAGTATGAAAATAGGTTTAGCAAAATTGAGGTCCGCTTACTAGATAGCAGGAAGACAGAAAGGTCACTTTCATGGTCAGCTGAAAACCCTATCAAAATACCATCCTGAAATTACTTTAAGACTCTAGTATTAACTCATAACATCAGAGTGGCAATTTCAGATCACAAGAGCTTTCCAGACACAGAAACGAAACTACAGCTGTGAACTGGAACAAAATGCAAAAACAAACAAGGACTAAGTCCAACTTAGCTGGGAGTTGTCTAGCAGCAGGAACATGCACAGAAAGGCTTCTGATTACAATGTTGACCGGCATGGAAGTGACAGAGGAGCAAGGCTAAATAGCGACTCCCACATCCTGATGGAAACAGGTGAACAGAGAGGATGACGCACACCAGTTCAATTCCACCAGTGGCCACCGGGGGAGCCCAAAATCCAATTTCACAACAATTATAGTAGTTATATTCTTGTACATAGGGGGCAGTATTATAGTAGTTATATTCTTGTACATAGGAGCAGTATTATAGTAGTTATATTCTTGTACATAGGAGCAGTATTATAGTAGTTATATTCTTGTACATAGGGGGCAGTATTATAGTAGTTATATTCTTGTACATAGGAGCAGTATTATAGTAGTTATATTCTTGTACATAGGAGCAGTATTATAGTAGTTATATTCTTGTACATAGTTGCAGTATTATAGTAGTTATATTCTTGTACATAGGGGCAGTATTATAGTAGTTATATTCTTGTACATAGGAGCAGTATTATAGTAGTTATATTCTTGTACATAGGAGGCAGTATTATAGTAGTTATATTCTTGTACATAGGAGCAGTATTATAGCAGTTATATTCTTGTACATAGGGGGCAGTATTATAGTAGTTATATTCTTGTACATAGGGGCAGTATTATAGTAGTTATATTCTTGTACATAGGAGGCAGTATTATAGTAGTTATATTCTTATACATAGGGGCAGTATTATAGTAGTTATATTCTTGTACATAGGGGCAGTATTATAGTAGTTATATTCTTGTACATAGGAGCAGTATTATAGTAGTTATATTCTTGTACATAGTTGCAGTATTATAGTAGTTATATTCTTGTACATAGGGGCAGTATTATAGTAGTTATATTCTTGTACATAGGAGCAGTATTATAGTAGTTATATTCTTGTACATAGGAGCAGTATTATAGTAGTTATATTCTTGTACATAGGGGGCAGTATTATAGTAGTTATATTCTTGTACATAGGAGCAGTATTATAGTAGTTATATTCTTGTGCATAGGAGCAGTATTATAGTAGTTATATTCTTGTACATAGTTGCAGTATTATAGTAGTTATATTCTTGTACATAGGGGCAGTATTATAGTAGTTATATTCTTGTACATAGGAGCAGTATTATAGTAGTTATATTCTTGTACATAGGAGCAGTATTATAGTAGTTATATTCTTGTACATAGTTGCAGTATTATAGTAGTTATATTCTTGTACATAGGGGCAGTATTATAGTAGTTATATTCTTGTACATAGGAGCAGTATTATAGTAGTTATATTCTTGTACATAGGGGCAGTATTATAGTAGTTATATTCTTATACATAGGGGCAGTATTATAGTAGTTATATTCTTGTACATAGGAGCAGTATTATAGTAGTTATATTCTTGTACATAGTTGCAGTATTATAGTAGTTATATTCTTGTACATAGGGGCAGTATTATAGTAGTTATATTCTTGTACATAGGAGCAGTATTATAGTAGTTATATTCTTGTACATAGGAGCAGTATTATAGTAGTTATATTCTTGTACATAGGGGGCAGTATTATAGTAGTTATATTCTTGTACATAGGAGCAGTATTATAGTAGTTATATTCTTGTACATAGGAGCAGTATTATAGTAGTTATATTCTTGTACATAGTTGCAGTATTATAGTAGTTATATTCTTGTACATAGGGGCAGTATTATAGTAGTTATATTCTTGTACATAGGAGCAGTATTATAGTAGTTATATTCTTGTACATAGGAGGCAGTATTATAGTAGTTATATTCTTGTACATAGGGGCAGTATTATAGTAGTTATATTCTTGTACATAGGGGCAATATTATAGTAGTTATATTCTTGTACATAGGAGCAGTATTATAGCAGTTATATTCTTGTACATAGGGGGCAGTATTATAGTAGTTATATTCTTGTACATAGGGGCAGTATTATAGTAGTTATATTCTTGTACATAGGAGGCAGTATTATAGTAGTTATATTCTTGTACATAGGAGCAGTATTATAGTAGTTATATTCTTGTACATAGGGGCAGTATTATAGTAGTTATATTCTTGTACATAGGGGCAGTATTATAGTAGTTATATTCTTGTACATAGGAGCAGTATTATAGCAGTTATATTCTTGTACATAGGGGGCAGTATTATAGTAGTTATATTCTTGTACATAGGGGCAGTATTATAGTAGTTATATTCTTGTACATAGGAGGCAGTATTATAGTAGTTATATTCTTATACATAGGGGCAGTATTATAGTAGTTATATTCTTGTACATAGGGGCAGTATTATAGTAGTTATATTCTTGTACATAGGAGCAGTATTATAGCAGTTATTCTTGTACATAGGAGCAGTATTATAGTAGTTATATTCTTGTACATAGGGGGCAGTATTATAGTAGTTATATTCTTGTACATAGGGGCAGTATTATAGTAGTTATATTCTTGTACATAGGAGCAGTATTATAGTAGTTATATTCTTGTACATAGGAGCAGTATTATAGTAGTTATATTCTTGTACATAGGAGCAGTATTATAGTAGTTATATTCTTGTACATAGGGGGCAGTATTATAGTAGTTATATTCTTGTACATAGGAGGCAGTATTATAGTAGTTATATTCTTGTACATAGGGGGCAGTATTATAGTAGTTATATTCTTGTACATAGGAGCAGTATTATAGTAGTTATATTCTTGTACATAGGAGCAGTATTATAGTAGTTATATTCTTGTACATAGGAGCAGTATTATAGTAGTTATATTCTTGTGCATGGGGGCAGCACTATAAAAATTTACATTAAAACCAAATAAAAAAAATTCTAAAATTACTTGGGCTTGTCCTGACCCGTCGTCAATCATGTTGTACTGAGCAGCCATTTTTGGAGAGCTGTGAAGCAATTTTGCATCAAACGGAGTTTGCTTAATATTTGCAATTCTTCCTTTAGTGACCACTTTCCCGAAGCCTTGACTTTGGTCTTTATCCCTCCAGTCTTTGAAATACTGTTTGAACATTGGGGTCTCCCCTTCCTCTGGCAGAACTATGATCTGTAACAGGAGCACATGGAGCTTAAGTACCGATGTCATTAGAAATATAATAGTGCACAGGACTGGGGAAAAGTCTGACATTTATTAATACTGTTTGCTGCAATATTTACTTTCTTGTGGATAAGTTATAAATGTACAAGACGTGAGAACCAATATTAAGTAAACAAATTCCTGGAGCAGCCGTTATCTACAGTACAATATTGATTATAAATGTTAATTCGTTTATTTCTTTTAGTTTTCTATAATATTAAATCGTTTTGATTCCATAGGATTTGTCTCTTGTTTTCGGTCCACTGCTACCTGTCCATCCTTTACAGCCCCATCACGGAGTTATTTATCCTTACACAGCAGGTAACGGGGAGATTCAATTCTGTTAGTTCTACCCTGAAAATATATTTGGAAAGTGGTAGATTTACTTTTTTTTTGAAGTTAATACCTGAGTGTTGGCGGCGTAATTCATCTTCTTCAGGTAATCTTCTGCAGTCTTCAGAGCCGTATTTTTCTCCTCCTTATTTGACTTTTTGCCTGAAAATGTATTTTAAAATTTTAAGTTTTACAACTTTCTAACAGTTCATTTCTCAAGATCTCTAGATGCTAATGCTTGGATTATACTTGCAGCCGATTCTCCATTAGAAGGCTCTATCACAAATATAGTATTTTTGCTTTTTTTTTTTGTATAGTTAATGGTGTCCATCTGGTACTATTGGCTCAAAGATGGGACGGATGTGGGTTTTTTTTGCAGAGTTCTGTTTTTTTTTTTGTTCCTATAATGGAACAGAAAATCAGAAACCCAAATGCCAGTGTGAACCTGGTCTTAGTTATACTCGGAGCAATATTAATTCTGCTCTCAGCTGAGAAGTGGATACCAATGTATCTGGTCTACGCAATGCTCTGTGAGCTAAACAATCGGAACTCTGGACGGATACAATGTAACAAAGTACCACAGAGATTTGTTCAGCAGATGTATCCATCTACTATCTATGTATTAGAAATGAACAAATTTATTTGCGTAGAATTTAGTTCTGCTTCAATTTTTGAAAAAAAATCTGTATTCTCAAGAACACTGATTTTATTTATTTGTTTTTTGGGGGGAAGATCATCTGCAGCCACTATTTTGCTGAATCTTAAACAGGATATCCAGGACTTTGTGAAAAACAAAAATGTGCCTAATCGCTAACAAGCAGATAGTTGCTGCTTACCTGCCTGTTGTGCCCGATGCTGTTCACCACCGGTACAAAGCAGTCACAGACCGCTCCTGTTGGCGAGTCAGCTGGCTCTGCTGATGTTGACAGTGCTGGCTTCTTTTCCACCCTGCTTTGTGAACGAGGCGTGACTGCCAATGCCATGCAGATTGACAATGAGCTCCCCCAGTTAGGCAGCAAGGATCTTACTGTCAATTGGAATGACGTCGGAAGTTATGACCTGTCAACAGAGTGGAGCGGAAAAGAAGCTGACGCTATGTTGATGTGATGTCAGCAGAGGCAGCTGAATCGCCGGCAGGAGCTGTTTGTGACGGCTCTGTGCCAGAGAAGAACGGCGATGGGCACAGCAGGTAGCAACTACCTTTCTGATAGTGCTTAGGCACATTTTTTCTTTTTCACAAAGTCCCAGATATTAACTTTAAATGGATAATTTTTGAGCCTGTCAAAAAGCTACTAATGTTGCATATGCTCCGGCCTAACCGTCATCTACCGCCAAAAAAGTGATGGTTTCTTTTTGGAACATGTTTACATTTTAAAAATTAAAATGAGTCTAAGGGTGCAGTGTGTTTACCCGTAGACATGTGGAGATCACTGTGCCATTACTGAGGCTGTGTCTGCTATAAGAGCGGGGAAGCAGTTGGAGACAGTCCAAGGAGACCTAAAAGGGTTACTCGCATCTTTCAGGGCAATAAACTTAGCAATATTTACAACTTGTAGTGGACTGATCTGCCATAAACAAAATTTCAGAGAAAAATTCTGCAAAGCTGTTGACCTTGAATTTCAAAAGATCCGTTGATATCTATATTATTATCATTTTACCTTTCCAAACAAAGATCTTGTCTCCTCCATACAGGATGAAACATTCCTCAGTCAGCAGCATGGACTTGGAGAACGGACTTTCCTCTGATACTGTGGTTATCGTCATGGATCCAGTTTCATCTGAAACCTGTAATATAAGTCATGGGTAATTGACATCTGGCTAATATTAATACGAATTCTTATTATCATTGTACTTATTGCTGAAATGTATATCAATGTGTAATCCGTTGAGGAAGTGCATGCTTAATCGCCAGTGTCCCTCCTCCCTGCTGCTGGTGACAGCTCCTCAAGATCTCTAATCCCTGCTGCTGCTGACAGCTCCTCAATGTTCCTCCTCCCTAATGCTGATGCTGACAGCTCCTCAATGTCCCTCCTCCCTGCTGGTGCTGACAGCTCCTCAATGTCCCTCCTCCCTGCTGGTGCTGACAGCTCCTCAATGTCCCTCCTCACTGCAGCTGCTGACAGCTCCACAATGTCCCTCCTCACTGCTGCTGCTGACAGATCCTCAATGCCCCTCCTCACTGCTGCTGCTGCTAATAGCTCCTCAATGTCCCTCCTCACTGCTGCTAATAGCTTCTCAATATCCCTCCTCACTGCTGCTGCTGACAGATCCTCAATGTCCCTCCTCACTGCAGCTGCTGACAGCTCCTCAGTGTTCCTCCTCCTTGCTGCTGCTGACAGCTTTTCAATGTCCCTCCTCACTGCTGCTAATAGCTCCTCAATTTCCCTCCTCACTGCTGCTGCTGACCGCTCCTCAATGTCCCTCCTCACTGCTGCTACTGCTGACATCTCCTCAATGTCCCTCCTTACTGCTGCTGCTGACCGCTCATCAATGTCCCTCCTCACTGCTGCTGCTGACAGCTCCTCAATGTCCCTCCTTACTGCTGCTGCTGACCGCTCATCAATGTCCCTCCTCACTGCTGCTGCTGACAGCTCCTCAATGTCCCTCCTTACTGCTGCTGCTGACCGCTCATCAATGTCCCTCCTCACTGCTGCTGCTGACAGCTCCTCAATGTCCCTCCTTACTGCTGCTGCTGACCGCTCATCAATGTCCCTCCTCACTGCTGCTGCTGACAGCTCCTCAATGTCCCTCCTTACTGCTGCTGCTGACCGCTCATCAATGTCCCTCCTTTTTGACAGTGGTGAAAGAGTTGCATAATTTTCTTTATGAATATTAGTCAGAATGGAAACCTCTGAAGAAACGGAAGAGTCAAGTATCACATATCTAATTACTTCAATTGCATCTGTAGTTTTCAGAATAAGCTG
This sequence comes from Ranitomeya variabilis, assembly GCF_051348905.1. Lineage (NCBI taxonomy): Eukaryota > Metazoa > Chordata > Amphibia > Anura > Dendrobatidae > Ranitomeya > Ranitomeya variabilis. Next base: position 26,000,945 of record NC_135237.1, read on the forward strand.
TACTATCTGTGTACATGAAGAATATTGAAAGTTTGTTGATATTATAGAAAGTATATAAAATAGACATTAACCGATCGGCCGATGGTTGGTGGATGGGGGGTGGGGTGTATAAGAAAATATCCCTTTCTGAAATTATAGGATATATCCTGAGATCTGTGTGTTACGTGGTCTCAGGGCTGCCCGGGTCCTAACACATAATGATTCCGTTCCATCTCACCATGTGCAGCTTCGCCTTCGCCCTGTTGCTAACATCCGCGACTTGGTCTGTGTCCTCATCTCCTTCCGGTAACTTCGGTTTTGGACCTAAAATCTTTAAGACATAAAAATTTGTGGGATAAGATCATCCATAGATCATTCTTCATCACCAACTACAATGCTACACTACTAACATAATGGGAGTTGTAGTTCGCATCAAGTGCAGAATCCCAGAATGGAGAATAGTAATATATAAAAAAAAAAATCACATTTTATGTCAAATAAATGGAGCAAGAGCAATAAAGTGTTATCCCTTTAAAATGAAAGCTAGATGGATAAGATGGATAATAGATAGATGCCATGTCTCTCTGCTGGATCGGTACAATGTATCAGTCTGAGTTCTGGATGTTCAACTCACAGAGCATTGTTTATACTGGGCGTCAGGTGAGAAAACTGTTTATTAAATAAATTAGTAAAATGGTGTGGATTTTAGTTTTAAATAAAGGACTTGTTGGTGTTTTTTTATTTACAATATGACTATGGGGTTAGTAACGGGAGAATTTTATAGACACCTCTCTATTCCTAACTGCTGGACTTGAAGTCACCTGGAAATACAAAGGTGACATCGACCGCACAAATATGAAACTCACTTGCCACCACCACAGGGAAAGTGAGAAGAGCCGGGCAAAGCGTCAGAATTGGCGCATCTTATAGATGCGCCATTTTGGGGTGGCAGTGGCCTGCTGTTTTTAGCTGGGAGGGGGCAAAATCAATGGCCTCTTACAAGCCCCGTGCTGTCTGCTTTAGCTTGGCTGGTTGTCAAAAATGTGGGTGACCCCATGCCGTTTTTAAAATAATTTGTTTAAATATTTTTTTTATAAAATGATGTGGGGACCCCTCTATTCTTGATGACCATCCTTGCCAAAGCTGACACATCATTTTTTTTTTTTTAATTTATATATAGCACCGACTGATAAATACTCCCAATCAGCGGTGCCTGCTCTTGCTGTTATTAGCAGCAGCAGGCGTAGACTAATGGGAGTATTACTCTCTCATCAGCTGACGCCTCTGTGACCGGAGGTAAACTTAACACAACTGGTCACAGTGCTGGCGCTCTGACCAGCGGTAATAATCTTACCACTGATCAGAACTGCCGGTGTTTCTCACGCTGTCATGCAGATGACAACGTTGAAAACGCCCGATATTTGGGGTGCCGAACACAACCCGTAACACGGACATCCTGGAGAAGTCCACGTTCGAGGTCTGTGCCTGAACAGTAGGTGCTTGGTATGGATCCCGAACTTTACTGTTCGGGTTCGCCCATCATTACTCAGGATCAGTCATCTAATGTATATGAGTAGTGAGTACAGCTCTGGAGTATAATACAGGATGTAACTCAGGATCAGTAATGTAATGTATGTACACAGTGACCGCACCAGCAGAATAGTGAGTGCAGCTCTGGAGTATAATACAGGATGTAACTCAGGATCAGTAATGTAATGCATGTACACAGTGACTGCACCAGCAGAATAGTGAGTGCAGCTCTGGAGTATAATACTGGATGTAACTCAGGATCAGTAATGTAATGCATGTACACAGTGACTGCACCAGCAGAATAGTGAGTGCAGCTCTGGAGTATAATACTGGATGTAACTCAGGATCAGTAATGTAATGCATGTACACAGTGACTGCACTAGCAGAATAGTGAGTGCAGCTCTGGAGTATAATACAGGATGTAACTCAGGATCAGTAATGTAATGTATGTATACAGTGACTGCACCAGCAGAATAGTGAGTGCAGCTCTGGAGTATAATACAGGATGTAACTCAGGATCAGTAATGTAATGCATGTACACAGTGACTGCACCAGCAGAATAGTGAGTGCAGCTCTGGAGTATAATACTGGATGTAACTCAGGATCAGTAATGTAATGCATGTACACAGTGACTGCACCAGCAGAATAGTGAGTGCAGCTCTGGAGTATAATACTGGATGTAACTCAGGATCAGTAATGTAATGCATGTACACAGTGACTGCACCAGCAGAATAGTGAGTGCAGCTCTGGAGTATAATACTGGATGTAACTCAGGATCAGTAATGTAATGCATGTACACAGTGACTGCACTAGCAGAATAGTGAGTGCAGCTCTGGAGTATAATACAGGATGTAACTCAGGATCAGTAATGTAATGTATGTATACAGTGACTGCACCAGCAGAATAGTGAGTGCAGCTCTGGAGTATAATACAGGATGTAACTCAGGATCAGTAATGTAACTACACTCACTGGCCACTTTATTAGGTACACCTGTCCAACTTCTTGTTAACACTTAATTTCTAATCAGCCAATCACATGGCGGCAACTCAGTGCATTTAGGCATGTAGACATGGTCAAGACAATCTCCTGCAGTTCAAACCGAGCATCAGTATGGGGAAGAAAGGTGATTTGAGTGCCTTTGAACGTGGCATGGTTGTTGGTGCCAGAAGGGCTGGTCTGAGTATTTCAGAAACTGCTGATCTACTGGGATTTTCACGCACAACCATCTCTAGGGTTTACAGAGAATGGTCCGAAAAAGAAAAAAAATCCAGTGAGCGGCAGTTCTGTGGGCGGAAATGCCTTGTTGATGCCAGAGGTCAGAGGAGAATGGGCAGACTGGTTCGAGCTGATAGAAAGGCAACAGTGACTCAAATCGCCACCCGTTACAACCAAGGTAGGCCTAAGAGCATCTCTGAACGCACAGTGCGTCGAACTTTGAGGCAGATGGGCTACAGCAGCAGAAGACCACACCGGGTACCACTCCTTTCAGCTAAGAACAGGAAACTGAGGCTACAATTTGCACAAGCTCATCGAAATTGGACAGTAGAAGATTGGAAAAACGTTGCTTGGTCTGATGAGTCTCGATTTCTGCTGCGACATTCGGATGGTAGGGTCAGAATTTGGCGTAAACAACATGAAAGCATGGATCCATCCTGCCTTGTATGGAGCATCTTTGGGATGTGCAGCCGACAAATCTGCGGCAACTGTGTGATGCCATCATGTCAATATGGACCAAAATCTCTGAGGAATGCTTCCAGCACCTTGTTGAATCTATGCCACGAAGAATTGAGGCAGTTCTGAAGGCAAAAGGGGGTCCAACCCGTTACTAGCATGGTGTACCTAATAAAGTGGCCAGTGAGTGTATGTACACAGTGACTGCACCAGCAGAATAGTGAGTGCAGCTCTGGAGTATAATACAGGATGTAACTCAGGATCAGTAATGTAATGTATGTACACAGTGACTGTGCAGCGCCCCAGAGTCCTGGTCGTTGCAGTACTGTGGCTCCGCCGCTAAGGGGGGCTATGTTACGTCTGATGGCACTGAAGGAGTTCATCTGACCAGGTATCACATACACCAATACATTTCACAGTCGGGCCTCCAGGGGGAGCTAAGGGTGCTATTTATTAGGCCACTCCTCACCGTGTGGGTAAACTGGGGGTCAGGCAGGAAGTTAGATCAGAAAGCTGACTGGGTTGGAACCAGGCAACACCTTGTGGCAGAGGGTGTTGTGGGGGAAGATTCGGTAGGGTCCCTGTCAGGTTTGGGACCCTGACAGAGGCCTGGCAACAAGGAAGAGCGTCACGGGACCGTGCCTGCTCAGCATAGCGGCGGTGCCCTAAGAAAGGATCACAAGCGAGATATATTGTGCTGAGTGAGAAACGAGATCAAAGCAAGAAGGAGAATACCAGTAAGGAGTCGTGCTGTAAGACCGAGGCAACATCCTACTGAGGCGCACAGCCGGCGGCCGGAACGCCGAGGAAGTATTTATATATATATATAGCTCCAAGCAATACTTCAAACCAACGGCAGGACAGTCAGTCACAGGCGGGCTGTCTCACATACATCACCTAAGAAGACATAGGGGGCAACCTGTGGAGAGGGGCGACTCTAGGGTCCCGGAAGAGCTCCGAGCCTACCCGTCATACGGGTGCGTCCCAACCATAACACCGGGAGGGACGGAGGATTAGCAGAACATCATCTAATCGAGTTGTTGTGAGGGAACATCAGAAACAGACACAACAGTTGTGGGGACTATCCCGTAAGCACAGCAGGGGAGGACCACAACACATAGCGCTAGCAGGAAGGCACAGATTTCCACCTGCAAGGAGAACTCTGGAGGTGCCATTGGACCGGCCGGACTTGCGCAGCCTGGTGAACCGTATTCCGGACTGAGGACCCAGAGATCTTCAGTAAAGAGGTAAAGAGACTGCAACCTGGTGTCTTCGTTATTTACTGCGACCGGAACTTCACAACTACACCACCATTCACCACTCTTTCACCGGACGCCCCCCCTGGCAGGCAGGGCCACGGACCGGGTCTAGCCACCGTGACAACCCCAGAACAAGAGACTCAGAGGCCTGGTACCGGGTACCCCTCGGCCCTGCGGCAGCGGGGGCGCCGCAACTGCACCAGCAGAATAGTGAGTGCAGCTCTGGAGTATAATACAGGATGTAACTCAGGATCAGTAATGTAATGTATGTACACAGTGACTGCACCAGCAGAATAGTGAGTGCAGCTCTGGGGTATAATACAGGATGTAACTCAGGATCAGTAATGTAATGTATGTACACAGTGACTGCACCAGCAGAATAGTGAGGGCAGCTCTGGAGTATAATAAAGGATGTAACTCAGAATCAGTAATGTAATGTATGTACACAGTGACTGCACCAACAGAATAGTGAGTGCAGCTCTGGGGTATAGTACAGGATGTAACTCATTATCAGTAATGTATGTACACAGTGACTGCACCAGCAGAATAGTGAGTGCAGCTCTGGAGTCTAATACAGGATGTAACTCAGGATCAGTAATGTAATGTATGTACACAGTGACTGCACCAGCAGAATAGTGAGTGCAGCTCTGGAGTCTAATACAGGATGTAACTCAGGATCAGTAATGTAATGTATGTACACAGTGACTGCACCAGCAGAATAGTGAGTGCAGCTATGGAGTATAATACAGGATGTAACTCAGGATCAGTAATGTAATGTATGTACACAGTGACTGCACCAGCAGAATAGTGAGTGCAGCTCTGGGGTATAATACATGACGTAACTCAGGATCAGTAATGTAATGTATGTACACAGTGACTGCACCAGCAGAATAGAGAGTGCAGCTCTGGAGTATAATACAGGATGTAACTCAGGATCAGTAATGTAATGTATGTACACAGTGACTGCACCAGCAGAATAGAGAGTGCAGCTCTGGGGTATAATACAGGATGTAACTCGGGATCAGTAATGTAATGTATGTACACAGTGACTGGTGCTCACATTATTCTGTTACCTTTATGAGTTCTTTGGGCTCACTCCCATCTTCTACCACGATTAGTTTCGCTCTGCCTAGTCTCTCATTGTTCCGGATGCCGTTGGCGAGCTGTGATGCTTTGTTGCGCTCAAACTTGTTGCATTTTTCCCCGCACCACTGGTAAATTTCCTGTAGAACAAAAACACACGTTGCTCATTGCTTTCATTGCTAACAAATGATATCTTTGCTTACAACCTGATCTGACCCATCTGTGTTCTTCATTGGTATTAAATTACTTTCCATCGGATGTGCAGAGACTGGAAATCATCCATAAATAATCCCAAACTGCAGCCATTCTCACTCTCCTCAATCCCCTTCAGGTCCAGTTTTGTCATTGCCTTGTTTACTTCTCTGTGTTTCCATGTTTACAATCATAGAATCCTTGAATGTTTGAGTTGGAAGGGACCTCCAGGGTCATGGCGTCCAACCCCCTGCCCAATACAGTATTCACTAAACCATCTCGGACAGATATCTGTCCAGCCTCTGATTGAAGACTTCCATTGAAGGAGAACTCAGGACACCACCTCTCGTGGCCGCCTGTTCCACTTATCGAATGCCCTCACTGTCAACAAGTTTTTTTCTAATATCTAACTGTATTTTCTCCCTTTCTCTTTCATCCCATTGCTTCTCCTGTTTCCATGTGCAAATGAGAATAATGATGATCCCTCTACACTGTAACATTTCTTCAGATATTTGTAGACCGATATTAAGTCTCCTCTTAGTCTTCTTTTTTGCAAGATAAACATTCCCAGATCCTTTAACTGTTCCTCGTAGGACATAGTTTTGCAATCCGCTCACCATCCTGGTTGCTCTTCTCTGAACTTGCTCCAGTTTTTTTTATGTCTTTTTTAAAATGTGGTGCCTAGAAGTGGATCCAGTATTCCAGATGAGGCCTGAGCAAGGAGGAGTAGAGGGGGATAATTACTTCACATGATCTACAGTAGACTCTATGCTTCTCTAAATTCATCCTAGAACTGTTTACCTTTTTTGCTGATGCATCACACTGTTGACTCATGTGCAGTCTGTGATCTATTAGTATACCCAAGTCTCTTTCACACGTGCTGTTGCTTAGTTCTATGAGGAATAGAACTAAGCAACAGCACGTGTGAAAGAGACTTGGGTATACTAATAGATCACAGACTGCACATGAGTCAACAGTGTGATGCAGCATCAAAAAAGGCAAACACAGTTCTAGGATGAATTTAGAGAAGCATAGAGTCTACTGTAGATCATGTGAACTAACTATCCCCCTCTACTCCTTCTTGCTCAGGCCTCATCAGAAGGATCTAGAAAAGCTTGAACAATGGGCAGCTACTAACAGAAAGGTATTTAACGGAGAGATGCAAGAGTCTACATCTGGGCAAGAAAAATGAAAAATACACCTACAGAATGGGAGGACCATTCTGTAGGTGTAATTTTAGTTTTTCTTGCCCAGATGTAGATTCTTGCATCTACATCCTTCTGAATCCTTTCTCTGTCTTCTCCAGTGTTAGCTGTCCCTTCAAATTTACAGATGATGCAAAGGTAGATCGGTTTACTTTCAGTTCCATTATCTAGATCATTCAGTTTAATAATTTGTTCAAATATCTTTCCTGGTATAGAAGTAAGGCTCACTGGCCCGTAATTACCTGGCTCCATCTTCTTTCCTTTTTTGAAGATAGTGACAACATTTGCTCTTCTCCAATCTTCTGGGACTTTTCATGTTCTCCAGGATTTTTCAAATATTCTGGCTTGTGATACTGCAATTTTCTCTCAGTACCCAAGGAAGTAAGTCATCTGGACCAGGGGGTTTTAAATTCATTTAAATGATCTAAGTGTTCCCTCACATCACTCTGTTTATAGCTTCTGCTGATTCTTTCATTCCATCGATGTCAAGATCAGTTGATGTTACATTTTCATTCTTAGAGAACACAGATGCAATATAGGAATTTAAAAGTTCGGCCTTCTCAACATCATTTTTGACCACTTCACCCTTTTCATCCTGTAAAATCCTAGAGCATCTTTTGACTTTTCATCAGATAGGTGCCGGCGGTGATGCTTGCACTATAGCATGATACGATGGATGATATGCCTGTTTTTCCTTTAATTTAGACATATATTTTTTTTTTACAAATAGAAGTATCTTAATCAAAATGGCATCGGCGACCAAGCCTGTTCAGTAGCATCTATCGCCAGCGCCATCTTGATGGAGGCTTCATTTTTTTTTTCTCTAGAAAAACGGCGCCAGCAGCTGCACCTGCGCAGTAGCATTTATCAGAAAGCGATAGATGATACTGCGCTGGTTAGGCCAACGGCACCATTTTAATTAAGATAGCTTTGTTGTTTTTTTTTTAAAAGTCGAAATAAAATGAAAACAGGCATATTATCCATCGTATCATACTACCGCCCAGGCGCCACCTCCTGCCTGGTGAATGTGACTACTTTTTTTCCAAACCATATTCTATGCAGCATGTAAAATAGGGACACCACATAAAGCCTTGCCCTCAGCCCCGACCTCAGCCACACCCGCAGGCCGCCACGGAGCACGAGCATATCATTAACTGAAAGCTGTAAATAAAGATTAAACAACAACCACAAGACAGATTTCATCACCAGGTATCATTGTAATCAGTATAATGGCGCCGAACTGACACTCTAGGTTACTGTTCACAATCCTGCTGACAGGTTCCCTTTAAGTGGTCAGATGAACACTGGAGCGGTGGCCCAGCTTTCCAGAGGTAAATATTAGTTATTTCTTTCATAAGGGTCTCTATCATCTGTAAACTGTTTTTTTCCAAGTGAAAGAGAAGTTCAGGAGACGGGGGTGCAAGGGGGAGAAAAGAAGTGGTTCATAAGTGGAGAAAGAAGCAGAATTCTCTGATAAGAAACCTTACAAAGTTGTTGTTTTTATAATCACATATATATGTAAAGGCTGATGAAAGAATAGCTCTCATTTAAGGGATGTAAAATGTGCTACAAAGTTCCTTCGGGCATTTCTTACGTGTCTTACGATTTGTATTGCTGAACGTTGATCATTCTAGAAGGAATTCCTTAATATTGTTGCATAGATTGACGTCCTGATAAATGTATATCAGTCATTTACATATTTATTACATATCGTAACGATTAGTAGGACTCAGAACCAGGAAGTATTTGTAGGTTTTTGAGCCCCGTGTATTTCTCATCAGGTTCATTATCTGCAGTCTAAAACCTTTGCCTCCAATAAAAGAACGCAAGGGTCAAATACTACAACTGTGTGAAAAGATTAAGGTTACAATGCAACCGTGGTGAAAATGATAGATACCGTAGGCAAAGAATTCCAGGCTCTGTCCCGTCTGCTCGGTGGTTTCCCGGGGAAAAAATAAGAACTTACTATAAAGTCCAATGTTCAATCCGCTAAACTTGAACTACAAGGAATCCTCCAGAGGAAAGCCGTAGATGGCGGGAAGAGGTAGCGGTAAAGCAGCTATAGATTCCTATTCCTGGTTAATGTAGTTTATCTTAAACAGGAATATTCTATGCACATGTATCTCAATCCAAGCTATAAGTGTCAGAAATATATATATATAGTGGAGGAAATAAGTATTTGATCCCTCGCTGATTTTGTAAGTTTTCCCATTAACAAAGACATGAACAGTCTATAATTTTAAGGCTAGGTTAACATTGAGAGATAGAATATCAAAAATAAAATCCAGAAAATCACATTGTTTAAATTCTATACATTTATTTGCATTTTACAGTGAGAAATAAGTATTTGATCCCCTACCAACCATTAACAGTCCTGGCTCCTACAGACCAGTTAGACTCCTAATAAACTTGTTGCCTGCATTAGAGACAGCTGTCTTACATAGTGACCTTTATAAAAGACTCCTGTCCACAGACTCCATTAATCAGTCAGACTCTAACCTCTACAAGATGGGCAAGACCAAAGAGCTTTATAAGGATGTCAGGGACAAGATCATAGACCTGCACAAAGCTGGAATGGGCTACAAACCCATAAGTAAGACGCTGGGTGAGAAGGAGACAACTGTTGGTGCAATAGTAAGAAAATGGATGAAATACAAAATGGCTGTCAATCGATATCAATCTGGGGCACCGTGCAAAGTCTCACCTCGTGGGGTCTCCTTGATCATGAGGAAGGTGAGAGATCAGCCTAAAAATACACGGGGGGAACTTGTTAATGATCTCAAGGCAGCTGGGACCACAGTCACCAAGAAAACAATTGCTAACACATTACGCCGTAAAGGTTTAAAATCCTGCAGTGCCCGCAAGGTCCCCCTGCTCAAGAAGGCACATGTGCAGCCCTTCTGAAGTTTACCAGTGAACACCTGGATGATTCTGTGAGTTATTGGGAGAAGGTGCTGTGGTCACATGAGACAAACATTGAGATCTTTGGCATTAACTCAACTCGCTGTGTTTGGAGGAAGAGAAATGCTGCCTATGACCCAAAGAACACCATCCCCACTGTCAAGCATGGAGGTGGAAACATTATGTTTTGGGGTGTTTCTCTGCTTAGAGCACAGGACTACTTCACCACATAAATGGGAGAATGGATGGAGACATGTACTGTAAAATCCTGAGTGACAGCCTCCTTCCCTCCGCCAGGACATTAAAAATGGGTCGTGGCTGGATCTTCCAGCAAGACAATGACCCAAAACATACAGTCAAGGCAACAAAGGATTGGCTCAAAAAGAAGCACATTAAGGTCATGGAGTGGCCTAGCCAGTCTCCAGACCTTCATCCCATAAAAAACTTACAGAGGGAGTTGAAGCTTCAAGTTGCCAAGTGACAGCCTGAAAATCTTAATGATTCACAGATGATCTGCAAAGAGGAGTGGAGCAAAATTCCTCCTGACATGTGCGCAAACCTCATCAATCATTAGCTACAAAAAAGTCTGACTGATGAGCTTGCCAACAAGGGTTTTACCACCAAGTATTAAGTCTTGTTTGCTAGAGGGATCAAATACTTATTTCTCACTGCAAAATGCAAATAAACTTATATAATTTATACAATGTGATTTTCTGGATTTTATTTTTGATATTCTATCTCTCAATGTTAAAATTAACCTACCCTTAAAATTATAGACCGTTCATGTCTTTGACAGTGGGCAAACATACAAAATCAGCAAGGGATCAAATACTTATTTATGTCACTGTGTGCAGATGAATAAATAAGAAAGTCAATACAGTAGAAAAAAAAATAAAAAATATAGATTTATAAAATCCTAATAGAAAGATATTAGAATTCCAGACATCATCATAAATAATGTAAGGGATCAGGGTAAAGTAATCACGTATGTTGTGATCCTAATGGCAGAGGATCTCAGGGTCTTCAGCAAAGTCTGCAAACATAAAAACTAGCTCTTAGGGAGGTGGTAACTGAGCTGACCACATACCTGATCCTAGCCCACAAATAATAGCAGCCGGGGAACGTGCCTACGTTGGTTCTAGACGTCTCGCGCCAGCCGGAGATCTAACTAACCCTTTCAGAGAAAATACAGACCTCACTTGCCTCCAGAGAAATACCCCAAAGTAGATACAGGCCCCCAACAAATAATAACGGTGAGGTAAGAGGAAAGGACAAACGTAAGTATGAACTAGATTCAGCAAAGAGAGGCCCACTAAATAATAGCAGAAATATAGAAAGCGGACTTATGTGGTCAGCGAAAAACCCTACTAAAATATCCACGCTGAATATCCAAGAACCCCCGTACCGACTAACGGTATGGGGGGAGAATATCAGCCCCCCAAGAGCTTCCAGCAAAATCAGGAATCACATTATGAACAAGCTGGACAAAAAACAGAATAATACAAATAAACAAAAAACAAGAAAGCAGGACTTAGCTTATGTTGCAAAAATCAGGACCAGTAGACAAGAGCAACCAGACAAGGACTGATTACATGGATGCCAGGCAATGGACTAAGACTCCAGGAAGTTTAAATAGAAACACCCAGAGTCTTAACGAACAGGTGACTACCAAGCTGAGGAAAGAGAATCCAAGAGCCATACCGCGAGTGACCACAAGAGGGAGCCCAAAAGTATAGTTCATAACAGTACCCCCCCTTTAAGGAGGGGTCACCGAACCCTCACCACGACCACCAGGGCGATCAGGATGGGCAGCGTGAAAAGCACGAACCAAATCGGCCGCATGAACATCAGAGGCGACCACCCAGGAATTATCCTCCTGACCATAGCCCTTCCATTTGACCAGATACTGAAGCCTCCGTTTAGAGAGACGAGAATCTAAGATCTTCTCCACCACATACTCCAACTCGCCCTCAACCAAGACCGGAGCAGGAAGGTCAACAGCAGGAACCACAGGCACAATGTACCGCCGCAACAAAGACCTATGGAACACATTGTGAATGGCAAACGACGCAGGAAGATCCAAACGAAAAGACACCGGATTAAGGACCTCCAAAATTCTATAAGGACCAATAAAGCGAGGCTTAAACTTAGGAGAGGAAACCTTCAGAGGGACAAACCGAGAAGACAACCAAACCAAATCCCCAACACGAAGTCGGGGACCCACACCGCGGCGGCGGTTGGCAAAACGCTGAGCCTTCTCCTGTGACAACTTCAAGTTGTCCACCACATGATTCCAAGTCCGCTGCAACCTATCAACCACAGAATCCACCCCAGGACAGTCAGAAGGCTCAACATGACCCGAGGAGAAACGAGGATGAAAACCAGAGTTACAGAAAAATGGCGAAACCAAAGTAGTGGAACTAGCCCGATTATTGAGGGCAAACTCAGCCAATGGCAAGAAGGTCACCCAATCATCCTGATCCGCAGAAACAAAACATCTCAAATAAGCCTCCAGCGTCTGATTAGTTCGCTCCGTTTGGCCATTAGTCTGAGGATGAAAGGCAGACGAGAACGACAGATCAATGCCCATCTTAGCACAAAAAGATCGCCAGAATCTGGACACAAACTGGGATCCTCTGTCAGACACGATATTCTCAGGAATGCCGTGCAAACGAACCATATTCTGAAAAAACAAAGGAACCAGATCGGAAGAGGAAGGCAACTTAGGCAAGGGCACTAAATGGACCATCTTGGAAAAACGATCACACACCACCCAGATGACAGACATTCCCTGAGACACCGGAAGATCTGAAATGAAATCCATGGAAATGTGTGTCCAAGGCCTCTTCGGGACGGGCAAGGGCAAAAGCAACCCGCTGGCACAAGAACAGCAAGGCTTAGCCCGAGCACAAGTCCCACAGGACTGCACAAAAGCACGCACATCCCGTGACAAGGAAGGCCACCAAAAGGACCTAGCCACCAAATCTCTGGTACCAAAAATCCCAGGATGCCCCGCCAACACCGAGGAATGAACCTCGGAAATAACTCTGCTGGTCCATTTATCAGGAACAAACAGTCTATCAGGTGGACAAGAGTCAGGTCTACCAGCCTGAAATCTCTGCAACACACGTCGCAAATCAGGAGAAATGGCCGACAAAATCACTCCCTCTTTAAGAATACCAGCCGGCTCTGAGACTCCAGGAGAATCAGGCACAAAGCTCCTAGAGAGAGCATCAGCCTTCACATTTTTCGAACCAGGCAGGTATGAGACCACAAAGTCAAAACGGGAGAAAAACAATGACCAACGAGCCTGTCTAGGATTCAGGCGTTTAGCAGACTCGAGATACATCAGGTTCTTGTGATCAGTCAAGACCACCACACGATGCTTAGCTCCCTCGAGCCAATGACGCCACTCCTCAAATGCCCACTTCATGGCCAACAACTCCCGATTACCAACATCATAGTTCCGCTCAGCCGGCGAAAACTTCCTGGAAAAGAAAGCACATGGTTTCATCATAGAGCAACCAGAGCCTCTCTGCGACAAAACAGCTCCTGCACCAATCTCAGAAGCATCCACTTCAACCTGAAAGGGAAGTGAGACATCAGGCTGGCACAAAACAGGCGCCGAAGTAAACCGGCGCTTCAGCTCCCGGAAGGCCTCAATGGCCGCAGGAGCCCAATTAGCGACATCAGAACCTTTCTTGGTCATATCCGTCAGAGGTTTAACAACGCTAGAGCAGTTAGCAATAAAACGACGGTAGAAATTAGCAAAACCCAAAAACTTCTGAAGACTCTTAACAGACGTGGGTTGAGTCCAATCATGAATAGCTCGGACCTTGACTGGGTCCATCTCCACAGCAGAAGGGGAAAAGATAAAACCCAAAAAGGAAACCTTCTGCACTCCAAAGAGACACTTTGAGCCCTTCACAAACAAGGCATTATCACGCAAAACCTGAAACACCATCCTGACCTGCTTTACATGAGAATCCCAATCATCAGAAAAAACTAAAATGTCATCCAGATAAACAATCACAAATTTATCTAGATACTTCCGGAAGATGTCATGCATAAAGGACTGAAACACTGAAGGAGCATTAGAGAGCCCAAAAGGCATCACCAAGTACTCAAAATGACCTTCGGGCGTATTAAATGCAGTTTTCCATTCATCTCCCTGCCTAATGCGCACAAGGTTGTACGCACCACGAAGATCTATCTTGGTGAACCAACAGGCACCCTTAATCCGAGCAAACAAGTCCGACAATAGTGGCAGAGGGTACTGAAATTTGACCGTGATTTTATTCAGAAGCCGTTAGTCTATACAAGGTCTCAAAGACCCGTCTTTCTTGGCCACAAAAAAGAATCCCGCACCAAGAGGGGAAGAAGATGGACGAATATGTCCTTTCTCCAAAGACTCCTTTATATAAGAACGCATCGCGGCATGCTCAGGTACCGACAGAATAAATAATCGTCCCTTAGGAAACTTGCTACCAGGAATCAAATCTATAGCGCAGTCACAGTCCCTATGAGGAGGCAGAGCACTGGACCTGGACTCACTGAACACATCCTGATAGTCAAGCAAAAACTCAGGAACTTCCGAAGGAGTGGAGGAAGCAATAGACACCGGCGGGGAATCGCAATGAATTCCCTGACAACCCCAACTTGACACAGACATAGCCCTCCAATCCAGCACAGGATTATGAGCCTGTAACCATGGCAGACCCAAAACGACCAAATCATGCATTTTATGCAGAACAAGAAAACGAATCACCTCCCGATGTTCAGGAGTCATGCACATGGTCACTTGTGTCCAATACTGCGGTTTATTCTCCGCCAATGGCGTAGCATCAATTCCTCTAAGAGGAATAGGATTTTCCAAAGGCTCCAGGACAAAACCACAGCGCCTGGCAAATGACAAGTCCATAAGACTCAGGGCAGCGCCTGAATCCACAAACGCCATAACAGGGTAGGAAGACAATGAGCAAATTAAAGTCACAGACAAAATAAATTTAGGCTGCAGGTTACCAACGGCGACAGGACTAACAAACTTTGTTAGGCGTTTAGAGCATGCTGATATAACATGTGTAGAATCACCACTAGTGTTGAGCGATACCGTCCGATACTTGAAAGTATCGGTATCGGAAAGTATCGGCCGATACCGGCAAAGTATCGGATCCAATCCGATACCGATACCCGATACCAATACAAGTCAATGGGACTCAAGTATCGGACGGTATTCCTGATGGTTCCCAGGGTCTGAAGGAGAGGAAACTCTCCTTCAGGCCCTGGGATCCATATAAATGTGTAAAAGAAAGAATTAAAATAAAAAATATCGCTATACTCACCCTCCGACGCAGCCTGGACCTCAGCGAGGGAACCGGCAGCGTTGTTTGTTTAAAATTCGCGCTTTTACTTGGTTACGTGAAGTCCCGGCTTGTGATTGGTCAGGGCGGCCATGTTGCCGGGACGCGGACCAATCACAGCAAGCCGTGACGAAATTACGTCACGGCTTGCTGTGATTGGTCCGCGTCCCGGCAACATGGCCGCCATTAACCAATCACAAGCCGGGACGTCACGGGAGGCTGGACACGCGCGCTTTTTAAAATGGGCGCGTGTCCAGCCTCCCGTGACGTCCCGGCTTGTGATTGGTTGCGCCGCGGTCAACCAATCACAAGCCGGGAGGCTGGACACGCGCGCATTTTAAAATTTTAAAATGGGCGCGTGTCCAGCCTCCCGGCTTGTGATTGGTTGATCGCGGCGCAACCAATCACAAGCCGGGACGTCACGGGAGGCTGGACACGCGCCCATTTTAAAATGCGCGCGTGTCCAGCCTCCCGTGACGTCACGGCTTGTGATTGGTTGCGTGTCCCATGTGACTGCGACGCAACCAATCACAAAGCCGGGACGTAATTTTAAAATCCTTAAGGACCTGAAATTACGTCACGGCTTGCTGTGATTGGTTGCGTCTCCCATGTGACTGCGACGCAACCAATCACAACGCCGGAACGTAATTTTAAAATCCTGAAGGACCTGAAATTACGTCACGGCTTGCTGTGATTGGTTGCGTGCCGGTCACATGGGCGGCACGCAACCAATCACAAGCCGGGACTCACGTAAAGGAAAGAAAAGCGCGAATTTTAAACAAAGAACGCTGCCGCTTCCCTCGGTAAGGTGCAGGCTGCGTCGGAGAGGTGAGTATAGCAATATTTTTTATTTTAATTCTCTCTTTTACACATTTTTACATTAATGTTGTTTCGATACCGATACCCGATATCACAAAAATATCGGATCTCGGTATCGGAATTCCGATACAGCAAGTATCGGCCGATACCCGATACTTGCAGTATCGGAATGCTCAACACTAATCACCACAGTAAAAACACAACCCATTCTGACGTCTATGATTTTGCCGTTCAGTTCTAGTCTGAATTCTATCACATTGCATTAAATCAGGCGTCTGTTCAGACAACACCACCAGAGGATTAGCGGATTTGCGCTCCCGCAAACGCCGGTCAATCTGAATAGCCAGCGTCATAGAATCACTCAGACTTGTAGGAATGGGAAAGCCCACCATCACATTCTTAAATTCTGAAATTTGCGGCCAGAGCACACTCATTCCACTGAGTAAGCACGGACCATTTCCGAAATTTTTGGCAATACACTTCGGCTTCATCCTGGCCCTGAGAAATAGCCAGCAAAGCCTTCTCTGCCTGAATTTCAAGATTGGGCTCCTCATAAAGCAATCCGAGCGCCAGAAAAAACGCATCAATATTCGCCAATGCCGGATCTCCTGGCGCCAATGAGAAAGCCCAATCCTGAGGGTCGCCCCGCAAGAAGGAGATAACAATTTTAACTTGCTGAGCTGAGTCTCCAGACGAACGAGGTCTCAAAGATAGAAACAATTTACAATTATTCCTAAAATTCCTAAATTTAAATCGATCTCCAGAGAACAGCTCAGGAATAGGAATCTTAGGCTCTGACATAGGACTGCCAATAACAAAATCCTGAATGCTCTGCACACGAGCAGCAAGCTGATCCACACCAGTAATCAGAGTTTGCACATTCATGTCTGCAGCAGAGTTTCAAGCCATTCAGAGGTAAAGGGGAAGGAAGAAAAAAAAACAAAAAAACTCAGAACTTCTTTTTTTTCTTTTAATCCTACTTCTGCAATGCATAAACTATTCAGTGGCCTGGCATACTGTTGTGATCCTAATGGCAGAGGATCTCAGGGTCTTCAGCAAAGTCTGCAAACATAAAAACTAGCTCTTAGGGAGGTGGTAACTGAGCTGACCACATACCTGATCCTAGCCCACAAATAATAGCAGCCGGGGAACGTGCCTACGTTGGTTCTAGACGTCTCGCGCCAGCCGGAGATCTAACTAACCCTTTCAGAGAAAATACAGACCTCACTTGCCTCCAGAGAAATACCCCAAAGTAGATACAGGCCCCCAACAAATAATAACAGTGAGGTAAGAGGAAAGGACAAACGTAAGTATGAACTAGATTCAGCAATGAGAGGCCCACTAAATAATAGCAGAAATATAGAAAGCGGACTTATGTGGTCAGCGAAAAACCCTACTAAAATATCCACGCTGAATATCCAAGAACCCCCGAACCGACTAACGGTATGGGGGGAGAATATCAGCCCCCCAAGAGCTTCCAGCAAAATCAGGAATCACATTATGAACAAGCTGGACAAAAAACAGAATAATACAAATAAACAAAAAACAAGAAAGCAGGACTTAGCTTATGTTGCAAAAATCAGGACCAGTAGACAAGAGCAACCAGACAAGGACTGATTACATGGATGCCAGGCAATGGACTAAGACTCCAGGAAGTTTAAATAGAAACACCCAGAGTCTTAACGAACAGGTGACTACCAAGCTGAGGAAAGAGAATCCAAGAGCCATACCGCGAGTGACCACAAGAGGGAGCCCAAAAGTATAGTTCATAACACACGTACTCATCTCAACTTATCTATATTTTGAAACATGAACATGATTTTAGCTTTGTAAGAATAAGTTATATTTTAGGGGTCCATTTTTTTGGTGTTTTTCATTGTTGATGTTAAGGGCTCTCACTTATTTGATTCTTGGTTTGTCTGTCCTTCACTGGGGTAAAGGTTCATATTGCTGTCCTTCCCCTACATTGTGTTATCATAGCTAGAAGATTTTTAGACATGAGCAAATTTTTTTAAATGCTAACTCGCCAGCTCAGCCGTAATTTTTCAAAAAAGTTAAATTTTTGGTGAATTGATCACACGTCCTTGAAAAGAACTGTATAACACTCTGAGGTCTCCTAGGACTATAATGATCTAGGCTCTTTAACGCAAGTACATCCTATGTAATATCAAAGTGAACTCAACATGAATAGACAGATGCTAACCGTTCTCCCAGTCACACACTATCTGTACAATTTATTTAGAGCTTTCTGGCCCAAAGTGGCTGCTGAATTCCTTGTCCCTGCTTTTATACAGGCTCTGATAGAGCAGACTATCAGGAGGGACTATTTCATGTGATGGAATAGTTACAAGGAATTATGGGGTAGCCCATGCGGCCAATCTCAATGTCCATCAGCCTTCTCTGAATGTGTAAAATGGTAAAGGGCATTCACTTAAAATGGATTGCAAATTAATAGAATTCGCCAAGTGCAGCGAATGCCAAAAAAATCTACATAAAGAAATGTTTGGGCTCTATATTGCTAAGGCAGTTGCCCCTGGAGGCAACAGAAAGTGACTCTTATGGGCAATATGACAGTCGTTGGCAAAGTACTGGAGGGGAGATATGTATCACTGAGGTTGTGTTATGACCCCAATGGCGAGGGTCTCAGAGGAACGTGGAAGTCTGCAGAATACAAAAATCCAGCTCATAGGGCAGTGGTAACTGGGTTGACCATATATCTACTCCTAATGCCAACACTAGAAGTAGCCGGGGATCATTCCTACGTTGATTCTAGATGACACGCGCCAGCCGGAGAATCTAGCTACCCCTAGTAGAGGAAAACAAAGACCTTTCTTGCCTCCAGAGAAGGGGACCCCAAAGCAGGATAGAAGCCCCCCACAAATAATGACGGTGAGGTAAGAGGAAATGACAAACACAGAAATGAACCAGGTTTAGCACAGAGAGGCCCGCTTACTGATAGCAGAATAAAGAAAGGTAACTTATATGGTCAACAAAAACCCTATCAAAATCCACACTGGAAATTCAAGAACCCCCGAACCGTCTAACGGTCCGGGGGGAGAACACCAGCCCCCTAGAGCTTCCAGCAAAGGTCAGGATATAGATTTGGAACAAGCTGGACAAAAATACAAAACCAAAACAAATAGCAAAAAGCAAAAGGCAGACTTAGCTGATATAACTGGAACCAGGATCAGTAGACAAGAGCACAGCAGACTAGCTCTGATAACTACGTTGCCAGGCATTGAACTGAAGGTCCAGGGAGCTTATATAGCAACACCCCTAACTAACGACCCAGGTGCGGATAAAAGGAATGACAGAAAAACCAGAGTCAAAAAACTAGTAACCACTAGAGGGAGCAAAAAGCAAATTCACAACAGTACCCCCCCCTTAGTGAGGGGTCACCGAACCCTCACCATGACCACCAGGGCGATCAGGATGAGCGGCATGAAAGGCACGAACTAAATCGGCCGCATGAACATCAGAGGCGACCACCCAGGAATTATCCTCCTGACCATAGCCCTTCCACTTGACCAGGTACTGAAGCCTCCGCCTGGAGAGGCGAGAATCCAAGATCTTCTCCACCACGTACTCCAACTCGCCCTCAACCAACACCGGAGCAGGAGGCTCAGCAGAAGGAACTACAGGCACAATGTACCGCCGCAACAAGGACCTATGAAATACATTGTGAATAGCAAACGACACAGGAAGATCCAGACGAAAAGATACAGGATTAAGGATTTCCAATATCTTGTAAGGCCCAATAAAACGAGGTTTAAATTTGGGAGAGGAGACCTTCATAGGAACAAAGCGGGAAGAAAGCCACACCAAATCCCCAACGCGTAGTCGGGGACCCACACCGCGGCGGCGGTTGGCAAAGCGCTGAGCCTTCTCCTGTGACAACTTCAAGTTGTCCACCACATGATTCCAGATCTGCTGCAACCTATCCACCACAGAATCCACCCCAGGACAGTCAGAAGGCTCCACATGACCCGAAGAAAAGCGAGGATGGAAACCAGAGTTGCAGAAAAAAGGCGAAACCAAGGTGGCGGAACTAGCCCGATTATTAAGGGCAAACTCAGCCAACGGCAAGAATGTCACCCAATCGTCCTGATCAGCAGAGACAAAACACCTCAAATAAGCCTCCAAAGTCTGATTGGTTCGCTCCGTCTGTCCATTAGTCTGAGGATGGAAAGCAGACGAAAACGACAAATCAATGCCCATCCTACTACAAAAGGATCGCCAGAACCTGGAAACGAACTGGGATCCTCTGTCTGACACAATATTCTCAGGGATGCCGTGCAAACGAACCACGTTCTGGAAAAACACAGGAACCAGATCGGAAGAGGAAGGCAGCTTAGGCAAAGGAACCAAATGGACCATCTTGGAGAAGCGATCACATATCACCCAGATAACGGACATGCCCTGAGATAGCGGAAGATCAGAAATGAAATCCATGGAGATATGTGTCCAAGGTCTCTTCGGGACAGGCAAGGGCAAGAGCAAACCGCTGGCACGAGAACAGCAAGGCTTAGCTCGAGCACAAGTCCCACAGGACTGCACAAATGACCGCACATCCCTTGACAAGGAAGGCCACCAAAAGGACCTGGCCACCAGATCTCTGGTGCCAAAAATTCCCGGGTGACCTGCCAACACCGAGGAATGAACCTCGGAAATGACTCTGCTGGTCCACTTATCCGGGACAAACAGTCTGTCAGGTGGACAAGACTCAGGCCTATCAGCCTGAAATCTCTGCAACACACGTCGCAGATCCGGAGAAATAGCTGACAAGATAACTCCATCTTTAAGAATACCAACAGGATCAGCGACTCCAGGAGCATCAGGCACAAAGCTCCTAGAAAGAGCATCGGCCTTCATATTCTTTGAACCTGGTAAATACGAGACAACAAAATCAAAGCGGGAGAAAAACAATGACCAGCGGGCCTGTCTCGGATTAAGGCGTTTAGCAGACTCGAGATACATCAGATTTTTGTGATCAGTCAAGACCACCACACGATGCTTAGCACCCTCGAGCCAATGACGCCACTCCTCAAATGCCCATTTCATGGCCAACAACTCCCGATTGCCCACATCATAATTTCGCTCGGCAGGCGAAAATTTCCTAGAGAAAAAGGCACAAGGCTTCATAACAGAGCAACCAGGGCCTCTCTGCGACAAAACGGCCCCTGCCCCAATCTCCGAAGCATCCACCTCAACCTGAAAGGGAAGTGAGACGTCAGGCTGGCACAAAACAGGCGCCGAAGTAAACCGGCGTTTCAACTCCTGGAAAGCCTCCACGGCAGCAGGAGCCCAGTTAGCTACATCGGAGCCCTTCTTGGTCATATCCGTCAAAGGTTTCACAATGCTAGAAAAATTAGCGATAAAACGACGGTAGAAGTTAGCGAAGCCCAAGAACTTCTGAAGACTCTTAACTGACGAGGGCTGAGTCCAATCAAGAATAGCTCGGACCTTGACTGGGTCCATCTCCACAGCAGAAGGGGAAAAAATGAACCCCAAAAAGGGAACCTTCTGTACACCAAAGAGACACTTTGAGCCCTTGACAAACAAAGAATTTTCACGCAAAATTTTAAAGACCAACCTGACCTGCTCCACATGCGAATCCCAATTATCAGAAAAAACCAAAATATCATCCAGATAAACAATCAAAAATTTATCCAGATACTTCCGGAAAATGTCATGCATAAAGGACTGAAAAACTGAAGGCGCATTGGAGAGCCCAAAAGGCATCACCAAGTACTCAAAATGACCTTCGGGCGTATTGAATGCGGTTTTCCATTCATCACCTTGCTTAATGCGCACAAGGTTGTACGCACCACGAAGGTCTATCTTGGTGAACCACTTGGCACCCTTAATCCGGGCAAACAAGTCAGACAACAGCGGTAAAGGATACTGAAATTTGACAGTGATCTTATTTAAAAGCCGATAATCAATACAAGGTCTCAAAGATCCGTCCTTTTTTGCCACAAAAAAGAATCCCGCACCAAGAGGGGAAGAAGACGGACGAATATGTCCTTTTTCCAGAGACTCCTTGATATATGAACGCATAGCGGTATGTTCAGGTACCGACAGATTAAACAGTCTTCCCTTAGGAAATTTACTGCCTGGGATCAAATCTATAGCACAGTCACAGTCCCTATGAGGAGGCAGTGCACTGGACTCAGACTCACTGAAGACATCCTGATAATCAGACAAATACTCCGGAACTTCCGAAGGCGTAGAAGAAGCAATAGACACAGGCAGGGAATCCTCATGAATACCACGACAGCCCCAACTTGAGACTGACATAGCCTTCCAGTCCAGGACTGGATTATGGGTCTGTAACCATGGCAGCCCTAAAACGACCAAATCATGCATTTTATGTAAAACCAGGAAACGTATCACCTCGCGGTGTTCAGGAGTCATGCACATGGTAACCTGAGTCCAATACTGCGGTTTATTTGCTGCCAATGGTGTAGCATCAATACCCCTAAGAGGAATAGGATTTTCTAATGGTTCAAGAGTAAAACCACAGCGCTTAACAAATGACAGATCCATAAGACTCAGGGCAGCACCTGAATCTACAAACGCCATGACAGGATAAGATGACAGTGAGCAAATCAAAGTTACAGACAGAATAAATTTAGGTTGCAAATTACCAACGGTGACAGGACTAACAACCTTAGCTATACGTTTAGAGCATGCTGAGATAACATGTGTAGAATCACCACAGTAGTAGCACAAGCCATTCCGGCGTCTATGAATTTTCCGCTCATTTCTAGTCAGGATTCTATCACATTGCATTAAATCAGGTGTCTGTTCAGACAACACCATGAGGGAATTTGCGGTTTTTCTATCACATTGCACCGAATTAGGTGTCTGTTCAGACAACACCATGAGGGAATTTGCGGTTTTGCGCTCCCGCAACCGCCGGTCAATTTGAATAGCCAGTGCCATAGTATCATTCAGACCTGTGGGAATGGGAAAACCCACCATAACATTCTTAATGGCTTCAGAAAGGCCATTTCTAAAATTAGAGGCCAGTGCACACTCGTTCCAATGTGTCAGCACGGACCATTTCCGAAATTTTTGGCAATACACTTCAGCCTCGTCCTGCCCCTGAGACATAGACAGCAAGGCCTTTTCTGCCTGAATCTCAAGATTGGGTTCCTCATAAAGTAAACCGAGCGCCAGAAAAAACGCATCAAGATCAGCCAATGCCGGATCTCCT
Source organism: Ranitomeya variabilis (assembly GCF_051348905.1). NCBI lineage: Eukaryota > Metazoa > Chordata > Amphibia > Anura > Dendrobatidae > Ranitomeya > Ranitomeya variabilis. The sequence goes on from NC_135237.1 coordinate 26,024,167, forward strand.
GGCGCCAGCGAAAAAGCCCAATCCTGAGGGTCGCCCCGTAAGAACGAAATAACAATTTTTACTTGCTGAGCAGAATCTCATGATGAACAGGGTCTCAGGGACAAAAACAATTTACAATTATTCACGAAATTCCTAAACTTAAACCTGTCTCCGGAAAACAGTTCAGGAATCGGTATTTTAGGTTCTGACCTAGGATTTCTGATAACATAGTCTTGTATGCCCTGCACACGAGTAGCCAGCTGGTCCACACTTGTAATCAAGGTCTGGACATTCATGTCTGCAGCAAGCATAGCCACTCTGAGGTAAAGGGGAAGGAGAGAGAAAAAAAAAAACTCAGAATCTTCTTTCTTATAATCCCTCTTCTGCAATGCATTAAACATTTAATACTGGCCTGGCAAACTGTTATGACCCCAATGGCGAGGGTCTCAGAGGAACGTGGAAGTCTGCAGAATACAAAAATCCAGCTCATAGGGCAGTGGTAACTGGGTTGACCATATATCTACTCCTAACGCCAACACTAGAAGTAGCCGGGGATCATTCCTACGTTGATTCTAGATGACACGCGCCAGCCGGAGAATCTATCTACCCCTAGTAGAGGAAAACAAAGACCTTTCTTGCCTCCAGAGAAGGGGACCCCAAAGCAGGATAGAAGCCCCCCACAAATAATGACGGTGAGGTAAGAGGAAATGACAAACACAGAAATGAACCAGGTTTAGCACAGAGAGGCCCGCTTACTGATAGCAGAATAAAGAAAGGTAACTTATATGGTCAACAAAAACCCTATCAAAATCCACACTGGAAATTCAAGAACCCCCGAACCGTCTAACGGTCCGGGGGGAGAACACCAGCCCCCTAGAGCTTCCAGCAAAGGTCAGGATATAGATTTGGAACAAGCTGGACAAAAATACAAAACCAAAACAAATAGCAAAAAGCAAAAGGCAGACTTAGCTGATATAACTGGAACCAGGATCAGTAGACAAGAGCACAGCAGACTAGCTCTGATAACTACGTTGCCAGGCATTGAACTGAAGGTCCAGGGAGCTTATATAGCAACACCCCTAACTAACGACCCAGGTGCGGATAAAAGGAATGACAGAAAAACCAGAGTCAAAAAACTAGTAACCACTAGAGGGAGCAAAAAGCAAATTCACAACAGGTTGTTAGCTTCAGTGATATAAACCTACGAAATCTCTCCAGCACACCAAGTGGTGAGAGGGGATAATCACTCAACCTAGCCCTAGACATGGCCGAATGGCTGTAGAGTGGAGTCAAGACAGCATGTGACTTAAATATGAGTGTCTGAGCAAAGGGTCTGAATACTTATGACCAAGTGATATTTCAGTTAAACCCTTAATCCCATATGACGTACTATCCCATCAAGGTGACCTGGGACTTAATTCCCAGTGACAGGATAGTACGTCATATGCGATCGGCCGTGCTCACGGGGGAGTGCGGCCGATCGCGGCCGGGTGTCAGCTGACTATCGCAGCTGACATCCGGCACTATGTGCCAGGAGTGGTCACGGACCACTCCCAGCACATTAACCCCCGGTACACTGCGATCAAACATGATTGCAGCATTGCGGGGGCATAGGGAAGCATCGCGCAGGGAGGGGGCTCGCTGCTTGCTTCCCTGAGGTGATTGGTACAAGGCGATGTACTCACCTTGTACCGAGCGTCTCCTTCCTGCAGGCCCCGGATCCAAAACGGCCGCGGGGCTACTACCGGGTCCTGCAGGGAGGTGGCTTACAAGCGCCTGCTAAGAGCAGGCGCTGGTAAGCCATGAACGCTGCATGTCAGATCGCTGATCTGACAGTGCTGTGCTAAGTGTCAGATCAGCGATCTGTCACTATGCAGTGATTTCCCCCCCGGGACAAAGTAAAAAAAATTTTTTTAAATGTGTAAAAAAAATAAAAAAATAATTCCTAAATAAAGAAAAAAATATATATTGTTCTCATAAATACATTTCTTTATCTACATAAAAAAACAATAAAAGTACACATATTTAGTATCGCCGTGTCCGTAAAGACCCGACCTATAAAACTGTCCCACTAGTTAACCACTTCAGTGAACACCGTTTAAAAAAAAAAAAAAAAAAAAGAGGCAAAAAACAACGCTTTATTATCATACTGCCGAACAAAAAGTGGAATAACACGCAATCAAAAGACAGATATAAATAACCATGTTACGTCATCTTGTCCCGCAAAAAACGAGCCGCCACACAGCATCATCAGCAAAAAAAATAAAAAAGTTATAGTCCTCAGAATAAAGCGATGCAAAAATAATTATTTTTTCTATAGTTAATAGTTTAAAATAGTTTTTATCGCATAAAAGCGCCAAAACATAAAAAAATTATGTAAATGAGGTATCGCTGTAATCGTACTGACCCGAAGAATAAAACTGCTTTATCCATTTTACCAAACGTGGAATGGTATAAACACCCCCCCCAAAAGAAATTCATGAATAGCTGGTTTTTGGTCATTCTGCCTCACAAAAATCGGAATAAAAAGCAATAAAAAAATGTCACATGCCCAAAAATGTTACCAATAAAAACGTCAACTCGTCCCACAAAAAACAAAACCTCACATGACTCTGTGGACTAAAATATGGAAAAATTATAGGTCTCAAAATGTGGTAACGCAAAAAATATTTTTTGCAATAAAAAGCATCTTTTAGTGTGTGACGGCTGTCAATCATAAAAATCCGCTGGAAAACCTGCTATAAATAGTAAATCAAACCCCCCTTCATCACCCCCTTAGGGAAACATAAAAATATTAAAAAAATGTATTTATTTCCATTTTCCCATTAGGGCTAGGGTTAGGGCTAGGGTTGGGGTTAGGGTTGGTGTTAGGGTTGGGGCTAGGGTTAGGGCTACAGTTAGGGTTGGGGCTAGGGTTAGGGCTACAGTTAGGGTTGGGGCTAAAGTTAGGGTTAGGGCTGGGGCTAACGTTAGGGTTAGGGTTGGGGCTAAAGTTAGGGTTGGGGCTAAAGTTACGGTTAGGGTTTGGATTACATTTATGGTTGGGATTAGGGTTAGGGGTGTGTCAGGGTTAGGGATGTGGTTAGGTTTATGGTTGGGATTAGGGTTAGGGTACCGTCTCACTATACGATTTACCAACGATCACGACCTGCGATACGACCTGGCCGTGATCGTTGGTAAGTCGTTGTGTGGTCGCTGGGGAGCTGTCACACAGACCGCTCTCCAGCGACCAACGATGCCGAGGTTCGCTGGTAACCAGGGTAAACATCGGGTTACTAAGCGCAGGGCCGCGCTTAGTAACCCGATGTTTACCGTGGTTACCAGCGTAAAAGTAAAAAAAACCAAACAGTACATACTGACCATCTGATGTCCGTCAGGTCCCTTGCCGTCTGCTTCCTGCTCTGACTGAGTGCAGCCGTACAGTGAGAGCAGAGCGCAGCAGTGACGTCACCGCTGTGATCTGCTCTCACTTTCCGGCCGGCAGACAGACAGAGCAGGAAGCAGACGGCAAGGGACCTGACGGACATCAGATGGTGAGTATATACGGTTTGTTTTTTTTTACTTTTACGCTGGTAACCAGGGTAAACATTGAGTTACTAAGCGCGGCCCTGCGCTTAGTAACCCGATGTTTACCCTGGTTACCAGCGAACGCATCGCTGGATCGCTGTCACACACAACGATCCAGCGATGACAGCGGGAGATCCAGCGACGAAAGAAAGTTTCAAACGATGTGCTACGACGTACGATTCTCAGCAGGGTGTCTGATCGCAGTAGCGTGTCAGACACTGCGAGATCGTAACGATATCGCTAGAACGTCACGAATCGTGCCGTCGTAGCGATAAAAATGCCACTGTGTGACGGTACCCTTAGGGGTGTGTTTGGATTAGGGTTTCAGTTAGAATTGGGGGTTTTCACTGTTTAGGCACATCGGGGCTCTCTGTTATGACCTGGTGGTAACGGAGCAGCACTGATATGACCTGGTGGGTACGGAGCAGCACTGAAATGACCTGGTGGGTACGGAGCAGCACTGATATGACCTGGTG